>NC_134648.1:22312732-22614217 GCF_030463565.1 Pelecanus crispus
GAAAGTGAGGAAGAATGGGAGATTCTTATGATGGCTTTCCTTCCAAAGCCATATTTAGGGAAGGAACAGCAATCATGTTTTTGCTTAGATCTGACTGTAACAGTTTTAAATTACATGAATTGTAAATGCTTGATCAGTGTTAAAAGATAAAACTGCGTGGAGAGGTTTCCTAGGTAAGGTTGGATATATGTTGAAGGTTTGGATTCTTTTAGTCCGATCCCAACTAAATATAGAACCACAAACAATAAACATCACAAATTTATGAAGACTTATTACAGGCAAATGGATGCAGAAGAGGCTAATTAGAATTTACTGGTAATCAAATAATATATTAAGGTATCCAAATACAGAGTTAGAACCCTAAATTTAGGGGTCTATTTTTTCTTTAATTTAAAAAATATGCTTAATAAGGAAGCTTGGTAGTTAACACCTCCACATACTGCATTTGGTATAAGGGTAATGCTTATATAAAAAGAACTGATGTATGACTGGGACAATAGTTCCACACCTCCCACCCCTAACCAGTGTTTATACAGTCTTAAGCCAAGTCCTGCTCAATTCCCTCAAGCTTTATGAACAGTTTTATTGGCAGGGTGAGGTTGGGGAGTGGAGAGGGAAAAGTTCAGAACAAATAAAAGAGAAAGAAAAAGGCAAAGGGTGAGAACTATTTCAGCAAAATTCAGTATGGAGAATATCCAAGGAACCAGACTGAGCAATAAAACAGTATCTAGAAAACAGAATGATAAGGATACATGGAAGTGCACGCAAACAAATGTAATTCACATTGCTTACAGTGGAATTATTTTGCCGATGAGAGGACTATTTTACCATTTAATCTTTTCTGAATAGTCTATGAATTAGTACTTTGTTTTAAAAATGCTGTCTTGAGAAAAGATGCGTCTGCTTCTTAATAGCCCGGAATGACTCACAAGGCCTCATGGTTGATACCAATTGCATTTTAAAGGTCTTCATTTACAGAAGTCTAATAAAAAATATTTTAGACACCTCTAAATATTGAAATGGCTTTCAAAGCAATACAATTTCCCTAAATATCACATACATTCTTCAAATAGGAGTTAATGCAGGAATGAAATGCAAATAAAATAAGCAAGCTAACCATAAATATACACAAAATGAGTAAACTTCATTTATATAAACTATGAATGTCATTTTCTAACTCTAGGCCATACAGTGATAACTGAGAGAAAAATGTGATACTCCTTAAAGATATGGTAACAATTTCTGAAACCAAGAGCAAGATCTCTGTGGTGACAGAAATCATGGAAAAGAAAATGATCTAGCTATTTCTAATATTGGAGGTTCACATCAGAAAAAAGCAGAACTGCCACTTCAAAGGGTAAGTTTTTTCTTAGTCTTCAAAAACTGCAGTAATTACTAGTATTATGCACGCAGTATCTATAGGACCTTTGCAATAAAAGAACTAGCTATAATATAATCTTCCAACCATTTATGCTCCAAGTTTAGCTCTTAAAATACCAAGGATTTCAGCAAGTCCTTACCAGCTGTTTACCAGAGGGACTCTAAGTATTGTTTTGATGTTAATACACAAAACTTGAAAGATTATAAGCTAAATTGTGAAAATATCCTTTTCAGATTTCTTATTTCATCATCTTTCATCCATCATCTTTCTCCATATTCAGCTGAAGTCCAATTTCACCTCAGTCTTGAATTCAGCAGTGAGAATAAATGCTTACTTACAAAACATACAGAGTATACTTCCTATAGCAGTTGACTGCTGTACTAATTCTACCTACAAGAGTAAGTATATTACCATAGGGTAATATACAGGACCAGAATATCAATTGCCAGCAGAAATTTTTGAAAGGAGTCTACATTTACATGAACTAAACAAACTTTCTGATAAAGTCATTCAGGAAGCCAGGGCAGACAGTCTGCCACACCAGTCAGATATTAAGAATATTGAAATACATTGAATATATATTGAAGCTGGGGACAGCTGTCCCAGCTGTCTCCCCTTCCGACTTCTTGTACACCCCCATGGGGCAACATAAGAAATAGAGAAAGCCTTGACGCTGTGCAAGAACTGCTCAGCAATAGCTGAAACATTGGTGTGTTATCAACCACGTGAGCTGCTATAAAGAAAATTAAATCTTTCCCAGCCAAAACCAGTACACGTATAAAGGTGAAAACAAGTCAGAGTAGACAACTGAAAGCTGACAGACCACAAGAGTCCTCCCCTTATAAACAGGCATTGTATTCTCATTTTCCATAAAGTAACTAGATTTGGCATGTTGCAAGATACAATTTTGACCACTTGGTGACTAACTTTCCATGTCCACAGTGTAGGTGTTTACATAATAACTAGTCGTTCAAGCTGCCATTATAGGTGAAAGACAGCTAGTCAATGGAGTCCATAAAGTGATCTCTCTCAACTTAGAGTACACAGTCATCTATAGTTAGATGTATTTGCACTCTAAGTTCCAATGACCATATCGAGGAGATCTCAACTCTAATGGAGGTAAGATAACTGACTAGCTCATATGCAGCTGCCTAAAAGTAGGTAGGCAAAATAAATCATACCACCATTTTTTCCACATACTTTGACAAATGAAATCTTCTTTAGCCTAGAGAGATGTTTACAAGTAAAAAGACAACTTTTTTCCCTTTTTCCCCCTGAATCCACTTTTGCTAAGCAACTTGTTCCTAATTCAAAATACCAGATAGAATCTTTAAAATCCTCAGTAATTTAAAACCTCCTATTGGGAAAACACTCTCTTTCCTACAGAATATCATCTTGTAACTGAGACATCTGTCAAAATGTGTAGTTTTTCAGTATCGTATTAGGGCTTTGATTATAAAACACTTCCTTTTAACCTTCACCAGAGTCTGTATTTACTAACTTTCAAGGCCTAGGGTAAACCATTTTGATTAGCAAATGACAGACGGGAAAGCAAGGGTCTATTTTTATGCATGTGTGCATATCTTTATCCAATAGTGGAGGCAGCCCTTTTGGCCACCCAAGCTATTTAATTTATTTGTTAAATTGTAACATGTGGGTCATGCCAGATTCTACAGCTACTGACATACATTCTTTTCACAAAGAAGTATTAATGATACCCAGGACATGCAGAGAAAAATAAACTAGAAACAGAATATGCATAATTATCGCTATTTTTATCATGCTAGCAAGATCTATCTTGATACAAGTGTTTATTACAGAAATATTTTTGAAATTGCTTTTTTTATTCTTGAAGTGTTAATGCACACCATTTACCTTTTCAAGACAGTAAATATCTAATGAAAAACAGGCATAAGTATTTTAACAGTCTGTAATGTTTCTTGTTTTTTCAGTATATACAAAGCTTATTTGATAAGTATTATTCAATTATACAAGAAAACTAGTAAGCTAGCTGTCTGCCACGCATATTTCTGCTTTTGTTTGTTTGTTTGTTTGTTTATTTAATTTGCTTTATTTGATTATTTAGGGAAAATAGAGCCTGTAAATTTTCAGTAATAATTGAACTGCTGTGCTGTAAGAAAGAAAGACAGAAAGAAAGAAAGAAAGAAAGAAAGTGAACACACAGAGACATATCTAACCATTGAACTAATCTGAAGAAAAACTACCAGTTTTTTTAATCACAGCATTTGTACATTTAGAGAATTAAAAGTTCAGATGAAGAATAAACTTTTTATATTCTATGTAAAAAGAAAAAAGTACAATTTTACAGTGAAGACTGGCTTATAAAGTCAGGCATTTGTGGCTGAGGTTCTGAAGAACAAACCTATACTTTTGTAAAACATTTAAATCTTTTTTTAGAGGCTTCTAGGTAATGTAGGCAGGTGTAATTTTTTTTTTTTTTTTAAATAAAGAGGCATTCACACTATCTACATTTAGCATTTAAGACACTTAAGACAAGATCTTAGCTGCTCATATTTTCAGCAGAGAAAGAGAGAGAGATTACTAACAAATATTTAGAATCACTTTCTTGAGACCTCACTGATTCCTAATTTAGGTACTTATACACCTGAAGTTAGATGGTGTGAAACTCACTTCCTGAAAAATGTGATGTTATAGTTCTGAATACAGCCATCAAGACATGTGCAATGATGTCTTCTTCAAGCTATAAATAGCTTGAAATAATAGTTTCAAAAGAGGTATGAATCATTCTTATTTTAGTTTTATTGCCAAATGAATATAATATCATAGAGTAAGGTGGTAATCATTTTACTCTGAGTTGCAACATACAAAAAAGTGATCCAGTAGGGGTGACTTGGAAAGCACTAAATTCAATATTTTTTTCCTGTTACATGTCTAAGCAAGACAAATTCAAAATGAAACTGCTGGTTCAAACTCTGCAAAAACATGAATCCCCAAACCTTCTGATGGCATTCTTACACTGATAATAAAGAGGTGAAGGTTGGTTAAAATATGCCCGTAGAACAGTACTTCTAAAATTTACAATCCAGCTGAAGTGTTCAACCAAGTAATGATTTTCCCTACCTGACAAATAGAATAAATGTTTCTTTCCCCCATGTGGAAAAAAAAAAAAAATATCCCCAAGTAACTCCTAGGAAACACGGAATGAAGATAGTAAACAGAAATATGGTAACATATTCCCCCGCTACACCTGGATTTGAAAATGTACATTTATTTCTGTTTGCCCAAAGAACAGACAAAATTAAATGGATACAGATGGGGAAAATAGAAGGAATAAAATGCAGGCAAGGTAGAAGATAGGGGACGATAATAAACTCATTTACCCATGAATGTCCTTTTTGAAGCATTCCTATTCTTTCCTTCTTTCAGAAGTACAAAGCTGGGAGAGGTAGCAGATCCAATATCAAAACAAGAAATTGATCAGAAACACAGTTTGATAAATTTCTATGTGGTGTTTGCCTTTGCTGAGCTATCTGGATTTGCTTGGTGCTACGTAATAAAAGTGTGTGATAATTCCAAAGATAGCAATCTAAAAGACCCCATGACATATTGCTTTTCTTTTTTTTTTTTCGTTAAAGAGTTTGCACCTATCTGCTGGCAATTGATAGAAACTGTTTGCTAACTTTCATTCAAAGCAAATTAGTCATCTTGTTCTGTAAGTTCAAGTCCTTTGAAGTAATATCTGATAAGACTGTATATAGTCAACATAACTTTTCCTCAGATAAAAGTGGGAAGAAACTGTCAATTGCAAGTCTGCAAATTCATGTTTGGTTACCAGCAATAGCAGATAGTTTTCAAAATGGCATAGAATCAAGATGCTCATATAATGTAGCAGTGTTGATTCACTAGGATAAAGCTCTAATATTGCTCCAATACCTGAGAAGTTTTCCTCTTCATAAATCCTGCACTTTCTGTGCACAGAAGGCCAAATAACTCTAGCAGGAGCCATCTTAAGCCTCTCCTTGATCAGATATTGCATCAGGTCCCAGATTTAGTCTAGGATATCCTGTGCTTTGGCTTTTGGGAGGATAATTAGAACAAAATCACTTCCCTCATTTGTCTTGCAAACCAGGCCTTTTAGTGGGGGCCTGTTACTGGGAAGACAAAACTTAATTTTTTTTAGCCTACATTCTTTTTTTGGGTACTGAGGAGGCTCCAACCTTTTTTTATGGGAGTGTTTTGGTAGCAGTTCTCCAGAGATATTGGATTTTTTTGGTTTTGCCTTTTACATACAGATATTTTAACTCCTACCAAACTGCACTCCCATTGTATCTGACTGATGTGTCTTAGTGCTATCATAAAATAAGAGACTGTCCGTCTTTTTTTTCTATACAGTGTCTGAGAGGCTACTGATAGAGGTAAGATTGCTCAATAATCTGAATGCTTTCAGCAGCTCCTCTACTTTTTATGCTTATTGAAAGAGAATGTAAGGATTCTTCAGTTTTTGCTCCCTAAAAGCAGGTTAACAGAAAACCCTGAAGATAAATATCTGTGTGAAAAATCAACCCTCACTTAGAATATGCATATTCCCTCTGTGTGTGTGTGTGTGATGGTATTATTACTAACTTTAGTCATCTTGCTAGCAACACCATTAACGGCCATATGAATAAGTATCAAGTCTGAGGTCTGAATGAACTCTGGCAACCCTTCTGTAGTGTCTCAGATTGCAACTCCTGGTAAATAGCACAACCTCCTGAACAGAGGGTCAGATCATTATATGGATATATCTCCTTAGGAAGAATTTGATAACCAGTTCATTTTTATGTTTATTCCTGAGTTCTGTGAACATTGAACTCTGTTCTTTGTCTTTGCCAGGACACTATACTCATTATTGGTGAACAGCAAGTTAGTTAGCACAAAGTTAGTGAGCACAGTGCTCCCTTCCCTGTGGAGTACCTACATCATTCTCCATGAAGTTGCAGCCTGCTCTGTCTGCTTTGCTTCATGGTCTCCAGATGTGTAAGCCTGCTGGTTGACCCATCATACACCATTTGGTCTATATTAATAGAGTCTGTCAGGACTCTGTAAGGTCATAAAGTAGGGACTACTGATTCACATTCCATCCAATTTCCATTGACATTAGTCTTAAAGCTCTCTACAAATTTAGGATTTCAGGCCTAGAAAGATAGGAATCAAAACCTGAAATCTCAGTGATTGCTGCTCTATAAAAAGAAAATTTTTAATGTCACCTTCATACTTAATGTCCTGTTCAGAATTCCTGCTAGAAAAGAATAAAAATTTCTACTTCATGTGCAAAAATAACATTGACTTGGGTACCCAAGTTTCAGGTTTTCTACAATGTGCTTTCCAAAAGAGCATGATGGAAATATGTAGCTTAAGCAGCTAATGTACACAAGCATTTTCTAAATTCTTTTATTATCATCTGTATTCTGGCAACAATTTCTCCTGACTGGAGTACTTTATGACTTTTTGTGACTGTTCAGCACAATTTGGTTCCCTCATCGGGAACAATAACAGCATAATAACAGTGCAGTAAACATAAAATAAGAAAATACTCTTAGTTTACTACCTTAAAAATATGACTGCTTGCCTGAAGTATCTAACATTTCATTGTCCCTTTCATAAACCAAGAAACTCTGCTGCCTGGCTTCTCTACAGTTCCAGAACTACCAAAGATACCGAAGTTCAGATATTAATACAGTTTCAGTTATCTTTCCAGATGAAAGCTGCCACGATTAGAGCTTCCAAAAACTGATGAAACAGCTCCAGAATACATTTCATAATAGCTTCTTTAATGTCCACTCATTATTATTAGGTGGATACAATATGCGCTCTAAGGATTGTGAGAGATTTTCTGTTTTGTCTAGTGGAATGTGTTGAGTTGGAATTGCCCTTTTTAAGACAACCTGACAAACTTGGAAGGCACTCTGCCATGTCTGGGGAAACCTTGTGCTGGGAAAGATACTGATCTACCCTTAGATCTATGAAGAGACTGAAAACTATTTGTAGGGTCCATTCTGAGAGCAAGGCATGTGACATGAAGATGGACTGAGTAGCCACCTCTTTTGTAATAAAAGTGTTCTGTAAATATATGTAGATTGGCCATGTCCAGCTTAAAGCAACAACAACCACCTTTCTTCTGCTTCAGAAGTTGCTAATTGTCTCATCAGAACAAGACTGTATTTGCCAAAAAATTCAAGTTATACAAATATCCAGCAAAAAAGATATTAGGCATGAGATGCTCTGAAAATCTGGATAAATCTGTGAAGACAAGTAGAATAAAAGGCTTTGTGGAAAAAAGAGAGAAAGTGGTCCTGGAAGAAGAACAAGAGTGTTTAAGGATACTAGTTTGAGAACAAAAAAAACCCCACAATAAATAATCATAAGCAATTCTTAGTAACTGTATTGAAAAACATAGGCTCACCAAAAGTGGTCTCAATCAAAAAACACCCCTTAATTTTAGAAGTAGTGACTGAATGACCAATAATTGTAAACTGTCTTATCTTGCTAATGAAACTGGTGGTGCCCACAGTGTTGTGCTTTCCCAAGCAAAAACACAGCTCCATAAGGATCCCAACCCCCGGTACAAGGCTAGCTTTTCAAAGGTTCTGTTTTCACAAGCTGTGAAACAAGGTAAGCCATCAAACTCAACAAGGTGAGGGAACTTAGAGATAAAAAGTCAGGCATCTCCAGAGTTAGGTGATAGCTGGGGAAGTGATTTCAAAATTTGAATTTGGAAAATTTTGAAATTTGGAGCATGACATTCCAAACTCTCCCTACATCAGGCTTCAAGTATCTAAGCAATTGCTTGAATCTGGCCTCAAAGGAATAGCCTTGCTGGTAGCCCAGCAGGTTGAATTTTTTATTAGAAACAAAGCTTGTGTTACTGAATCTTAAATGCAACAGTTGATTCCCATGTCTTCCAAACGAACAATTCTTTTATAGGCCATTTCCCTCTTTCTTATCTGTAGAATTAATTGTGATTTTGCAGTTAGGAGAGAGGAGTAGAGAAACTGGGCTCAAAATGCCAATGGAAACCAAGTCCTCAACACCATTCTAACTCTTTGCTTATTTCTAGTCACAGAAACGTGTTGATGTTTTTCATTCTTCCTCCCCAGTCATCAAGTGTGTAGTACTGGTGCCCACACCATTTGTATTTCATGAATGATACAATATATTTACAAAGTCTGACAAGAGTTATGCCAAATATTTCAAAATATTTTTGTTGAAGTTATCCACTATTTTATTTTAAGGCAAAACACATACCCTTTTTTACTATTTCTATACACAAGATATGTGAGTTTGGAAGACATATTTTCGTACATTCCTATTGTATTTTGGCCCATTTATCTGTATTAGAATTAGCTCTTACAAACTTTATTTGCAACATGTATTATGGGTGAATTGTGAGGTTACTACATCTTTACCTTTCACACTCCTATCTAAGCTATTTACCCATATTTGATAGCTTTAAATAGGAACAATTTCAATAACTGATGCATTTACTTCCCTTCAGTAACAGCAAAGGTTTCTGCTGCATTTATGAATTTTTGGACAGCATCTCTGGCAAAGCACTGCTTTGCTTCCACCAGCTGGCCTAGATAAAAATGCTCCATTCCACCCAACTACTCCAAACACAGAATTCCAGCTAAAGGTCAGGGTATGCTATCAGCTACACTAGTTACATATTACATCAAAAGCAATCGCAGTAGCAGATGGACAGTAGAAGTGTTCGGTCTCACTGGCCTTGGTGGTGAGATGGAACTATCCCTGCTGAATTTTTTTGTCTTCGGTGGAAAGAGACATGGACTAATAATGGGAAGAAGTGCAGCCTCAAGTAATTAGATCAAACAGATAAATAGATCAGTTCATAAATCAGAAGTAGAATCCATGTGAAATATCACTTTCTTTCTTTATGAACAATGTGAAGGGACATCTCCTGTAGAAATCTCTCCAGAAGACATCTTTCATTATGTTTGCAGTCCAAATTATATCAGCCCAAATTTTAGCAACTCTAGCTGCATACCATCTGAGAATAGGAGCCAAGATAAAGGAATATTTCATCTAGCATGATCATTCTTTCCAGATCTGCAAATTCATATGTCATCAAGATATGGGCTTTTTTAAAAAATTTTGCTCTGTGTTGAGGTGTTCCTTGAAATCATTATTCATTAAGTTCCTGGAAGCATTTCTCAGGTGAACTAGAAGAAAACTAAACTGCATACAAGAAGATGATTACAATCTCCGTAGATTGAAGAACTGTTGAGACAGAGATTTAGCTTTTGCAGTTCATGTGTAGACAGATTAAACTGACTCAGGAACCAGCAACAGTTTAGTTGTTGTAACACAATTAGCCTAGTAAGAAGTAATTTACTCTGCCAATAAATTATTCTTGTTCTGAAAGTTGACAAGTTCTGTCAAAGCATTTCATCCATACTGTATGAAGATAAACATGATACACTTATCGTATTTTTTGCACATCAAAGTGTAAAGTAAGTTTTAAAAATTACCTTTTACTTGACAAAACAAATTTGTAAATATACAAAAAAAATCCATTTAAAAAACAGAAATAAGGATTGAATGAGGAGTGAAGATATGAATAAAGAAGTCAGGCTCACTTGTGGTGACGTAATTAAATTGTAGTGGTTCTATTAAGATCAGACAAAGGGTGCATTGTACTCCTACAGCACTTTTTACAGAAATCCCTTTATATTTGGGAATTGAAATAATCATAAAACCAGAAGACAATCCCTTGTATATATACAATAATGTATTCAACAGCCTGGACTAATAGGCTTTCTTCTGATGTCCGAACTTGCAAGTTGGTGTGATAAACTCCAGAAATTGTTTACCTTCCTCTACAAAGCAGTGTTTCTTCTGTTCTTATTATTTATACAATTTCAACAAGTATTCTCTACAGACTGGGTCATAAAGGGGAGAAAACAACCTCTAAAGAATGATAGTGAACTGTACTACCTATTAAAGACACCTACAGAGGCTTAAACGTCAAAGAAGTTGTGCCTTCTAATAAATAATATACAAGATTTGCTAGAATAATGGTCCTTCTTTAACTGAATGCCATTTTTTCAAGGGCCCTTTTTCATTGCCTAGTATGAGGAGAGCCAGGGGAGAAAATCTAGCACTTTTATATGCAGAGAGTCTATGGAACTTAATACATTTAGTTACTGATATAAACTTTTGAGGCTCTTACAGTTAACAAAAAGTTTGATTTTATTGATTTCCTGTATATAAAGAAAAAAGAAATCAGTCAATGCTTTTTCTAAACTTCTTTTGGACAATTTAAAAGAAGGCAAAAAAAAAACCCCGCAAAAAAAAAAACCCACAAAAATCCCCACCCAACCTGACTGGGATAATTTTCTGAGCTATATACCAAGAAAATCTTACTGTGAGAAGACATTTATCTCTGCTTTTTATCTCCTTCATGAAACTCAGGTATTTACAGAAGTCACCTCTATAACCTATCTGACCAAAACAATCAGAAGAAACGTTAGCAAAGTGGAGTGAAAAACAAGAGTCTAGAGAAATAGGGGCTGTATGGCAAGAGGTGCACAATGTGTCAACCTACAAACTATGTGATCTTGAACAGAATAAGTCATTAAATTCAGACAATAAAAGGACACTGGAAAGTTTTTTGTAATACATGTAATATCAGCACTTTTCTATGACCTGAAAAGGAAGATTTTCTTTATTTTCATGCAAATTCTATAAGAAAATGTAGGAAAGGTACTGACAAATGACATAAATCCATTGCTGACCTGGTCTTTATAAAAGCTCTTGGGATTTCCCCAAAACATGAAGTTTAACCAGCCATTGTAAATGTCCCTGATCCAAAGCAGGGCATAAGTACTTTCTGTATAATACATACATGTAGTTTGAGTCTTTTATCCCCATAGGAGGCCTTTAATCCTCCAGGTACAATAAAGCCCCAAGGTTCTATGATTATCAAACTGGTTTGCTTCTTTCTCTAATTTCTTTTTGATGAAAGAGGAGTCATGGCAGATCTAAGACTAGACTTAAATCTCTCATCTTTCATACTAGAAAGCAGGAACAAGTAGACTCCTGAACACTCTTTCTTATTTGATACTAAAAAGTTGACATCTAATACTTGAATTTGATGTCTAGAAACAGCTAGAAGGCCTCTTTCATTTCTGTTTCCTGGGATGATAAAGTAAACTGAACAAATCTGTGAGAACCTGTAAGCCAAAGAATGAAGAGTATGATTTTTTCCTGGACTGCATAACAAAAAGTGGACCATCATGCCTGCACTGCTAATAGAAAAACAGACCCTCAATACTGTGTAACCCTCAGAAAAATGAGGTACTAGTTAAAAAGTACAAGTGGAAGTCAAAAGTAAGAGACCATATGCTCATATGAACATATGAAATTCATTCAGAACTGATCTATAGATTTAATGCAAGTAGCATACAACTTTAATACTGAAAACTTTGCAAATAGATTAGAAAAAAAAGATAACATTAGCAATCACATTGTATATGATACCTATAGTTTTCAACCACACATGAGAAAATATGCATACTTAAATGTATCATAATAGATAAATTGAGACCCAGGAAACATTCACTTGCAACATGCAGCTATTAAAAGCTTTCAAGAAAGGACATAATAAGGATTTCTTTCTGTTTCTTGTGTGCCTCTGAATTATCCATACTGTTAGTTGGTTTGATAATTTGGCTGATAATGTTAAAGGCTGAGTGAATATTCACCGTATATCTAACTGGATCAGTAGGACTTAATTGCTCTTTGTAAGTGACAGCAGTGACCACCCTTCTCAGAGAAGGAAATGGGGTTGCTTTTATTAAAAATATCCCTTAAAACAACTTGAGTCTGTTTCTTTGGGTTTTTCTTTGTAGAATCTTCTCATACTGAAGCAAGGATTGATTGGTAAGCAAACAATATTTCTCAGAAGAAAATACTACATAAGAAATCTTTTTGTCTTAAACAATTAGGTGGATTAGTGTTGTAAATACAAGAAATTGTAAATATTCTGTGTTAAAGAGAAGGATAGATGGACTCCAGTGAAGAAAAGTTTAGAAAAGAGATTAGGGAAGAGCTAGAAACATAATTTCTTCCCATTAAATATATTGTTATCAGAGGTTTAAACAATACCTTCTGCAATTTTATTAACAATGATAAGCAAACTAAAAAACTTATAGAATCTAAGATGCTAATACAGATATCTGAGCTGTACATGAAAGAGTGAGACTTCCAGTAAACCATGGCCAACTTCCGTAATCAGACAGCTCTTAAAAGTGCCTTGCTTTTGGTGATCTTTTTAATTTTTACCTTGTGTTACACTGGGAAAAAAAAATCTTCAAAAATATTTTCAGCTAAATACATAGATCTTATTCTGCAGCTAACAGGGTCTATTTTTCAATTTGTGATGATAAGGTATAAGGCAAAATGATGGACATGATGACAGACCAATCCATGGAATTCTGAAAAATAGTTTGGAATAAATTTTGATTCAAGTGTCACTATCCCAAAATGAAAACTACAGTTGCTGCTTTCACTAAAGGGCTGCTAATGTACAGTCATACATAGCATAGCCATGGTTGTTAGAAAGGCAAGGGATAATTGCTAACATTCAAATGGCATAGGCCGAAGTGCTCAAGTGTTAAATCAAAGGAATTCTCTTCTTATCATCCAGATTAAGGTCCCAGTTAAGACAAAAGAACCCCACTGGTTATTGGTTTTGCAACATCTTGATTATACAAAAATAGTGGGTTTTTTAAAACATATATTTATCTGAGGAAAACAGGAGTTTAATGGAGGCTATGTGCTCTGTTTCATACAAACTCTGGGTCAGACAAAGTACTAGCAGCAATTAAACTTTCCCCTGTGCTACAGCTGCACACTGTTTAGGATATGTACAATGGAAGGATGAAAGGCAACAGGCAGAAGCTGCAACACAGGAAATCCCAACCAGATAAAAGGAAGAAAAATAAAAAAATCACCTTGAAGATAGTCAAACAGGGGGTCCACAAAGGAGCAGGGGCCCACAGAGGTGGGGGAATATCTCCACCTTTGGAGATATTCAGACCTCAGCTGGTTAAGGCCCTGAGGAACCAGATCTAGTTGGACATACTACCAGCAGGAGGCTGAACTAGATGACTTCTAGAGGATTTTTTTCCAATTTAATTACTGTATGAGTCTATGAAAATAAAAAGAAATTCAGTAATTCAGCCATCATTAAAGTTAATGAAACCTGGTTTGCCACAGATTATGCCTTATGATTGACAGCATGCTTCATTTTAAGCTTTTTTCCCCAAAATCATGTGTGGGAAAAGGACAAAAGGGAGGAGAGCAGAGTAATACTATAAGCTCTATTTCTTTAGGAGAACAGATTTAAAAGAGTGGAAATTGCTAAGGCGGCAAAAAAAGCGCAGGGCGAGAGCGGGCAGCCCAGCCCCCAGCCTCGAGCAGGAAAGCGCAAGCTGCTGACGTGCAGCAGCTCTGACACAGCGTGGGCGGGGCCAGGAGTGACGGCGGCCAAACCCCCACACCTATAAAAGCAGCCCCCAGGGAGCGCGGCGAACAGGACGGGCAAACAGGGCGTGGCGCAGCAGAAGGGCGTGGTGCGGCAGTTCACGAGAGCAGGGCGCGTGGGGAGGGCCGAGTGACCCCCCTCCTAGTTCCAAAGGGAAACTCGGGCAGCGGTCATCGTCCGCCCAGGAGAACACCTGGCAGCCATGGTCACCCCTCGCCCGAAAGCCTCTGCCAGAAGGAATGCGGAGACCCAGACAGAGCTCCTGCACAAACACGCAGCCATCCAGGTCGCCGGCTGCAGGGAGTGCCTGAGCCTGTCACTTGTACAGCAGGGCAGCGGAGACAGCAAATGTCTTCGGTGTGACCAGGTAGATGATCTCCTCAGCCTGGTGGCAGAGCTGAAGGAGGAGGTGGAAAGGCTGAGGAGTATCAGGGAGTGTGAGAGGGAGCTAGACTGGTGGAGCCGCACCCTACCATCCCTGGGGCCAGGGCAGCAGGCAGAGGCCCCACAAGGAGCGGAGGATCCCCTGCCCTCTTGCCAGCAAGCAGAAGGAGGGGATCCAAGAGATGGGGGAGAATGGAAACAGGTCCCTGCCCGGGGAGGCAGGCGAATCCCCTCCTGGCCTCCCTCACCTCCCCAGCTGCCCCCACACAACAGATATGGGGCTCTGGAAGTTGAGGGCCAGGCAAGTGGGGAGGGAGGTGAAGGCGAAGGTCCAGCCAGGGGGTTGCCGAGGGCCAGTCAGTCAACCCCATGGATTACGACTGCCCCTGTTAGGAAAAAAAGGAGGGTAATTGTGGTGGGTGATTCCCTCCTGCGGGGAACTGAGGGCCCGATCTGCCGCCCAGACCCATCCCACAGGGAAGTCTGCTGCCTCCCTGGGGCCCGGGTTATGGATGTTACTAGGAAACTGCCTGACCTCGTGAGGCCCTCCGATTATTACCTGTTGCTGGTTGTACAGGTGGGCAGTGACGAGATTGCACATAGAAGTCCTAAAGCAATGAAGAGGGACTTCAGGGCACTGGGGCGATTGGTCGCAGGATCAGGAGCGCAGGTAGTTTTTTCCTCTATCCCATCAGTGGCAGCTAGGAGTGCTGAAAGCAACGGGAAAACTCACCTGATTAACAGGTGGCTCAGAGGATATTGCCATCGGTGGAACTTTGGGTTTTTCAATCATGGGGAGGTTTACACAGCACCGGGCCTGCTGGCGGCAGATGGAGATCGGCTGTCTCCAAAGGGGAAAAGGATTCTCGCCCATGAGTTGGCGGGACTCATTGAGAGGGCTTTAAACTAGGTTTGAAGGGGGAAGGGAAAAGGGATATAAACGGGCCTGATAGTGAGGAGCCCAGGGGCGGCATGGCAATATTGGGGGCGAAATCGATAGCCCATCTCAAGTGCATGTACACCAATGCATGTAGCATGGGCAACAAACAGGAGGAGCTGGAAGCCCTTGTGCAGCAGGATGGCTATGACATAGTTGCCATCACAGAAACGTGGTGGGACGACTCTCATGACTGGACTGCTGCACTGGAGGGCTATAAGCTCTTCAGAAGGGATAGGCAAGGAAGGAGAGGTCGTGGGGTGGCTCTGTATGTTAGGGAGAGTTTTGACTGCATAGAGCTCGACAGTGGTGATGACAAGGTTGAGTGCTTATGGGTGAGGATGAGGGGGAAGGCCAGCAAGGCAGATGTCCTGCTGGGAGTCTGCTATAGACCACCCAACCAGGATGTAGAGGTAGATGAGGCATTCTATAAGCAGCTGGCTGAAGTCTCACAATCGCTAGCCCTTGTTCTTGTGGGCGACTTCAACTTGCCAGACATCTGCTGGAAATACCATACAGCAGAGAGGCAGCAGTCCCAAAAGTTCCTAGAGCATGGGGGGGATAACTTCCTGACGCAGCTGGTAAGTGAGCCTACCAGGGGAGGTGCCTCGCTTGACCTGCTGTTTACTAATAGAGAAGGGCTTGTGGGAAATGTCGAGGTTGGAGGCTGTCTCGGGCTTAGCGACCATGATATGATAAAATTCTCGATTCTTGGTGATGCCAAGTGGAGGGGCAGCAAAACTGTTACTATGGACTTCTGGAGGGCAGACTTTGGCCTCTTCAGGACCCTGGCTGGGAAAGTCCCTTGGGAGGCAGTCCTGAAAGGCAAAGGGGTCCAGGAAGGCTGGGCCTTCTTCAAGAAGGAAGTCTTAAGGGCGCAGGAGCGGGCTGTCCCCGTGTGCCATAAGACAAACAGGCGGGGAAAACGACCGGCCTGGCTGAATAGGGAGGTTTTGCGGGGACTCAGGGAAAAAAGGAGAGTCTACCACCTTTGGAAGAAGGGGCAGGCAACTCAGGAGGAGTACAGGGATCTTGTCAGGTCCTGCAGGGAGGAAATTAGAAAGGCAAAAGCCCAGCTAGAGCTCAATCTGGCCAATTCTGTAAAAGATAATAAAAAATGCTTTTACAAGTACATTAGCAATAAAAGGAGAGCCAAGGAGGATCTCCCTCCTTTGCTGGATGAGGGGGGGAACATTGTCACCGAGGACAAGGAAAAGGCTGAGGTACTTAATGCCTTCTTTACCTCTGTGTTTAACAGCCAGACCGGTCATCCCCAGGGTACTCAGGCCCCTGAGCTGGAAGACAGGGACAGAGAGCAGAATGGAGCCCTCATAGTCCAGGAGGAAGCAGTTAATGAGCTGCTATGCCACCTGGACGTTCACAAGTCTATGGGGCTGGATGGAATCCACCCGAGAGTACTGAGGGAGCTGGCAGAGGAGCTTGCCAAGCCACTTTCCATCATCTATCAACAGTCCTGGTTAACAGGGGAGGTCCCTGATGACTGGAGGCTTGCCAATGTGACTCCCATCTACAAGAAGGGCCGGAAGGAGGACCCAGGGAACTACAGGCCTGTCAGCCTGACCTCGGTGCCAGGGAAGATTATGGAGAGGTTCATCTTGAGTACACTCAACAGGCAAGTGCAGGTCAACCAGGGGATCAGGCCCAGCCAGCATGGGTTCATGAAAGGCAGGTCCTGCTTGACCAACCTGATTCTCCTTCTATGACCTGGTGACCTGCCTGGTGGATGATGGAAAGTCTGTGGATGTCATTTACCTGGACTTTAGCAAAGCTTTTGACACCGTCTCCCATAATATTCTCCTTGGGAAGCTGGCAGCTCATGGCTTGGACGGGCGTAGTCTTCGCTGGGTTAAAAACTGGTTGGGTGGCCGAGGCCAGAGAGTAGTTGTAAATGGATTTAAGTCCAGTTGGCAGCCGGTCACAAGCGGTGTTCCCCAGGGCTCCGTTTTGGGGCCAGACTTGTTTAATATCTTTATCGATGATCTGGATGAGGGGATTGAGTGCACCCTCAGTAAGTTTGCAGATGACACCAAACTGGGTGGGAGTGTCGATCTGCTCGAGGGTAGGATGGCCCTGCAGAGGGACCTGGACAGGCTGGATCGATGGGTTGAGGCCAACTGTATGGGGTTTAACAAGGCCAAGTTCTGGGTCCTGCACTTGGGTCACAACAACCCCATGCAGCGCTACAGGCTTGGGGAGGAGTGGCTGGAAAGCTGCCTGGCTGAAAAGGACCTGGGGATGTTAGTAGACAGCTGGCTGAACATGAGCCAGCAGTGTGCCCAGGTGGTCAAGAAGGCCAACAGCATCCTGGCTTGTATCAGGAATAGTGTGGCCAGCAGGAGCAGGGAGGTGATTGTTCCCCTGTACTCGGCACTGGTGAGACTACGCCTGGAATACTTTGTCCAGTTTTGGGCCCCTCGATACAAGAAAGACATTGAGGTGCTGGAGCGTGTTCAGAGAAGGGCAACAAGGCTGGTGAAGGATCTGGAGGACAGGCCTTATGAGGAGCGGTTGAGGGAACTGGGGTTGTTTAGTGTGGAGAAGAGGAGGCTGAGGGGAGACCTTATCGCTCTCTACAACTACCTGAAAGGAGGCTGTAGTGAGGTGGGTGTTGGTTTCTTCCCCCATGTAGTTAGCGATAGGACGAGAGGAAATGGGCTCAAGCTGCGCCAGGGGAGGTTTAGGTTGGAAATTAGGAAAAATTTCTTTACAGAAAGGGTGGTCAAGCATTGGAACAGGCTGCCCAGAGAGGTGGTGGAGTCACCATCCCTGGAAGTGTTCAAAAAACGGGTAGATGTGGCGCTTTGGGACATGGTTTAGTCCAGTCTACCCCTGATTGGCTTAGAGTAGACTTGGTAGTGTAGTTTAATGGTTGGACTGGATGATCTTAAAGGTCTTTTCCAACCTAAACGATTCTATGATTCTATGAAATAAAAATAAAATGAGACAGGGATAGACAATATGAAAAGGCGTGATGATCCTACAGGAAAGCAGAAGAATGACAGAAGAAGTAATAAGGGAGATAACAAAATGTAAGATGACAACTCGTGAGGAAACCTAGGTAGTAAAGGTGATGAATGTGCTGGGAGAGTACACAAAGTTAAAATGTGCAATCACAACAGTAAAAATCCAGATTATGTCATAGCATAAATAGATCTGAAATAATTCTAAGAAACGCACTGTCCCTGAGTTTTGTTGACACAGACAGAGACATATAGGTAGAATGGAGAGATCATGTAGTTGAAGTGTTACTATTCTGGGGTATTAAGTGTACCTGCATTATTCCTGACACATTCACTGAACCTGTTCACTAGAGAAGCCACCACATAAATCCTCTACCATTATATTTCTTATGACATTCTTTTTCTAACCATATAGTTAGAAAGTTTTTCCCAATAACTAACCTCAACATTTTTTTCTTGCAGATTAATCCAGCTCTACCTTCTTCTATCCTCCATTATGCATGGGTAACAACTGATCACTGTTTTCTAACAATTTTTTATTGTTTGAAAGATTGTCATCATGGCTGGAACTCTTTGCCATAAATTTAGGTCCCTACAGGTGAGCTACATGTCAAAGCTTCCATAACAGTCAATGTTAGCCAAAAGAGTTGCTGAAATCTAGAATGCTAGTCAACTAATGATATGTAGGTACTTAAATCAGCTTAAGTGGAGTCACTCTTAACCATATTGATTCCCTCTCCACTGGCTATCATAGGAGCTTGATATCTTACTCCTATGTAAGCTCCTAGAGCTAAGAAGCTGAACCTCATCCCATGTGTCCCTCTTCTTCACTTTCTTGTGGGGGGTAGGGGAGGTAGGGGGTGTGTGTGTTTTCCTCAACCGCTCATTTATTTTCTGTAATAAGGAAACTTGGGGGCAGAGGGGCACTGCTAAGGAACTGAAGTTATCTTGGAAGTAATCCCCTTACGCGGGCATGCACACCAGCCACAGAAAATTTTGTTCTCTACCTGCCCTGATTTACATCCATTTTGCTGGGACTGTTTAGTTATTGTTAGGGAATTTTTTCATTTGCTTGTTTTTAAAGCAGATTTCAGCAGACTGTGTGAGCCTTCTCTACACCTTAATAGCCTTTTATTTGTGATTTTGGCTTGCCAAGAAACCTTCAGCCTTCTCTTATTGACCCAAAATGCAAATAACCTGGCAACTCACATTGTCTAAATCCTGCTCTAAATTAAGAGCATGGGCTCCCTCTGTAGCCAGTGAAAAGAATAGGCACTTTACAGGGCAAAAATCCACATGCAAACAGCATGTAAACTGTTTTTTTTACACATTGAATTCAAAAGCATTCCTTTTTCAGCAATACAACACCATTGCATGGGCATCTTATTTAACCGATCTTGTGCATGACATCATTGGCATTTTTATTCTGCAAAGCCATGGAAAAGGACACCTGCAGCACAGACATACTGACTTTTCTTGCCCTTATTCCACTGCAAATAGTAAAATGTATTAACAAACGATTTTCAAATACACAAAAAAGGCCAATATGTCCACCTTTATATGTCAAAAATTATTGATGGAAGCTAGGATCTTGAAAGATGTTAAGCATTTCTGTTCCCAGCGAGAATCAGAAATGTGAGGATCTCAGTATATATCCTACCAAATATAACAGAAGTTTTGCCTCCCTATGAATCACAGGTGTGAGCAAATACAACTTTAGAGTAAGTTTTAGCTTTGCACAATCTCTTTTGAACTGAATGTCTCAACATGTCACAAAATTCTTGTTTTCTATCAGAGCTGAAGAGCATTTGAAAGCTGGACCACTGAGATCAATTTTGGGTTTGGAGGGTTTTTTGTTTGCTTTGGGTTTTGGAAGGTTTTTTTGTTGGGGAGAACAACTTCTGCCTCGTAGTTACTACTAGTGTATTCTTATCACCAGGTCATCGGTTGAAAAGCCTTCCAGAGGAGAATAGAAGAAAGTTTTTTTCCCCTATTTATTTTTCCATTGGGAAGATGTGGGAGAACAGTCTGTTCAGGTATCACTTTCAGTCTTTCTTGCAAGGGATCAAATGCACTCAAGCCTTTCCACTTCTGGAATACAATGCAAAACATCAAATTTTCCCTAACTTGTTTTCAAATTACATGTGGGCCTGTAAGATGGAATGGAATATTTCTTATCAAAGCAGAAAAAGACTAATTGGGTGCATTTACAGTAGGATAATAAAAGGCAGTGTAATATCATCCTGCTAATTCCATTCTGTGCTTTAACAAAATCAAACCTACTAACAACAAAGATACAAAATTGTATTTTGTAACTGAATATCTATCTATTAACATTCTACCTGATTTTCTTATACTTAAATGAACTTAATATAAAAATATTTGATGTAAATATTATTCTGTAGCTCCCTTTTGCATTACTGTGAATGTACTTTATGTCTGAAATGCCTACTTGTGAGGCTTTTTGTATTATAATATTGCAACATACTTAATGAAACAATTGGCATTGTGTCCTGTAAAAAAATAAAAGCCATAAAAGCACTGACCTGTTTTCTTATGGGTGCTTTATTTATTACTCATAATTTGGTAGCTCACTCGTAATTTAGAACAGCCCAGGTTGGAAGGGACCTCAAAAGATCATCTGGTTCAACCTGTTATCTAGCACCGTGTCCACTACAGTCTTTAAAACCTCAGTGATGGGGTTGCCACTAAGTCTCTGGGAGATTGATTGTTTTCACCATAAAAAATTTCTTTCTTATATCAAGATGAAACCTCTCCCAGTGCAGCTTGTACCCTTTGTCCTCTCTATGTGGCTCCTGGTGAAGAGAGCCTCCACCCTCTTTGTAGCTGCCATTAGCAACTGTGATGAGATCCCCGCAAGCCTTCTCTCCTCGAGGGTGGAAAGATCTAATACCTTCAGTCTTTCCTCATAAAGCATGTTCTCCAGCCCTTTGATCATCCTCGTGGTCCCCCTTTGGACCCTCTCCAGTCCATTTGGGTCTTTTTTGAATTGTGCAGATCAGGACTGGACACAGTACTCTAGGTGTGGCCTGACAAGCACTGATTAGACCAGGATGATCACAACTCTATCTCTGCTAGTAATGACCCTGTGGATGCAGCCCAGGATCTGATTTGCCTTCCTTGCTGCCATGGCGCACTGCTGACTCATGTTTAGCTTGCTGTCCACCAGGACCTCCAGGTCACTTTCAGCAAGACTGCTCCCCAACCACACAGATCCTAGCCTGTACTGGGCTCTTTGGCTATGTCATCCCAGGTGCAGGACTTTGTCTTTGTTAAACTTCATACAGTTCTTGCTAGCCCACTCTTCCAGCCTGTCCAGGTCTCTCTGTAAGATGGCTCACTCTTCTGATGTTCACCTCACCACCCAGTTTTGTGTCAGCACCAAACTTGGTGAAGGTACTTTCAATCCCATTGTCCAGACCACTGATGATGTTAAACAGCATGGGGCCCAGTATCGATCCCTGGGGGACCCCACTTGTGACAGGCTGCCAGCCTGAGTAAAAAACATTGATCACCAACCTCTGAGTGAGGCCTGCTAGTCAACGTCCTACCTATCTTGCAGACTACCCATCCAATCTCTATCGTGCAATTTTGTCAAGGAGGAGGCTATGGGGATCACTGCTGAACTCTTTGCTGCAGTCCAGGTCTTCCTATGTTGACAGAGATGTTATTTTGTTGTAGAAGGTGATCAGGTTAGTCAGGCATGATTTGCCTTTGGTAAATCTGTGTTGACTTTTCCCAATCACCTGCTTCATTTGGCTTGTATAGTTTCCAAGAAGAGTCATTCCATGATTTTCCCAGGGATTGAAGCAAGACTAAAGGGCCTGTAGTTTCCTGGTTCCTCTTCTGGGCCCTTCTTGTAGAAGAGTGTCACCTTTGCTCTCTTCCAGTCATCAGGGACATCCCCTGATCTCTATGACTTTTCAAAGATTATAGACAGTGGCCTTGCAACAACGTTAGCCACTTCTCTTAACACTCTGGGGTGGATTCTGTACAGGCCCATAGATTTTATGTGGGTTGAGCCCTTGCAAGAAGCCTCTGATCAGTCCTTACTCCACCACTGGTGGGTCAACATATATGTTATCATAGATATTTGATCCTATGATCTGAGGTCCAGCTACGCCAGTAAAGACAGACGTGAAGAAGGTATTAAGAACCTCTGCCGTGCCAGCATTATTAGTGACTAGTTTCCCTGCCACATTTAGGGTCTATGTCTTCCCTGTGCTTCTGCTCACTGTTCATGTATGTGAAGAACCCTTTCTTGTTCTTGACATCTTTGGCCAATTTCAGTTCCAGCTGAGCCTTAGCCTTCCTGACTGCATCTCTGCCCTGGCAAGGTTCTTGTCGTGTTCAGTGAGTGTCTGGCCATCTTTCCATAGCTGGTATGCTTCTTCTTTGCTTTTAAGCACACCCTTCACTTGTGCCTCCAGCACTCTGAAGTTCTGATTAATCTTGCCAAGGTTTTGCTTTGCATTGGTGCCCAACATGGAAAAGAAGTAGGAGAGATTAGTCCGTGCTTTTAATCAGTTGTGGTAGTCTCCCTGTGACATTCTGTATCTGTATCTACTCCTGGCAAGCAGCAAGCTTCCCTTCACTGTATAGCAGGCTGGCAGATGTGTGCCTCTGTGCCTCTCAGCAGTCACCTACTACTAGCACTCATGCTTCCTTTTGCAGCTTTTAGTATGTGCTGCTGGTGCCATTCCTCCCCATGAATCTTGCTCATTGGCTTTGTCCACTGCCAAGGCTTCATATCTGTTGCTGGTAGGTACATACAAGGAAGGAGAGTAAAGTGATAACCTGTTCCAAAGTGCCACCAAAGACCATGGTGCCTCATTCTCCAAGGTACTGTCAGTGCCATGGGGAACTAGCATTTTCTTCTTGCAAAGTCTCGAATAATACTTGATCTATTTCTTGTTCAACCTCCCTCATACAGCATAGCCTGTTAACTTCCTCCTGCAGTTCCTCCACCCACTGCCTGAATGACTCCACCAGAGCACAGCTTGCACTTCCACCCTCCTCCACCCAGGAGGGGAGGTGCAGTCTTTGCAGCCCTTCACCCAGACAGCAGCTTCCCTGATAGGAAGCTCTGTCTGGGTGGCTGCCTCCACTCGTCCCAGGCTAGCCTGGCTAGGTAGTTGATTCCAGTCTGCTGCAGAGCTCAGTCCTTGCCTAGTCTCAACCACCATGCTTCTGACAACTTCAAAGCACTGCCTAACAACCCTTTGTAATTCTCTGGAGATATCAAGCTGCGGCAGAGCGCGCAGCCCTTCCTGTGTGCCTTTCCGCAGGAACTGCCGCACTCTAATCTAATGTTTAGAGGAATCCATTTTAAGCTCCATTCTAAAATACAGTTTAAGAAAATTTGTGGTAATTGCTTATATTTTGCAGACTTCATTCATCCAGTGACACTGAAATAAAGTCCCATGCAAAAATTACAATATTTGCAGAATGTTGGTTTCATTCTGACTTAAATGCGAAATTGTAATTTAATAATAAGAACCTTTCACATCATGCTTCATAAACAAGTTCTAAGAGCTTTCAAAGCCACTACAGAAATTCTGAGTTATGATTATGTTGTTTTCAAATAAGGCATTAATATTATTTTTAACATAGGCAAGATTTTTTAAAAGCAGTGAATCTTCAGATTGTTTAACATTAGAATGCACAAAATATACAAAGATTATTTCATGTGATATATAAAAAAAATATTGTATGGCATGACGCATCTGTATAGAGATATTCACATATGTACCCTCAGTAATTAAAACGAGGATCAATATAATAGGTGCATGATTTCACACTGAGCAGGAGGTAGAGACAAAATACTTCAGATATCTGTTGCCTCTAAATAAGAAAATCTTCTCAACTTTCAGTGACCTTAGAAGTTGCTCACCAGGAGACAGGTAGTTGTCATCAGCTGCCCCTCACATCATTTCTTGACAGTGGGTAGGCACTAATTCCTCCTGAGATCATTCAGGAGTGTAAACAGCTCCCTTGTGTTTGGTAGGTGTGAGCTTCCACTGAATTTACTGTTCAAAGGAGGAGGAAGTTATTGGTGAGTTAGGAATTAAATGGAAACTTAAGCCAAGAGCCAACTTCCTTCAGGCAAGCATTGGAAATCATAACTTTGGAAAGGAGCCCCTGCATCTAGAAGTCCTGAACCTGCCCTCTGAGAAAGAGGTTCCCAGCTGTTGCAGGACTCAGCCAGAGTTGTTGCATCCCAAAAAGTTGAGCTCTAACCTTAGCAAGAGCTGAGTACCAAGCTCTGTTGCCTCTTACAGAGCTGGGATATTGTATTTGCTTCTGAGAGAGGCAGTGGCTCTGAATCCTCCTCCTTGGCCTACGAAGAAAATTGCTGGAGTAGTGGGTCTCCTGGAATTTCCATGAGGCTTCTGCATATAGCCACTTTGCCCAAATAGCAGTGGTCTGGGGATGCATAAGACTAGAAATGGCAGTAGAGTGTGCAGTCTGTATTGATTCACTACTATCAGAACTGGAAACCCTTGTAAATGGTATTTCTTAGAATATTTCAAATTCTTAGTGTTTTTCTCAGATAAACCCTCATCAAGAGAGCCTCTGGCTTAGTCTGACCTCTTTAGGATATGAATCATAGAATCATAGAATGCTTTGGGTTGGAAGGGACCTTTAGACTTCATCTAACCCAAACCCCTGCAGTGAGCTTATGTGATTATGCTGGCTAACAACCTGTCCTTGATAGATTTGAAACTGTTGGCTAATTTTAACCAAATGGGACAGATATATTATTGTCCTGTAAGTTTTATGAAGCAGGAATCAAGACTAAGTGTTTTTATAACTTCACACAATATTATTGATGTATATGGTAATCAACTGTCAGAATTTTTCTCTGAAATTTTTATTCTGTCATTTCTTTTTTTATACACAATTAGTGTAAAATCAATGTGCTTCTTGAAACAAAAATCCTTTTAAAAATATATAAGATCTGACATGGGGTAGTCACAGTTTTGTTGCAATGATATATGTTGTGTGAATAATATCTCTGGTAGCACACTGATGTAATAACAGGAAATTATTAGTTGATATCAGTGTAATTCAGAACAGAAAACAGCCCTTCATTCAGAGGGTATCTATAATTATTTCTATTTGAGCTACAGGTGGCAAAAAGAGCAAAAGATTCACTCAGTGAAAATTGCTTACATTTTACAGAAATTACAAAATGGGAAAATGGGAAGAAAACAATAGCAAAGGCTTTGGAAGGATGAAGAAAATATCCCTTCTCTTATTACTACTTAAAAAAAAAAGAAAAAAGTTCTGTGTTCTACATCCATTAAAGAAGAAACAGATTCTGTACATGTGAGGGAAAAAATAATCAAGAGGTTTCTTAAAGACTTGAAGAGCAAACCACTTTCAAAATGATAGTTGCATATTGAAGTTCTACGTCATCTTCAGATAAATGCAAACAGTGTCATCTTCAACTTATCTCTGCTTAGGTTAACAATGAACAGCTGAGATGCAAATATTGAAGGGTGGGGTAATGCTGTTGAAGAGAAAGAAAAACTTTAAATAACTTTTCAGCTCTGTGATAGTGTCCTCATTTACAACCAAAATAGCATTAAATTTTTAGATCAGTGAAGTGATCCACAGCCTTGTTGGCAACTGGAATGTCTCATTGCTTCTGGATACTCATATCTGTCAGTGTCCATGCTCTGTTGGAAAGAAATTTGTGCCTTTCCCACTCAGAATTAGATTTAGCCATAGAAAGCCTTGCATTTGTGATCTCCATGCTCAGTTACGGTAAATCTCTGTATTCAGGGTTAAAACACTGATCTCAAAAATCTAAAATTGTTTCCAATGCAGAAAAAAAGAGTAACACGTGTTACGGGTATCAGTGCATGTTAGTGGTCCCCTGGTAAATATTGAATTAGATGCAAAGTTAGAAGTCTTCAAACTTCTGCAAAGAATCATTTCTAGTTAGCTAGATATGATACTCCCCAATAAAGCATTTACTTTCTGTAATGTCAGTGTTTCACTAGAATTACTCCAGTGTATGGGAGACAAATTTTTCTGGTAACTCATCTCTTAAGCCTAGAATTCATTGCTGTTGCTCATATAATATTAGAGATTTTGTGTACATACTTAAGGATGGTCTTAAACAATATGTTCACATTTTACCTGGGAAGTAGGAAAAAACCTCACTCATTTTTCATGCAGACAGACATCAATCTGTGAATGCAGTGGGTTTTAATATTTGATTTTAATATTCATTGGTGAGTTGCTGAAACCAAACCTGCTTATACAACTTCAACATAGAAATAGCAGACACACTTTTTCCTGCTTCATTAATGAAGCTCGCAGTAAGCTTGACAGTGAAGGGAGCCAGTGCAACTCCAAACCCTTCCAAAACATACTGCAAAATCTACTTCCATTCAGTGTTTTTCCTCAATATTATACAAAGTAACCATTCTTGACAGTTTATGGGGTTTGTTAATTAAAAATAAAATAGGTCATCCAACCTCATCAACTGTATATAAGGGAAATGTTTACCATTAAACATATAGTAGGATTTACCAGTTGTTCTCAAAATTGAATCTCCAGTGACAAAAAAACAAATTTTTTTTCCCAAGCCCAATGTTTCAATACCCTAATTTATTTAATCCATATTATCATTTCCTTAAAAATTTTAAGCTTTTTACTCTGGCTGAAAACAGTATTCTCCCCTATGTTTTCATTTAATTGTTATGAAATGCAGTTACAATTATAGAACAGAGTACATATTGTTGTGTGAGACAGCCAGTGGCAGTCCTGTCTCTCATGTATCAATTTAGAGACATTAGAGACAGTTTTGTTATCAATGCTTATTGTTCTATTGACTTGAGTAAATTTTAGATGAGCTTCATTGTGATGGCGAGCTTCATTTGTCTGATGGTGAACCTCTGGTGAGGACTAGGCATAACCTAACAGCTACTGCAAATTGCATTAAGCCTTTACAATTAACCAAAAAACAAATAAATCAATGGAGGAATTAGTACATTGAAGGGTCACCACAATAAGAAAATAAACCATGTAGTCACAGAGATGGCCATTTTTCAAGCTAAGCTAGAAAAGGCAGGCTTCAGACTAATTCTAAGTCTTATGTCTGAGCAATGAGATTTAAAATTCCTACAGAATAAAAAAAGACTAATAATATTCTTGACAAGGAAAATTGAGGGAATGAGAACATCGATTGTAGGAATGACTGATAAAATTATTTAATTGACACTAACCTAAAGATAGATTTAGGCAAAAAGTATGATAGGCAAGTGATGGATTAAGCCTTTGAGTACACAAAGAGGGTTTCTTTTGCATCTGACTTTAGTGGAGATGAAGAGATCATTTTACTCTGTGATTTGACAAGAAGATACAAGTATTGTGAAGAAAAATTGGAATAAAAATTACAGGTTAGAATACATTGTTTCAAATACATTTTACAGGAACCTGAAGAACAAACTGTAGTCAAAGCTAACAGAATTAACACATTCTTTGTAATATTGCTACAATGCAAATTTTGACATCTCTTGACATAACTTTTGTGGTTTTATTCGAATAACACAAAGAAAATATTTTGTGTCATGGAGAAGCTTCAAGTTTCAGAAATTACTTTTGGGGATTTAACAGTTGAAAGCTAGGAAAATTCAGCCAGAAGTGCATTTTTGATAAGGTAAACAACATTTTGCAAAAATTATATTGCTATTTTCCAGATCTGTCTAGTCTGAATTGTGAGGGTCATGCAATGGCTGACAGAACATCCTCAGCAAATGATAAAAAGCATCAAATGAAATCTGCAAAGTTGAGCTTCCCATTTATGTACATTAGCATTTAAGAATTGCATAAAATAAACTTTATTCAAGCAGTTTTAGATCAGAGATCAAATGACATGGCTAGACTATTATAACCCTACTGCTCCTGACAAAAGAGAGTAGGAAACAGAACTACAAGACACACCTTCTGCTTCTAGCCTGGATTATGTACATTATGCTACATTGAAGTAAAAAAATTGTTTGCTTTTAAACTGGTGGATGATAGGTACATTGCATCATTCGATAGCTGTCCCGGCTCCACATTCAAGTTCACATACACACTGTGTAAAATTTTGCAGAGAATCTTAAGCAGCTTCAGAAAAAGGAGCTGGAAGTATAACTTATTCTATGCAACATCTGTGATGCTTTCCTTACTGAAAGATGAATTTGAGGGACTTGTAATGAATAAACTCATCTGTTGCAGAGAAAATAGGATTTGGCAGGGGAAAAAGGGGGAAATAACATTGGAATCTCTGCCTTATAATTCAATTTTGCACATGCTGATGCCAGCTGTAACCACAACTAACATAAGCAAACTGGTGAAACTTCACTGGTTATAAATTAACAGGCTGGGGCTAGACCAATCAATGGGGAGAGCTACATCCCTAGCCTTTCACATATAACCTTTAAAAAAAAAAAAAAAAAGGACAAAAAAGTGGTTTCTCAGATGTAAAGCAGCAAGGAAGTACAATAGCAATACTGACTCAGCTCCTTTTGCTGTGATGCTAGAGCAAAGGGCGTGAGTCAAAGGGATTTTAAGGGACCATTAGTGGCCTGGACCACAGGGAGCTCCAGGGATCAGAAGCGGAGCAGAGGGGTGATGTCCTCAGTATTCCAAAACACAGACCCCAAACACTGTGAATTTTGTTAGCCAGCATCACACGCAGATGTTTGTATTTAGCTCTGCTTCCATACCTGAGGCTCTGAAAAGTGATCTGTATTCGCTTTACACCTTCTTATTCCCCGCCACCAACCAAGCCCTTCTGAATTTTCAGTGGGTGACAGGCGCAGGCCAGGCTGTCCAAACCAGAGTTCCTCTCGCTGCTCACCAGCCTGCCCAAGGCCGCTGTAATCAGAGGTAATTGCCCCGGCTGTTATCTCCCTGCAGCCTGCGTCGTGCTTCCAAATACCTCTAATTGAATCGCTATAATTTTTGCCCTTCCAAATGCAGTGGGTAGGCGAGGGGGGAATGACCCAGGGGAGGCGGAGGAGAGGGGGTTGGGCGGCTCTCTGCTCTCCCCCTCCCCTCTCCGGGAGGGCGCCCCTGCTGCGCGGTCGTGCTGCAGCCCATAAAGAGCGGAGGGAACACAGGGTGGGCGTGCAGATTTGTGCAGACCCGTGCACCGTGGCCATGCAGTGAGTGCCTGCCGGCAGGACTGCAGCCGTGGAACAAGCTGCCCTGCCGCCAGCACCAGGTGAAACGCTGCGAGGGAGAGGTCGTCGCGCCCCAGCTCAAGGTACTCCCCTCCCCACGTCTCGGTCTCTCTCACAGTGGGAATTTGGGTGCCAAATCGGTAGCTACAGCCGCCCTGCCCCAGGGGAAGAAGGTTCACTCCCGCTTCCCACCTGCGGTGGGGATGATCACATGCCCTGGGGGATCCGTAACTGCAAGGCAAAGCGGTAACTCGGAGCAATTTACCCTAGTACGGTTTCTTTCCAGATGCAGAGGTGCACTAGTTTCCTGTTTTTGTCTTTAATCCTTTGTGCCACCCTGTCAGAAACATTTGGACTGGTTTTCTCAGTAAGTACTAATTTCACTGTTAGAGGCCCTATTCACTGGGCAGCATCCATGTCTCAGCTGGCAAGTAACAGTAAACCTTGCAGTGATATATACTGTATTTAGATATAGGGGTTGGACAAGATGCAGCACTCAAAAACATTTGGGGCAGTGAACAGATTTTTACATGAGAATTAGAGGCTTTTGAATACTAGCTCCCTTGTAACAAATAATATGACTAAAGGGAAAAAAGAATGTCTAGTTTATAGACCAAAATTGAATGGATGTCCCATCCAACTCAGAAAAGATGGTGTACATATGGACCCTTTTTATAAAGAGGCTGTCATGTAAATCCAAACAAAAGAAAGCATTACTTTTTGTTAAGGTGATTATCAGGTGATCAACTTGGAGAACAAACTCAAAATTTCTGCCTCCAAAGTCTTATTAGCAGTTTCACTTATGTGCTATGAAAATTTCACACCACATGGATGTCAATAGCAAAACTATTGACTTAGATGGGCAGGGAGCAAGAGTTCACCATTAATATTTGCTTTAATATTATTGGCTTTTTTTTTTTTTTTACAATATTTCTTTATTTCAATCCTTCAGAAGACACTTTATACTAAGACAATGTCCATTTGGGTGCTGTTTGCTTTGTCTGCTAAGTACTGTGTAGGTCATGCAATAACATATTTGCTTTTTTTTTTCTTTAAGGCAAAAGAAAAAAGAGGCTGGACTTTGAATAGTGCTGGTTACCTACTTGGGCCACGTAAGTCAAGCATGTTTTTGTGTTGGGGTTTTATTGCTGGTTTGGTGTTGGGGTGGGTTTGGTGGTTTTTTTATTATTTCAAAATACAGCAGGTTTTTTTCTTGTAAACCAGTTTAGTGTGTTACTCACTTTTCTGATGAATACAGTAATTTTGTTTAAACCTGCAAGACTGAAGAAACTCATTTGGGGGAATACTTGTTTACATATTTGTTACATGCCTATTATAGAATTGAGTTGTCTTAGACAATGACTGTTCTTTTCTAAAGCAAAGCTGTGCTGTGAGGCTTTATATCCAGAAGCACACCTGGGCACTCTTTGTGCTTCTGAACTGTAATTTTCATATGACAAATAATTACATACACACACACAGAGTTATAAAATCTTATACTATCTTAGATGTCAAGGTAAGAATGACAAAATGTCACATTTTGGCACTTCTTGATGTGTTTCAGATTTCACCTTTAAATCTATTTGAAAATGACTTTGCTACCTGGCTTCATTATACTACTATTTTCCTTTTTCCAATTAAAGCAAAACAAATTAAAACAATAACATGTAAACTCATGACTGTAAATATATTTCACATAGTGAACTGTTAATATTTCTTGTTTAAAATACAGGAATACATTGGTTTACAAAGATGGAGAATCATAAATGTAGATTATAAGAAAAATGAAATGCTGTCTCAAGTATCTGTCCTTTTGCCATTTTTTCTTGATAATGTACTAACACTCATTACCAATGTTCCTGTATTTTCAGTCTTGGTAATACATGACAAATACTTACTATGACTCTCTTCATTCTTTTTAACTAACCTTAAGGATAGCTTTAAAAAAAAAAAATAAATCTGTCTAAAACATATTAACTGGTTCCATAAATGTCTGGAAGTATATTTGCCCCAAGGCAGATCTAAAGAAATTGGCAAAGATACTGTGGGGAAATGTACTTGTCAAAGTGCCATTTATCTAAGACTGGATAATAGGAATCATCCTTTGTTGCAGGTCGTATTGATCAGCTTTTACTGATAAAGGAAATGTCCATTGCAAGGGGGAAAGAAGAGGCACCAGGGGCATGTAAGATAGTTTACATGAATAACCTTCAAAAACTATCTGCAGTTTTCTTTTAAGCAAACTCATTGGCAACATTTTCTGGAAAAAAGAGGAAAGAGTAGCATAAACAACTTCCCAAATTACATGCAAATGTACAAACTTGCATTTTTCTTTCCAACTTCCTCTGAATTCAGTAATAGCTTCAGCAAGTATGTAGTACAGGACTGGGTCTGTAAATGATATAAATCATAAGCACAAATTCAGAAGAAAGGTTATGTTATTTAGTGACACATTAATTGCTTTGTCATTTTGTACATCAGAAGTGTCCATCATGATCTTTTATTTGAAATCCATGAAAAGCAAGCAATATAGTAAATGTTGTTGTTAAGTCAATTAACTCCTCTGATTTTTTAATTTATTTATCAGATGCAGTAGATAACCACAGATCTTTTAATGATAAACATGGTTTCACTGGTAAACGTGAAATACAGCCTGATGAGGATAATAAAGCAGGTAATGAAATTCTGAAAGCCGGTACTGTTGGTTTTGGTTTTTATGTTTAGTAATTTATTTACTGTTATTGAGTTAACTGACTACCTAGATACAAGGCTATTCCTGCATTTTAGCAAAAATCTTAATAAACATGTGAAAGGAAGAAAAATTAAATTTGGCCATTCAGTGTGCTCTTTGTATATGTTCATAGTTTAAAACATCTTTGTGCCTAGGGAAAAGTACCATAATTATGTTGCTTTTAAAGTATAATAGATTATGTTACTTTGAATAAGCCTAATTTTTTCTTTCATATGTTCAAATAAGTATTTCAAATATCACCCTAGACACTCAAGAGTTAATACTTCTCTCTTTTCTTTTTTTTTTTTTTCTTTTTTTTTTTTTTTAGCAAAGAAGTGAGCTCATAACCCAATCTTTCAGTAGGGAAAGTTATAGAAACTGGCAATTTTTTTTTTTTTTAAATTCTGATACTCCACAGCTGAAACCAGACCTCAGAGCTGTATGGCACTGTTTAGGTTGTAAGAGTCTTCACTATTTTAAAAAAAAAAAAAATTGCCATGTTAAGTCTCACAACATTTCCTATATTTAAGCAAGATGGGTTATCTTCATTAAAAGACTGAGAACCTGGTCAAAACTGAAGTCAGGTCAACATATTGTTTTGATGTTGCATGTATCGGAATTTAGTAAATGGCAATGAAAAGGATGCAGCCTTGTTCTGGATTTATCATCCAAAGCTGAGCCTCTACAATATATGTCTAGACTCCCTTTATGAAGAGAAGGTTGCACTTTTAGGATTCATTTTGAACACCTACTTCAGGATAAGATCTAGAAACTTCTAGAAAAAACAGTTTCTTTCTCCTGAGGAGAAACTAAATCTGATGCAGACATCTAAAGTGAGCTGGGATGAATCTCATCTTTAGACTGTCAAAGAGTGATCTATTCCTCACTGCAACCAAAGAAAGTGGTGCTTGTTTGAATACTATTGCATTCATCACTGCACTAATGGGGAAAGACAAAGTTCCAGCCCCAGAACTCTCACAGGCTATTTTCAACCCACCCAGCATGATGCAAATGTAGCTAACACTACATAAGTCCATAAATAAAGGAAATGCGCTTAATTGCAATTTCATGGACAAAATTACTTTGTAAATGTAACATTACTACATTTCTTGGTTGTTACATTCTCAGAATGGCTGCCAGATTAGTTCTGGTACATAGTTACATAGTGGGGTTTTGTGTGGGTGGTGGTTTTGGGGGGTTGTGTTTTTTTTGTTGGTTAGTTTGGTGGTTTGTTTGTCTTTTAAGAAAAAAGGAAGAGGGGGAAAGAACCTACTTCCTCAAACACTGTTTCTGACATTGGTGTAAAAATAGTATTTTGTCAGTCAAAGGCAGGCATTTATCTAACAATGCAGCTCACGATGCAACATGTTGCCATTTGTGGATATTCCTTTACAGGAACATGATCTTTAAGAGTTATGGAATTCTTGCCAGGTGCTGCTGTACCTCCACAATTATATGTAAACCTAACCAAACTTGTCTGGATGGGACCTGAAAATTATATAACTGCCTCTGTTATGAATACCATTTTAGATGCTCTTCTCTCATCAAAAGTTTTCTTTGAAGCTGAAGTGTATTATAGAGTTCCTATCCAAAGGAGATTTGAATATTAAAAAATTAATAAGGCAGAATTCTTACTTTAATTGAAAATGAAGGAATTTTTTTTTTAGTTGCTTTTGTAAATAACCAGCAGAATTTATCTTAAAATGGCATTACATTATTACTGTAAAATAATTCATGCAAAGGACTACTCTCTCTCCTTGGAGGAATGCTGCAAAATCCACAAGCTCTCCAGATAACCTAGAAGAACTTGTAAGCTGTATTAGTTACATAGCACTGGGGGGCGCAGGGGGGAACACATGCAACCTCTGAGTATAATTAGGAAAATCTTTAAATTCCAAGAGCATAAATGTTTCTTTACTAGAGTCTACATGTAATTGCCTATACAGAACAATTGCTATAAGGTCAATAGCGGAGTATGTAGAAATACACCTGTACAATATGCTCCATAAACCATTTACCCAATAAATATCACATTGGTAATAAAATCTGGGTCAATAAACTACTAATCTAATAATGATTAATCATAACAAGTTAGGTGGGAATAAAAATTAAATTAAGGAAAACTTCAAATACAAGTATTGTTTATGAAATTAATAACAACAGATTTGTGTCAGTTCAAAGACTGCAAGACAAGACTTTTAGATGCAAATTTCTTAAATGCTGACTCTTCATACACCAGAAGCTTCTGTGTCGCTTACCACTCCCCATCAATATTTTTTATTTTTGCTACACAGCTCAGTCTGCCTGTATGTCAGTAGAGGCCTAAATCTTCTCTTCCATTATGGAAAAACTCCTCCAATACTCGCCTGCTGCAAAATCAGTCTTTCAGACTATTTTCTGAGATTAAACACATCCCTAATGATAACATCAAGGGACTGTATTTTCAGTGATGTAATAAGGGACTGTCAGTCAGGTACTGGTACCCATCTGTTCTGTATTAAGACAACGAAAAATCTTAGGGAAATTGCGTATCATTTGTTCTCTAATACAGAGCAATTCTCCATCCTGTTGATAAAAAAAAGATGTCTCTTTTTTTTTTTTTTTTTTTTTTTTTTAATAGACATAGAAAGTGTACCTCCCAAAGTGCAATAACAAGGTCCCAGGGAGCTTGATAAATTGGGCCATTTAAAAAGCATCAAAAAGTCTACTTCCACAACATCAAAGATTAGTATATTGTATTAGATACATATGCAAAAACATACTTTTCTGAGCTTTTAGTAAAGTCCCAGGCCTAGCTTTTGGGCTACAAATCACTTCTGCATCACTGGAGTGGCTTATTGGGAACAAAGTCAGACTACATGAAGAACTTTTAACTGTTTTTCAGAGCTGATGAATCTGCTAAATTTACCTTTCCCTTCAATCTCAGGCTAGTAGACACAAAGGAAAGAGTTGAGAACAGAGGATAACTCTCTTCTGCAACAGAACTCATAAGGCCTTAAAGACCATGAACATCAAGGTGTCAAAGCAGCTCCTATGCAGCAATAGCATACAAAGCTGGGCAGTTTTGATTCTGAGAATTGCAGTTACCTACCTTAAAGAGGCTTTGCTCTTCGTGAAATTAGGTTTTCCATTAAGGATTTTAAGAAAAAAGAAATTTCAGATAGCTTTTTTTCAGAGTACTCATAAACCTAGCCACAATGTCACATACAATAGATCTTTATACCATGTTAACATTAAGTAACAACTAACTTGCTTTATAGGGAATCTTGGAAGACCACTGGCTGATGAAAACATTGTGCGCACAGTAATTGAATTTTTGACTTACTTGCATCTTAAAGGTTAGTGAATACCTTTTGAATCTTTCACACTTTCTGGTGTGAAATTTACTGAGAAGATAGGACTATCCTTGAATGTACAAGTCTACTACAGATTTGAGTGTGCAAGACTTGAACAGAACGGGGCGGGGGGACACACACACCATGGGGATGACGGTCAATTCCATTTTAGCGCACTTAGTGTTTGTTGTGCCACTGTGAAGAAGGAGGCCTAAAGATTCCTTTACCCTGCTATGTCAGCCTAGGAAGTAAAACCAGTAACTGGACAAACCAAAAGGGTGTGAAACATGTTGATCTCAAGCATGCAATCTCTGATGAGTAGGCTAAGAGCTGCTAAATTGGGCAAGAAAATAAAATGTATCTCCTAGAAATACAAATCACTTCTTCCCTGGGACGAATGGGCAAAAAAGGCTGTATTGTAACTCTAAGTAACAATTCCTTGTTTAGGATAGTGATGACAAACAGCTGTTTTTATTCAGAAAAGATGGTCCTCATAAAAAAAGGAATCTCCAGATCATCTAAAGTGGCTTTTCCCCTGAGACAGTTCTTGTATTCCCAGGTTTCACAAGACACAATGTTATCATATTACCCCTTAACAATATTTGTTGGCAAGACCTAGTACAAACTCTTACACAAAAATCAGAACTATAGGTTTAGGAGGTAAAAAAACATACTTTATTATGGTAGACATGCTTTAACATTTTTGTTCAAATGAAACTTTACTACTTAAATATATTGGTTTAGATATGTTTTTTGGGGGGAGGGGGAAAACTCCCAGTCATGGGATTCAAATTCAGGGAATGGTTATTCAGATTAGACATGCATTTTGATCTGCAAGGTAAAGCGAATATTTTAACTGCTAAGAAGTATCTTGGCAATAACTAAAAGTGGCCTTCAGCTCTTTCTCTTGACGATTCCTCCCTCCAGCTTTAAAGGCTTCCCATATAGAGCAGGCTGTAGGATGGCAGCCATAACTGGGTAATGTTAAAAGTTTTGAGATGCTGGGATCCAGCCATATCAATTGACATAATAAAATTGGTATAATTTCATTGTCATTCTGTCACTGCTGTTTCTAAAAAGGTGAAATTATAGCAGGAAGATATTATTAACATTCAAAAGAAAAAAACAACATTTTATAAATTAAAATATGAGAAGTTCAAGGATTTGCCTCTTATAGTTGAGTAAAGAAAAATATAAAAATATATACTACTGAAATTGGATTTCATTATTTAATTGCTAAGATCAATATGCATACTTACATACGTATTAATACTTTTTTTTTTTTTCTTTTTGCAGAGGTGGGAGCACTTGACAAACTACCTTCACCAGAGGAAATAAACCAGTCTTGAAGAAGAATGCATTTTTATTTTCTTGTAGTATAATTTAGATTGAATTCTAAACAAAAGATCCAAATGAGCTGAAGATGAGAAGTATTGTTTGCATTAATCTGATAAACAGTAAACAGCATTCTTCCCTGTTTTTTCATTTGTTTGTTTGGATTTTTTTTTGTTTGCTTTTTTTTCCCTCTCTCCTGTGATGTTATAGTGTAAAATTTTGCCTTAGTAAAATTTTTCTGCAGATAAATGATAAAATAAAAACAAAGAGCAACTACATTGTTTCATTTTAAAATTAAATACATACCAGCACACAATACATCATATACAAAGCCCAGGTTAAATTGTAAGATTACACTGCATCTATACTCTGCAAAATTACAGTAAAATAAAATATAAATACTACATGTTGGGTACTTTAGCTAACTGAGGAAAAGTAGAAGAGCGACTTCAAACAGATCTGTCTGTACTTCTATGCTTCATGGAAGCCTTACTTCCTGTTCATATTTTCACAGACATGAAATAAACTCATGTTAATTTTAAATTTCATATTATTAGCCTGTAATACACCAGCCCATTGACCAAAGCATACCTTCATGCAATACAAAATTAACTGTTCTGTACAGGTAATAGGTTTACACAAATCCTATGTGTAAGATTCCTATTCCTATGTCATCAAGAATACTGGATCTGTATTCTTTAATGAAGAAATTCTCCAGTCTATTCCAAGATTAAAAAAATATTTTATTTTATGATATGCTTTAGACTGAGTCCAGAAAAGCACTTGAATACATGTTTAATCCCTACGAAAGAGCTTTGATGTACCAGGACCAGAATGCTAGGCCCATAGACAATAAATATCATATAAAAAATGAGGAAAGGTTTGAGAGGATACTGAATCTTAGAAATGTTTTTCACATTCAAATGACTTTCACTCTCTGCACAGTGCAATGAAATATAATTCTTTCAAATCCTGTGCACTAGAGTGCACAGACTGACAGAAATTTTGCAAAACATTATTACATAATCTGTTTTTCACTTTTAGCATAGCAGAACACATTCTAGATGCTAAGCCATTAGTGTCTCATTTGAACTCACAAGGTTATCTCACCTTGTCAATCAGCTTGTGCTCTTCATCTGGTAATCACTCAGCCTCTGATCTAATGTCTGATGTTCACTTCCAAAATGTACAAAGTGCATTTTTTATTAGATCCAACAAGCCTTTGAGCAAGCCCTCAAGCCCTTCAGAAAATGTTTTGCCTTTTTTTTTTTTTAAAGAGTAACAAAAAAGTATACACTGCTAGTATATATGCTGGTAGTTCAACATTATTCAATGTTGAATTCCAAAAAATGTGAAAAAAGAATACAGTGAAATTTAACTTCTGTACATTAGTATAGTTCAGTAATTCCAAACTCTCATTTTTACTAGTAATGTCCACATCTCGCATCATAAACTTGAAGCAGAACTCCCTAAAATCAAGAGACATTCTTTTCATTGACTTCCATGGACTTTGGTTCATTGACTGCTAAGAACCTGTATCCATTTGCAGAACTCAATAACAAGCCATCTTTCTCTGGCAAAGCAGCTGAATCTATGATCAAATAAAAAGAACATAATCTTAGCATTTAATTTATTTTCTTTTGAAATAGGAAAAGAAATTGAGTTTAAAATTAGAAAAGTTATTACTTGAATCAAATTAACATACTGGCAGCTCGTTAAAGTTGGAATGGTCTTGTTAGAATGTTTATTTGAAATTCTGAAATTTGAGATTATTTGAAATACTGAAAGAAATTTCCTTGGAAGGTTTACATCACTGTCTAAGCAGGGAGGCCCACAACTTCTTACTCATTGTGCTGCTGTATGCATATATTACAAAAACCACAAAGAATAGTTATAATCTAACTACCAAAAGCAGTCCACATACTTTCACTTAATAATTACTGCATTCAAACACATACTGGTAATATTACAAAGTACAGAGAGAAGTAAAATTCTCAGACTGTTTCTTCACCCTCTACAGCTCTTATCTTTGCAAAAACAAAGGGGCAAAAAACAATAAAGGGGCATTCTTCTGGGTCAATTTCAGTAACATGATTACTTCATTTAACATTCTTATTTTATTTAAAGCATGTCTGACATTGCTACACCTCAGACCTAAATTCTGCAAATATTTGGAATGACATCTCCATAATCAACCTCTCAGACAAACACCTTATAAAAGATGGCCCTTAAACCACAATTTGAAAGCAATTAGTTTTAACAGGGCAAAGAGGCAACAAAAATATGTGACAAGTTTCAGCAGAAAATAAAAAAAAAACCCTAACCATTTCCTGCTCATTTCATTTATTTGCTCATTTGCATATGCTGTATCCCACTTTTGTGTAAGATTAGATCAAACTTATATCTGCACTAAAGACAAAAGCCAAAGTCTAAAAAATGGGTAAACTTTGTTGTAATGTTTGCCAGTGATATGAAATCACCCAGCATGCAAATTTAACTCTGACAATGAACAGAAGGCTTGCATGATGCTGAATGACTGGACAATAAAATAGGAGATGAAATTAAATGCTGATGCAAGCAAAGTAATATACACGGAGAAAAACAACTCTAATTCTGCATACACATAATGATGGTCTAAATTATCTCTGGAAAAATAGCTTAGACTCATTGTACAGAGTCCTCTAAAAAATGTCATTTTAAACCTCAGTAGCAGTTAGAAAGGCAAATGGAATGTCAGGAATTATAATGAAAGTAACCAAAAGCAAACCAGAAAACAACATTATGCCACCATTCCCAACTTTGACACCAGCTGCAGTTCTAGTCAGCCCATTGCAAAAAAAAACCACTGCAGAGCCAGAAAAGCTATAGAGAAAAGTGATTAATATCTTCAGCAAGGGAACAACTTTTATACACAGAGAGATTAAATACATTGTGACTTTAGCTAGAGAAAGAGACTAGTAAGGAGAGAGATGACAGCATCTTAAATGTTGTGGTAAAAGTGCTTAGCACATTCACTTCTTCTTGTAAGCCAGGATTTAATGATTACCTGATAAAATGATGAAGTAATATTTTTAAATCCCACCACGAGAAAAAGAAGTCCTTTTCCATACATCTCATGATCAAATTGTGGCACTGACAGGCACAGGACATCATGGAGGCCACAGTTTCTGAAAGGAAACAGTTACATTCATGGTACTTCTTCCTTTAGATGAAACCACTACCTCAAAAAGTCTAAATTGTTTCTTAGAACACATTATGACATATGTGTGCAGAGCTATAAAACAACCCTTAGAACCCAATCCATAATTCAGGGATTAATTAAATAGGGCTTCTGCAGCATCTGATGCTGGCTCACAGAAGAAACTTGGAAATTACATATTTTTGGCTAAAAAAATCTGCAGAAACGAATACTACCTATAACCAAAAAGGCATAATTTTATGCAGTGCTTCATCTGTCAGGTAGTCTCACTAAGACTTGTTTCAATGCAGCTCAGTTCAGCATAAAAGAGAGAATTTCTGGTGGCACAGCTGATGTAAGACTGTCTATTCAGATTAGGAAGTCATTAGGTAGCTGATAGGATACATGTATTTTCCCACCTGTCTACTCATGTAAAGGTCAGACTGCAAAATTAGCATAGAAAAATTAGATAGGACTCAGAATACTGAGGACGTTTGAGGGGGCTTGATACTGCGGTTGACATAATTCTACTTTCAAGTTTAATGTTACCATAGTTAAAATGAAACTACAGCCCTTTTTGCCTGACTAGCGCACTAACTTCCTAAGATAACAGAGAAGCTTGCTGTGAGTTAGTTTACAAAATATTCTGACAATTTCTTAGCTGTTCTTTTGCCTTTCAAAAAAGACAAAGAGATATTGGATAGTATGTGAAGTAACACATTAATAACCCACAGAAAAAGTGAAGAAAGTATTTTTACATTATTTCAGAACACATGATACCAAAAAGCAACAAGTTAGAAATAGACACCAGGAAATACTTTGTAATTTGCCCGGGATATAAATTGCTTCAGGAGATTTCTAAGGCAGATACAAGGATTAAAAGGAAGTTTAGAGCTGAGTGTTATTAGCAGAAGAAAACAAACTACATTAACAGAGTGAAGTACTTCTGTCACTATTTTGTGTTCTATCATTTATTTTTAAATGAATGCAAATAATAGTTCTGATACTTAATTTTGTGAGTGACATGGACCAACCATAGAAAACTGCAACTCACAGATTGCTGTACTACTCAGATTCAGTAGTTGGGTATACAAATGTCAGTTGCTAAGATTTTTAATACCTCAGAGCATAGGGCATTTGTCAATTCATGTGTAACGCTCAGCACCTCACAGAAATGAGCTTTAAAAAGCCAAAGTTAAGCTGCAGATGCAAATTATTTTATCTGCTTGCTTGTAAAGCACTACATTATTCCCAAAAACTTGATCAAATTCCCTTGAGATTCAATTCAGGTATGTTCAATCATCTGTGGTATTTCTAACTAATTAAGTACATATAACCCATACAGCCTTTCGGAGTGCCAGGGCGGGGGGAGGCATGGGTCTCATATGGAATGGCTGTCTGAGGGGAAATTCTAAAATACCAAAATACAATCTATCTCAAGTCAGGATAAAGTGTTACCATGCAGTTTACTTTTTTTTTTCTTTCTTTCTTTCCTTTTGGTACAGTTTCTAATACCAATGTTGACTATTTATCACTTACAAACACTAAAGTAATTAATTCAGAATGGATTGCTTCTATAATTTCCCCTTCAGAATGTTTATGAGTTCATATGTTTCTTTGAAATTATTCTATTTTATTAAAAAACATTCTATCAGAAAATAATTGATCTATGAACATTATGGTTATTATTTACATTTATCAATATTAAAGGTGGTATTTCTTGACAAGATTTAAAACTGAGCCTCTGATCATTTATGTCAATATAAGTTCCTATGTCATATTTGTAGAATGAGTATTCTTTGCTTACTATTTATTCAGATGTCAGTGTAGGGGAATCACACCTTGCTTCCCTAAGCTCTTTCTGCAGTTTCATAGGGTTGTCCTATTCCTCTTGAACTCCTAATCTAAAAGACAGTAGATTCAGGAATCATTAGCTTTCTGGTGGTTTTCACATCTATTGTGCTCTGCAGCTATTAAAACCCTAGCCAAAGTAGTCTCCAAAGATTTGTGTGAGAATTTTATGCACCTCTTCTGCAAATCAGTGTTTAGAGACACTTATATTGGGTCACTTCTTTTAGGACTCTTCACAGGAGCTTTAGGCACTTGAACTAAAGAGGGCAGTTCTGCTAAGTGAAGATCCGAATCACCTTCTGCTCTCTGCCAGTTAGAGAACTGAGCCCTGGCTCTAAATCCAGAGTAAACTTTTAAATTAGGCATTTTGGTTTGCTTCTTCAAATCAAGCAGAATAAACCCAAGCCCTAAGACTTAGAGAACCAGTAGGAGCAGACAGGAAAAATAATCATGTTCTTACAGCTAAGTGTTACATTTTTGCACCACTTTCAAAACACAATTTTGCAAATTGTGCCTGATTGGCTTTCATGCAGATTACCTACTTTGTCACTGTTTAAAAATACAGCTCTTCAAAGAAAACATATGAAGGCCAAATCCTGACCTATGACACTCAGTATAGCATTACTGATGACCTTGAAAGTAGGTTTATTTATATTAGTTAAGATCTGACCTTATCCAGTGGAGCAACATTATTAAACAAACAAACAAACAAACAAAACAAAAAACCAACCAACCAAACACCCCCACCCCCCCACCCCCCGCCTCATTTTAGTAAATCTCAGGTCTGATGCTGAATATCATTTCAGAAATAAAAGCTATAGTCAACCTCATTCCATAAACAATACTCCTCCTTTCCACCTGCTGCGAAGTACATTGTTCATTAAATCCTTCTGTCACTCTGGGCCTTCAGAACCATCTACTGATCTAGCCATTGGAAAAATGATACTGTGTCTGTGTATTATTTAGAAACATCCCCACATCTGTGAAATCTTAATTCATTTTATGTAGTTCAAACTATATAACACTTTTTCCCAAAATATTTATGTTTTTCTCTGCCTTTTGGTCCATTTTTCTTTTAATTCATTTTTCCGTGAACATTATAGACAGTATTTTATCTCTCACCACAGCCCTCAAACATCTGTTTCCAAGACTCAGTTTGATTAAACATAATAGTTTTGTTGTGTTAATCATTATTTTGGTATTCTTCTCCCCACTCTAGTTATCTATTAGCACAAAACACAGTAATTACCAATAATTCATATTTGTGATAGTGTTGACAAGCCAGATATTCTTGGCTGCATAAAGAGAAGCAGATGTAACACATTTTTTTCCTTCTATCATCTGTAGTAGCTATTACACATATGCATTATTCTTTGCCTCAGCCAGATAGAAATAATGCTTTTTACCACACTGTCTTTTGTGAATTCAGAGTGGAATCACATCTGTGGACAGACTTGATATATATTTTTCAGAAAAATCAAAGCAATAAAGGATTCTAATCCCCTATTTTCAAAAGTGAGTTAAGGACGGGGGTTTTTTAAGCATTAATTTATTTTGAGATTCAGAAAGACATTTGACTGGATTTATGGGTCGGGTGTGGAACTACCAACAAGATTTGAAATTTTAATTATTTATATGCAATCTGAACCATTATTAAAGCAAGAACTTGTGTGCACTTATCCAACTTGATACTAATCTCAATCGTAGGATGCCAAAATAAATTAAAAAACCTGACCTAAAAACCTAAACACCTAAAAAATAGGTGGAAGTCTGGAGAACACTACTAACTTTGTAGTTGTACTTGTACTTGTACTTGTACAGTCAACTTGTACTATCAAAAACTGGTCTTTGTTACTATTGGTTTACATATATCCAAGCACAAATATATTGTTAGCCAGCAAATAAAATGATCTCACCAACATCTCAAGGCCAAAAAACTGCTAGCAAAATGTCAAGGTAAGTACATAGCAACATTGTAATTACAAGCTCTGGGCCCATGTGTAACATGAACCGTATCTTTTGCTTAACACAACACAGAACACCCTGCACTGGCAAATACAGTCAGTCAAGTGTGCATATGCTATGACAGTGCCTGGATCCCTGCAGCTGAAACCTGACAGAGGCTTGGCCAGATGGAGTTTATGATGCAGACATCACCTAAATTTCCTCTGAAAGATTACAAGACTTTGGAACCATAATGCTTAAAATTGTGCTAGAAATTGGGACTTGCATCTCCTGAAAACTGTACCCTTATGCTGTGCAATCTGGGAAAAAATTTTGCAGACATCTGTTGTGGTTTAACCTGACAGGCAGCTAAACATCACACAGCCATTCACTCACTCCCCCGCTGCCACAGTGGGATGGGGGAGAAAATTGGGGAAAAAAAAGTAAAATTCGTGGGATGAGATAAAGACAGTTTAATAGGACAGCAGAGGAAGGAAAAATAATAGCAATAATAATGATAGAAGACTACACAAAATAAGCGATGCACAATGCAATTACTCACCACCCACTGACTGATGCCCAGCCAGTTCCTGAGCAGCGGTCACCACCCCCTGGCTAAATCCCCCCAGTTTATATACTGAGCATGATGTCATATGGTATGGAATATCCCTTTGGCCAGTTTGAGTCAGCTGTCCCAGCTGTGCCCCCTCCCAGCTTCTCACTGGCAGGGCATGAGAAGTTGAAAAGTCCTTGACTAGTGTAAGCACTACTTAGCAACAACTAAAACATCAGTGTGTTATCGACATTATTCTCATACTAAATCCAAAACACAGCATTATAGCAGGCACTAGGAAGAAAATTAACTCTACCCCAAGTGAAACCAGGACACACTCCAATTCAGTTTAGAATTAATAATATTAAATCACATAAAAACTTAAAACTGTGGCTTGCAGCAGGAAAGAACGCCTTTCAGAAGAAGGAAAATATAAATATAAAAATAAAATCTGAGTATACATTCATGTTCTGACAAAAGCCAGAAAGCCCTGTATGACAACGATGTATTTGTGACCCCTTCATCATTACCCGGCATCGTGGCACCTCCCTTCTGAGCTCCCTAGGACCACTTTCCAGCAAAATCACAAACAGAGGAGACACGTACCATATTTTTATATCATCTTCTATTCAGCTGTGCCAGTCCTAAAGCAATATTACCAATTAGTGTCCTAATTCAGCCATGAGTTGCTCACACATCTCAATAGCATTGCAGTGTATTGAGCTTTAAAAGTTTTGATGACTGCATGGGTTTTGTTGACTTTCTAAATTTGGAAATATTAGTTTTAAAAGAGCGTGGAGTTATATAGAGTTATAGAATCATAGAGTATCTTGAGTTGGAAGGGACCCATAAGGATCATTGAGTCCAACTCCCTGCTCCTCCCAGGACTACCTAAAATTAAACCATATGACTAAGAGCAACGTCCAGACACTCCTTGAATTCTGACAGGCTTGGTGCCATGGCCACTTCCCTGGGGAGCCTGTTCTAGGGATCGAGCACCCTGTCAGTGAAGAACCTTTTCCTAATGTCCAATCTGAGCCTCCCATAACGAATCTTCATTCCGTTTCCTCGTGTCCTATCGCTGGTCACCAGAGAGAGGAGATCAGCACCTTCCCCTCCACTGCCCCTCTTGAGGAAGCTGTAGACTGCAATGAGGTCACCCCTCAGCCTTCTCTTCTCTAAGCTGAACAAACCAAGTGACCTCAGCCACTCCTCACAAGTCTTGCCCTCTGCAAGGCTGTTCTCCAGCCTCTTGTCCCCCAGTTTGTACGTATAACCAGGATTACCCTGTCCCAGGTGCAGAATCTGGCACTTGCTCTTGTTAAATTTCACATGGCTGGTGATTACCCAATTCTCTGGTCTATGCAGATCTTTCTGTAAGGCCTCTCTACCCTTGAGAGGGAGTCCATAGCTGCTCCTAATTTAGAATTATCAGCAAACTTGCTTAACGTACATTCAACTCCTGCCTCCAGATCCTTTATAAAAACTTTAAAGAGCACTGGCTCCGAAGTTGGGCCCTGGGGAGCCCCACTGGTGACTGGCTGCTAGCCTGATGTAAGCCCATTTATTGCAACTCTTTGAGCTTGACCCATCAGCCAGTTGTTCACCCAATGTATTATGCACTTGTCTAGCTGTATGCTGGACAATTTGTCCAGAAGGATACTGTGAGAGACAGTTATGAAAAGCTTTGCTAAAATCCCAACCCCCTCCCCCCCCCAACCTCTACTGGCTTCCCTTGGCCAACTAGATGGGTGACGTTGTCATAAAAGGAATTAAGTTAATTTAAACAGGACTTTCCCCTCATGAACCTGTGCTGGCTATGACCAATGACTGCATTGTGTCTCAGTTGTTTTTCAATAACTCCCAGAATAACATTCTCCATGATTTTAGCAGGCACTGATTTGAGACTGACAGGCCTGTAATTACCAGGGTCTTCCTTCTTACCCTTCTTGAAAATTGGGACATTTGGTAGCTTCCAGTTGACTGGGACCTCTCCAGATTCCCAAAACCATTAAAAAATAACGGAGAGAGGTCCTGCAATAACATTGGCCAGCTCTTTTAGCACCCTGGGATGAATCCCACCAGGCCCCATAGACTTACGTACCTCCAGCTGGAGCAGCAAGTCTCAAACAAGTCCAGAGTTGGCTGGGAGTTCACCATATCCCCAGTCACAGTCGTCCAACGCAGGTCTATGGGGGTTCCAGGGCCATTCATCAGTGCTAAAGACAGAAGCAAAGAAGGCATTAAATGTCTCTGCTTTGTCTACGCCCCTATTTGTGAGGAGCCCTTTTTGTTGTCCGTCACAGCACTGACCAGCCTGAACTCTAATCAAGCCTTGGCCACGCAAATTTTCGCCCTGCAGTGGCAAACAGCATCTCTGTAGTCCTCCCGTGTTGCCTGTCATTGCTTCTAATGTCCATTCCCTTTCCTTTTCCACCTAAGTTCCAGAAGAAGATCCCTGCTCAGCCAAGCAGGCCTTCTGCCCCGCTTGCTTGGTAGCTTACACTTTGGAATTGCCTGCTCCTGGGGTCTTAAGAGAGGGCTTTTAAAAAATGACTGGCATTCATGGACCCCCATACCTTCAGTGTTGTCAGTTTGCCTTCTAAAATGGCTGCTGCTGTTCCAGCTTTTCTTAAATCATGTTGAGATTTGCTCTTCCATATCTTTTTAAGACCAGTGTCTCTAGAAACTAAATATATGATAATGTAGTAAACTGGAGGTGTAATTATGCTTGATTCTGGTGTTAGATAGCACTTAAAATACAATTTTGTTTTCATTATGCACTGTTTACAGCAGGTGACAGTTGATACTTGCTAATACCTGAAATTGAATACATGAGGTTGAAAAGCCAGAGGATACTAGTATTTGGTGTTAGTTGCATGCATTGTCTTGTACTTGACCCTTAAGTGCTCTAGGTTTGAGAGTAATTGCTGTAACTTAGTCTCTGCACCTCCATCCTCAACCCAGTTCACTTAACTGATTTTTCTTCATCTTTTTTTCATTGTTAGAATGAAAATAAGCTTAAGTCCTTTCGGCTTGCTGCTGCGAAACATCAGCACTTATATCGTCTTGCCATGACTGGTGCTGGCATTGACCGACATCTGTTCTGCCTTTACGTCGTGTCCAAATACCTTGCTGTAGATTCTCCTTTCCTTAAGGAAGTAAGTGACTTTTACTGATAACTAGTAATTACAGTAAACAATACTTTGTTTACTTAGTGTTTTGTGGTATCTGCTTATATACTTGTAGAACTCTGGCTTTCCGAAGAAAAAAGGTAAGAGTTTAGCTAGCATTGCTTAACATCTGCTGGTAGATTACAAGTTATTTTCATTTGGCTTTATGTATACACTTATCATAATGCTTTCTGTGAGCTTTGTAGTATAATACATGTTATTAAGGTTTGCAAGAAAGATACAGTCTGTATTACAAAAAAAAATATTGGATGCATGTGGTTTTTGCATATTTTCAAGGCAGCGTAACAGAGGCTGTGTGTTTTTTCTCAAGGATGTTCTAGCTGCTGAGCTAGAATACCAAAGGCTGGAATGGTACAAACTGAAATAATTTGTTGATTTCTGGGAAACAACATGGATTTATACTAGTTGAAAAGCCAGTCTTGAGAGGTAATGTAAGAGAAGATGGTTGTTCAAACAACTGTTAAACAGGATGTCTTCATGTTGCTAACTGGATTATTTGTCTCCTTGCGGTTTTATTCTGAAAAGAGATAAGCCACTATGGCTGAAATTGGAAGCCACACTGTGCTGCCAGGATTGTGGGAATCAATAACAGTAGGTGACCATGCCTATGGTTTCTGGATATTTTTTCAATTACAAAGCTACATATAGTCTCCAAAACTGCAGTATCTGGAAGTAAGTGAATGTCAGCAGGGATTTAATTTTGTGTTGACCTTGGGGCTGACTTTTTTTTTAAGTGAGCAAAGCAGAAATCTTGAAGATTGATGCTGGTGTTGGACAGAGATATATAGTGCAGCTACTAAAGTTGAGTGAGGAGATGATTTCTATGGCTCTAACACAAGCAAGAAGATGGCCTCTGGTAACTCTTTCTCTCTGGTAGCTGTAGTTTTATTAATTGAGAAAAAAGACAGAAGGAATCTATGGAGAAATTCTAGACAAAACTGGTTTGTATTCAGAAGCCAGTTCTTACTTGACAAGAAAGTATTCTGTCATCATATCCTTTCCTAACATAAATAAATAAACAATCAAGCCAACCAATCCACCAAGGAAATGCCAGGAATTCCTCACAGACGGACTTCTTTTCCCACTTGCAAGTCCAGTAATTCTTCAGCTCGTAAAGTTGTTGGACAGGAAAGCAATGCAAGAGGTCATCAAAATTATTCTCTAGTTCACAGCAGGATCAGCTGCTTATAAACCATATCTGAAGAGTGCTTGCTTTTAAGACCTCTGGTGTTAAAGTCTCCACAATCCCTCCAACAAAATAGTCAGTGAGTGCTTCACTGTCCTTTACTATTAGAAAGCATTTCCTGATATAGAACTGAAATTTTCTGCCTTTTCTGTCAAGCACTTATTTTATTCACCATATACTTGGGAATAATTTTTCATTTTGCTGTTACTAAGCCAGTATGTTTCAAGACAGTTACTATGCTTTCTCTCACAACCTTTTTGAATTCTTTTCCTAAAGGTAAACAACCACAACTTGCTAAACCTTGAGGGAAACATGGTAAGGGTTTCCAGAAGAAAAGGTTCAAGTATTTTCAGGATCAAGGTTTATGGCTTATTTTTCTTTTAAAGAAATGGTTTTGATTTTGAAATAATATGCAGAACATGTTAGGGTTGTTTGTTCTTAATGTTTTAGTTCTCTAATTTTTGTACATCCAAGTGAAAGCAAAGAACAACTCTAAAGCAGGGAAGGCTGACAATTTAGAAGACTGAAGTGTATGCAAGTCCTATTCTTCTGAGTGTAATAACAGATGGCCTAAATGACCACAAGGTGGTAATAGTACTCTACATGAAAAAGCTCAAGCAGGTTTAACAGAACAGGTTTAAATCAACACAAATATCTGCTTTACCTAGAATTGTAACTACAAAGAACATTAGTGCCTTTAGAAATGAGCAAGCGAAAACAACTAATAAAACCCTGTGTCCTGGCTCACAGAGAGAAATGCGGTGGCTAAGTGATACATACCTACTGTAAATTGTTATTTAAAAAAAGTCCTTGTATTAGCATGACAAAAATTTAAGAAATCTGAGTAAAGTCAGGTAATAAAAACCGCAAGAGTCTTGTGCAGTGGTTGTCTGGATGCTTTACCAATGTTTTAGTGAAAAATAATGGGGAAAAAACACTCATCAGCTTTACACTATGAATAGGGAATATTACAGTATAGTCCCCTCTTTGGAAAACAATCTTGTCAAGAAGTAATAGGGCAGCTTCCAAAGTATATCTTTCTGTTAGTGCAAATCCCACATTGCAAATAATCTTTCTTGCAAATCTGCCATCAAGTGGTGCTTAGGGACATGGTTTAGTGGTTGACTTGGCAGTGCTAAGTTAATGATTGGACTTGATGATCTTAAAGGTCTTTTCCAACCTAAATGATTCTACGATTCTAAGTGACTGCATGAGAATATTTCCTTTATCGTAGTTATTTGGAGAGCTATGTCTTGCTAGTCAGAGCACCAGCTAAAATACAGAAAAAGAAATTACATAAAGAAAATAAAAATTATTCCTTTTCTGGAGAAAAGTGTCACCCTAGGTGACTGTGATCATTATTAATGTTGAGATGGTTGCAACAGCCTGGAGCTGTAAATGCCAATATCACTTTGGGGGGCAATTGCCCATTTAGAGGTGGGGTCCTTTGAAAGGTCAGTGTAAAATCTTACATGTGGAGCTTTGAGGGTCACTGTTGCAGGTGCTATGAAGAAATAACTGCTCAGGGATATACAACTCCCAGGACTGTGCTGAAGCAAGATTTCAACAGAGAAATTCCAACACTGAAAAATGTATTTGTATTTCATTAAAAAACAAACAAACAAACTGTGTAGTACATGGCAGAGAGCAGTGACAACCATCCAAATTCATCAGTGAGCATTGCCTGGGAAGGAAAGTGAAAACATGCAGCTGCTTTCTGCTTCTGTGTTTCTCATGACTTGGTCAGCTACATGCAACCAAATCTTAATTAGAGCCAAACAACATCCTATAAACTACTGCGCCAACTCATTGAACAGCTCTGAGGTCCCTCTCTTTCTGAAAACATTGTGAGCACAGCCAACAATCCCAGGCTGCATCTGAACAGGACAGTCTATCAGCAGCAGAATGTGGGGTTGGTGATTTGGATAAGACAGAGCGCCTCTGGATTTGGGCATTACTTTTTATGACAGTCATACCTTTGGCACTTGTTCTCTGGATTCTGTGATTTACTAAGGATTCCCAGATTTACTTTTGTGGACTAACACCACAGACACAGACAAAATTTCAAAGCTGAGCATTTGCAATAAAAGGCTTCAGGTTCAGGAACCCAGTTTGCACATACCACTCTATGGTAACCACTGATCTGCAAGAAGCTTTGGGGATGCAGATAGATTTCAAAAGGGAATTATTATAGCAATGTTCAAAGCATACTGAGCTAAATAAAATACTGAGCTAACAAGAAGGTGTTTTTTTGAAGGTATGAAAAACAGGGACATCTGCAAGAGAGGATATCCCAGTATGAACACACTTGACTTGTATTGCTCTGGAGTGTTAGGAGTTCAGGAGCAGGACTGATGTATAATGAAATAATGAGATAGGACAGATGTGATATGCCTGCAGACTCGCACATGGAAGATCTGTCCCAACTGAACCTTAGCATTACTTTCCTATCTGCAGAAAGTGGTTTTGACTCATTATCTAGGAAAAAGGAGGGATAAAAGAATTTGGTCTCTAAAAGTGCCTTTAAATCCTTTCTCAAAAAAAAAAAAATTTGTTACAAGTAACAGTGACATGACACTTGTAAATGTAAACAAGATGGTCACAGTGTGTACACCACTTTGGGTATGGTAAATAATTGTACTTAAAATGGAATTATGAGCTTTGAAAATGACGACGCAGAAATAATATGGGCCACTGCATCACTAACTTAAATAGCTAGTGAAAATAAACAGAAAATGTGCAGCTGCCACCTGAAATTTCATTCAAGCTATTGATCATTGGTCACTTAAATGTGAATCTAGACCTAAATTTACCCACTAGCCAGAAGCAGAAACTACTGTTTGACTGACTTAGACATCTTTCTTAACAATCCTTTCTCTACTACCTCACTGATTGCGGTGGGATATTTGATGTCTGTAAATCAAGTTCAGACTACTCATTGAATGTAAAGAATCATAGCCACTACTGTCATAAACAGGTGTCAGAAAAGGCAATCTCAGCACAGGGTCCAAAGAAGAAGTGGGGATCAAGAGGTCCTGTCTGACTCTAACAGATGATCCTACAGGTCCCGTTTGTGAATCTGGAAGCTGCATGATTGCAGTCAGTGCAAAGAAATTATAGGGCAAAGATACCAGGCTGTAGCTTTTGTGTTTAGGTCCAGCCTTTCTTGGCTGTGTCTCAAGGTGTTATAAATCCATTAATTTAGTGATTAAGACATGATGTGACTGTAGAATTCAGACAGCACACAGGTCATAACTAAACAGAGTGAAGAGCTAAAGACCATCCTGTCTGCTTATTCACTACAGCCTAATGCCTTAAAGACATACTGGTGACTCCGAGCTACCTAACCAGGAACAAGTATATTCTCACTTTGAGAGACCTCAAACCTGAAATGCAGGATATCAGACACTGGTCACCCAAGAACCTGATGGACCCAAAGGAGGGAAAGGCTTCTGAAGAGTCATTTTTCTGTGCTTCGAATCACCCAAGGATACTCACCTCTAAAGTTGTGGTAGAAGAGTGGAGTGAATGACAATCAGACATTAATCAAGAGCAAATTAAACCAATCACAATCACTTATTGTAAAACAGATAGACAAGCTTAGGTACTCCTGTATTTTTTTACATGTAAGAAAAGAACCATCTAGAGCAAACCCTGTTCCTGACTGTAATATTTCATCCTAGTTGCTAGTGCAACTCATCCAAAGAAAAGAGAAATTAATTGTCATTGAGTGAGATCATTAACACAGACTTACTTTCTCTCATCTGAGGGACAACCAACCCATCAGTTTTACGTCTGCTATATTTACGTATGTTAGCAAGGTATTATTAAGTAGTAGCTGTTGATTCAAGGCTGCTGCTTATGTCACCTGCCAAGTGAAAGGGCAAAGGAAAGCTAAGCCCGAACAGTCATTTCATTCCAAAAAAATAGTCTCTCTGTGGAATTATATTGCCATATCTTGAGAGGACACCAGTTTTTCCAAATCTTTGGGCTGCTACCATTAGTTTTACTGTCTCTAGAGTTCTGTTTAAAGTTCTGGGTCCTGAAGTCATATGACAATTTCATCCTAAAGGATACAAAATTCTAAACTTGTGTAATCTTAGTCGTCACAAGGAAAAAAAAAAAGCATACTTCCAGTGCTCAAAAGCATTAGAAAAAAAAAGAATTTTTTATTATTATTATTTTAAGGCAAATGCATTAATTCAGAGAATCATGAATTTGGATACTGGGTTTGGAGACAGTGTATCAGTCTGGGGAATCAGTCAATTGTCTGATCATTCAGATAAATCAGCAGAAACACATTTCTAAAATATTGTATATGTCTGTGGATTCCAAAGAACACATTGGTGTTACAGCTGCATGGAAAAAAAGAATTTCCAGAAGAGGGAGATGTGTTATATTCATGCAGAATAAAGGCTATGACACATGCAAAGTGACACTTTATTTCTAATGATGTAAGTCAGCAATTATTATGTGGGAAAACACTTTTATTATTAGGTTTCACTGACTATCAGCTGACACTTGAAAAGCAGTATTGCAATTTAAATGTTATTTCTGATCAATGGAAGCAACCATGTGCAGCCGGGTTAGCTCAGTTGGTTAGAACACGGTGCTAATAACGCCAAGTTCACAGGTTCAATCCCTGCTTACTGCAGGGGGGTTGGGCTCGATGATCTCTCAAGGTCCCTTCCAACCCAAAGCATTCTATGATTCTATGAATTTGGATCTGTAATTCTCCTCCCATTCCACTCAAACACTCCTAGCCATGGCAGACTTTACAGCATACAGTGTTCTACATAGGCTATTCCATGTGAAACAAAAGGAAAACTGTGAATTTAAATTTTGCCAGAGTGAATCATTCATCACTTCTGAGTCAAGACTTGGAAATCATCCCCTGTAAAGTCAAGGCACTATTTGCAGAGTTAGAGAGTACTTCCACTAAAAGTATCAGAATCAGGCTTTTTATCCTTGACCAAATGAAGTAGAATGATTGCATCAATTGTCTGATAATAATTAGATTATTGAATCATGTGAGTAATAGTTCACTCATCTTCTAGCTATCTAATTCATGTTTAATGAGTGCTCTTCATGCACTCTTCACGGTAAGGACTCAATTCATAAATGACTCCCTATTCATGTGAGAGTTCACTTCAGTCGGAAGAAACAGACTATGTAACGATGTGATTTTGATGCTTGTCCTCTTCAGAAGGTAGCAGGTCAGTGGGGAAAAAAAGAAAAAAAAAATCACACTACCTTACCCCACAGCAATTTCCTTTTGTCTTGGTACAAAGAGGTTGTTCTCACTTAAGCATATAACAGGAGAACAGCTAGCCTACTTTTTCACAAGGCTTTCTTTTCTTTTTTTCTTCTTCTTCTCCTTAAAAAGAGCTCACATATGCTCTTTCTCTTCAGTCATATTTTTCTCTCTTACGATTTAATTATCATTCTGTAACGTTGTTGTTTCCCTTCTCCTGACCTCATTGACCCATTTAAAGATGTTGGTTTTTTACCACTGTAAGGTTTACAATACCTCTTCCTGTAAAAGAGGTAACAATGCAGTGGCCTTTAAGCAGGTGAACAGGGAGAAACCAGAGAAACCTATGGGGTGCCCAACACGTGGATTTGAACTCCATGACTGATTCTCAGAACAACAGTCTCTAGTTTTCACCAGAGCCAGTTGCAGCAAGCATAAACAGCTTTTAGATAGGCCAAGGCAGAGTCAGGCATTGACTCTGGGCATAGTACTGGGCAATGAACATGAAGAATTGCACAGCAACATTACAGGATTTACTTTCAGGGATGGTAGAAAACACAAACCTCTTGGTCCACCAAGTTCAGTCCTTTGCTATTGTTGGCAACCAGTTTATATAAACCCTTTCCTATATAGCAAAGCATCAAATGCTTGTTAATAAGATGGATTTCTTCATAGCATATGGAGACATTGTCAGGGTAGGTAAAATCTTCAATCTTGTCATGTTGTAAAATTGTTCACTTTCCAACAGCCCTGTGACAGGGAGCAGCAAGGGCAGGCTAAGCCTCAGGGGAAACCAATTGGGAGCTGAGGGTGACAAGAAGGCAGGCAGAGGCAGTGTCCCTACTGAAAAGGGCACAGTCCCACAGTACCTGGGCAAGAAGGGCAGAGCAGGTACAGTGATGGTAACTAGGTTCAGCCAACAGTCTACACTGCCAGACAAGCTCAGAGCGATGAAGCAGGTCTGAGATCAAGCCAGGAAGTCAGGATCTTATGTCAGTCAGGGTCTGTATCAGCCAGGCACAGGAATGGCTCAAACACAGATTTGGCAAGGACCATGCATGAGAGCCTCAGGTGAAAAGCTATTCCTGAGCAAAGAGTACCTGTGCCATATTTAAGCTGCCTTCAGCCCAAGAAGCCAAATCCACAGGAGGGGTGGGGGTGTGCACTTTGAATCCTGACCCTCTGAAACAGTCTTGACCTCCTGTTGCACTACAGGTTTGTCTGCACTATATAATGAAGTGCTGTACAGAGACAGCTGTTCATCACAGGTGAATTGACCCTGCTTCTCAGCCCAAGGATTTCAACATACTAAGGAGCAATAAGTAGAACCAGCTATGCCCCCAGGAATCAGTGCTGTACACATGAACACAGAACCTAAATGGACAGAGATGCCTACCTATTATTCCTCACTACACATACTCAAGATAGGCTACCAGGAAAAGGTTAAATCAAAGAAAAGCTCTGCAGAGTTTATTCAAGATACAACATTTCTGACCAAGATTAAAGGAGATGTGTGTGTCCTCAGCACTTTCCTTATAAAAGCATATGCTGCATAGGTAAATGCCACATCTTTCTTCTGTGCAGTGAATACATTTGGTATGGTGTTACATTATGCTATTAGAGTTCTTATTGCCCTGAATGGTCATCACAACACAGATGTTCTGAAATAGCTAGCTCACAGAAACCAATCTAAAATGTTACATCTTCTTTTGTCATAACTCATCTGATGTTCCTTTTGTATTCATCATTGAAAGATAACCAAAATCCTTTCAATCCAGCATTAATTGTATCAAAAGAGGACTAAACTAAACAAGGCAGAAAAGAATTTATGAGTGGGTACTGGGGAAAATAGTGTCAATTCCCTTTAACAATTAGGCCAGTATTAGTGAGCGGGGTGGATGTGAATGGGATTAAATTTTTAATGAATTATCAAAGCTATGACTGAAATGACATTACAGGAGCTTGCTTGGGCAAATTGTTACAGATCACTAGTTTGCTTAGGAAAAGATGGGAAAGAAAAAAAGGAGGAGTTTTTGGACTGTTCGTAACAACAGTGTATCTATTCTGTCGTGAAACTCAGAAGGAGGTGAGCAGAAAACTTGTTTAAAGCATGCACAGGAAGGTAAAGGCGGTAGTTATATAATAGGATACCTATTCAAAAACTCTTTCTTGGTAAAAGGGGGCTTTCTGCAGTACCACACTGTAGTGGGTTGACCTTGGCTGGCTGCCAGGTGCCCACCAAGCTGCTCTATACTCCCCCCTTCTCATAGGACAGGGGGAGAAAAACAGGACGAAAAGCTTGTTGGTCAAGATAAGGACAGGGACATCACTTACCAGTTAAACCATCACAGGCAAAACAGACTCAACTTAGGGAAATTAATTTAATCTATTGCAAATCAATCAGAGTAGGATAACGAGAAATAAGAACAAATCTAAAAACACCTTCCTCCCACCCCTTCCTTCTTCCCAGACTCTACTTCACTCTCAACTCTTCTATGTCCTCCCCCCACCAGCAGTGCAGGGGGATGGGGAGTGGGGGTTGCAGGCAGTTCATAACACTTTGTCTCTGCTGCTCTTTCCTCCTCATGCTATTCAGCATGGGGCTTTTCCACGGTGTGCAGTCCTTCAGGAATGGACTGCTCCAGCAAGGATCCCTCACAGGGTCACTGTTCCTGCCAGGAGCCTGCTGCAGTGTAGACCCTTCACAGGTTGCAGCTTTCTTCAGGGCACGGCTACCTGCTTTGGCATGGTGACTTCCATGGGCTGCAAGGTGGATATCTGCTCTACCATGGACCTCCATGGGCTTCATGGGACAACCTGCATCACCACAGATTTCACTATGGGCTGCAGGGAGCACCTCCTTCTTCTCCTTCACAGACTTGGGTGTCTGCAGGGTTGTTTCTCTCACATTTCCTCACTCCTCTCTCCCAGCTGTTGTGCAGCATTTTTTACCATTTCTTAAATATGTTATCACAGTTCATTAAGTAAGTTTGCTGATGATACTCAATTAGGAGCAGCTATGGACTCCCTCTCAAGGGTAGAGAGGCCTTACAGAGAGATCTGGATAGACTAGAGAGTTGGGTAATCACCAACCATATGAAATTTAACAAGAGCAAGTGCCAGATTCTGTGCCTGGGATGGGGTAATCCTGGTTATACATACAAACTGGGGGATGAGAGGCTGGAGGGCAGCTCTGCAGAAAGAGATCTGGGGGTTCGGGTCAATGGCAAATTGAATATGAGTCAACAGCATGTCCTGGAAGCCAAAAGGGCCAACTGTGTCCTGGGGTGCATCAAGCACAGCATAGCTAGCTTGTCGAGAGAGCCAATTGTCCCATGCTACACCACACTGGTGCAGCCCCACCTTGAGTACTGTGTGCAGTTTTGGGGGCCTCAATATAAAGAAGGACATCAAACTGTTAGAGTGTGTCCAGAGGAGGGCGACCAAAATGGTGAAAGGTCTCAAGGGCTAGACTTATGAGGGGCAGCTGAGGTCACTTGGTTTGTTCAGCTTAGAGAAGAGAAGGCTGAGGGGTGACCTCATTGCAGTCTACAGCTTCCTCAAGAGGGGCAGTGGAGGGGAAGGTGCTGATCTCCTCTCTCTGGTGACCAGCGATAGGACACGAGGAAACGGAATGAAGATTCGTTATGGGAGGCTCAGATTGGACATTAGGAAAAGGTTCTTCACTGACAGGGTGCTCGATCCCTAGAACAGGCTCCCCAGGGAAGTGGCCATGGCACCAAGCCTGTCAGAATTCAAGGAGTGTCTGGACGTTGCTCTTAGTCATATGGTTTAATTTTAGGTAGTCCTGGGAGGAGCAGGGAGTTGGACTCAATGATCCTTATGGGTCCCTTCCAACTCAAGATACTCTATGATTCTAGAAGTGCTACCAATGTTGTTGATTGGCTCAGCTTTGGCCAGCAGCAGGTCTGTCTTGGAGTCAGCTGGAACTGGCTCTGTCTGACGTGGGGGCATCATGTGGTGTCTTCTCACAGAAGCCACCTCTGCAGCCTCACCCCTCAAAAAAAAAAACAACTTGCCACAGAAAACCCAATACACAAACTGAAGCATTTAAAGAATTGAACACTATAGCAGTGAGGCCTTTACCCATCTATACATGGGAAAAGAGCATGACAATCCATCAAATGGCTGGAGTGCACTGAGGACATCTTTAATTTCAAAAGGGGGAGAAAATCATTTGGGCAGCAGGTGGTTTAGATTTGTACAGCCAGAGAGGAACTGTTAGAATGTAAGAAGGGTAAAAACATCTTTCAAATGAAATCATTGGTTTGAAGTGGTAAATAGCTGTAAAACTCTACACATTTGTCTTGGCATAGTTTCAGTAAGTTATTTATCACACAGTGGATAATAACTCTCTGAGACTGTAATTGAACACACTTAATAAAGAAAATAATTTGTTTAAAGCCTAAAAAGCACTGTAATCACTTGTCACAAAAATAACATCAGCTACAATTTGTTAAAATATTACCAGTTTGAGAACAAAAGAACACATGTATTGATACATTTAGTCATTGAACAGGTACAGATTTTAAAATAACACTCCCCTGCCTCACCACAAGAAATTATATTTAAACGGGGTTTCTGCTTCATGTGGATGCATCTGCCTGTGTGTTCTGGACGTGGTAAATAGATGAGGAAGCCAGGAAAAGAAGAGGAACAGACAGCTAGCTCAACTCCACATTACAAGAGAGTCTCTATGTGGGGGCTCAAGAACACTGTTGGTTGTTAAACACAAACTCTGGGGTAGTTTTCTGAGTTCTAGCCAGGTCATGTGGACACAAAAGCCACTGACCCAGCTGCAGAGTAGGGGCCACAGGTGCTACTGAAGCTTTTGGGTTGTCACATCTCTGCATGCAATTGCAGTGGAACTCTACTTGCTGAACATGCTCACCTCATTGTCCTGAATAGGAACAAATACAGGCAAAAGGCAGCTTTGAGCAGAGAAATGCCTAAATACCATGCACTTTGAGACTTTGTGTAATTTCTCTCTGTATCTAGTCACAAACACAGTGAATCTCTAAGTTCACTGATTGATGAGCCACTGCTTGGTAACACAGCTTCTGAGATCCTAGGGCTCTATTGCAGTGTTGCATTCCACAAGGTATAAAACTGGTTACTTCAATACTGTGCAAGTTAAAAATTTAGAGCAAAATTTGGCCTGTCTTCCCTTTAGTCTTTCGGGCCTTTCCTAAATTCCATTTAACTACAACAGGAACTGTCAGCTAAGAGAAGAAACACAAAATCAGATTCTATCTTCTTCATCGTATAGTAAAAACAAGTCTTCAAACCATTCTGGCACCACAAAAAGTTAAAAAGAGGGAACTGAAACTTACATCCATTGGGAAGCCCTTTGTAAGGTCAGAAAAATAAGAAGTGACTTTCCTGCAAATGAGGCATAGGCAGTGGTGTTAACAACTGGAGAACTGGAGAGAAAAACATGTTCATGCTGTCATAACCAAATCTCATTCTTTCAGGCTGTGCTTCTAAATATACCAAACAGCAAAGCAGGAATCTTGGAGATACTATACCTTCTTTGTTCCTTAGTGTTATTTCACTCTGGACAAAATATTCTGCTATAACCCTTAGCTTCATTTTCTTATATGGGTGTATAAAAAAAGCAACCTTTCTTTTTGGTTGAAAGAGATTTTAATTTTGGAGAGTTCTGTAAGGGTAAGATGTTAAATAACTTTTTGCTTTTTTTCATCTCATCATTGTTAAATCTATAAATCATAACAATAACAGTACAGTTACTGTTATTGATTATGTGATCAACGGGGGCATTCTTAACAGGTACAAGTTACTTTCCTAATGAATCCTACCATTATAATAGTCACTTAAATGCATATAGTCATTGCTTTTGCAATCAAATTATTAAAGGACTGAAACAGGAATATCAAAAAAGTGAAATAAGAATGTATTTTTATATAACAAGCCAGGGAGCAATATAAACATAAATAATGGCTGCAATGAATGCATTGAAAAATACTTGAATGTAAAACAAAATCTTTACAGATACATGAATGCTATGACACCACATAACTTACAAAAAATGTAAATAAGAATGTGACAGAAGAATGCACACATAATAAATGGAGTCAGTTAAGAAAGGAGGCTTTTTAAAAAATCTTCTGATAGTCAGTTGTTCGCTGTAGTAGAATTCAGGACTGAAGGTGAAGATTACATGTGTGCACCAGCTACCGAGTATGCTTGACATTTAGTCACCTTCTGTGTTGTGTTTTTTTTCTTTCAGGTACAGGTTGTTTCCAGATCTCCTGGGGCCAACTATCATTAATTACCCTGATGCAAAAGAGCCTGACATAGTTTTCTAGTTTTAATCACAAAAGAAGGTAAATACTTTATACCTAATTCTCACAAACTAATCTGCATGCAAACATTTTTGCCTGTAAGACAGACAACTGGAAAGGACCATGACAAACTGAACTGAGATTTGTATATTTTATGGTCTTCAGCTACTTAGCTCTTTACAGGTGAAAGTCTTGCAAAGCAAATCTTTAACAGTATTTGGATGATAGAAGGGAGTGACAGCAGATGTGATAGAATGGTAAGATCACAGTATATGCAGGTAGCTGTTTATCATACTCACTGCTCCTTTTTGCTAGCTGCATCAGGAAAAAGAATAGAATTATTGTTATTTTCTTTCAGAAAAATAAAGCTGCTGTGCTTTGTGCCTGTACTATCTTCATAGTTTTTCTTATAGTTGAAACCGGGTGTACTCCAAAGGTAAACGTTGTGTTAAAAATGTCTTTATCCTATGAGGGGGTTAATTTCTGGTGAAATAATACCTTTCTTTCTGTAACTTGCAGAGTAAAGCCGTACTGAGAAGCTGGGGCCCACAATCAATGCTATACTTCAAAGGACATTGTAAGTTATATTCAAAATCTTGTCCTGTGAACAATGAAGATATATGCTTATTTGGAAAGCATTAAAACATTAATAGATATTTAAACTATCACAGAAAATCAAAGCATGCTAATCAGATTGTTTATATGACAGCTGTGCTAAATGAAATTATGCATATCAATACATTCTATTAGGAAATGGCCATAAGAAATTTCTTGTAAGCATATTTGTATTATGTATAAATTGGTTTTAGCAGATTTTTTTTTTATGTTTATGCCATAATACTTTATTCAGATACATATTTATTTTACATGTGCCTCTCATGGAGAAACTGTCCAGCAGTATTTGCAGAATTACAAGATTCTTAATTCATGTAGTAGTTTGATGGCACATGGCTGAAACACACCTTTTATCTTATATTTCTGCTTGTATTCAAGCTTTCAAAAATAAGCAAACATAACGACCTGTCCTTCTACCTGCAAACTGAACTATGCATTTTATTGCAGGGTTTTAAACTCCAGTTCTGCTGATTTTTCAGGCTAGCTAGTAAATAGGTGGTTTGTTTTTGCTGATACTTAGAGGAATCTACATGGTATGCAATCATCTTATTATATTAAATAACTGGAAAAAGACAAGTGTTTGTGAGTAATGATTGAGTGGAATGTGAAGCTTGCTTCTGTTTGACAACAGAATGTCACTGAGTAGGCAGCCCCTCTACAAATATCTTTGAAACAAGACATCTGAATTAATACGGTACTTAAAGAACAGAGAATAGTACACCTACTCAGTACCTTCAGATATTATTCAGGTGGCATTTGCTCTAGAGATTGTGGACTGCATCTGACCTACTCTTGACTTTAGGGAATTACGTACATATCTTAGGAACAATTTAAAAGAGTGATTGACAACCCAGGAGTCATTGCTATAATACTGTATGTCCTCTGGTATCTAATTTCTGAAGTCGGCCTTGCCTAAGAAGTTTTATTCTATGTTGAGACATTACTAGAATGATCTTGGAGGGGTTCAAGTTGAAATGAAAATATTTTGGAGGTGCATATACAATAGGCCTGAGGTGAATTTAACCAGTCACAGGATTATTCTTCAAGGTAGGATAATCTTTGGCTAGCAATGAGATGTTATTAATGCCATATTCCAGTTGCCTCTTTCTGATTGGAACAGTGAAAGGCAATATGAGTAGCAAATGATTCTTCCACATTACTCCAGAATAGCTTTATGGAATTGCAGCAAGTTATATCTTCTCCATGCTTTTGAATCTGTGCTGGAAGAAAAATCAGTGCAGGTCAACAGCAGGTTATAATCAAAGCATAATCAAAGCAATAAGGAGATGGATTAACAACTACTTTTGCTCTCCTAATCCATCTAGTTTGCATTAGATTTGCAGCTGAACCCCAGCACTGGGCCCACTGAAACAAAACTGTGAAGGCCCTAATATAAAACCTTGTAACACTGACGTCAGATAAAAAGGACTATGCCTGAAGAAGTACAACCACATGGACTTCTATAGCAATATTAGCGCTACTACAAAACATATTTCTGTTAGGGTTCTAAATTTACCAAGCATACCACAGTGACATTCTTCTAGAGTTTGCTATTACTTCAGTAATTTTTTTTTCATTTTCCTCTGAAAAGTTTCCATATAGATTTGAAGTTTGTAAATAGGGATCAGCAGTTAAAAAAACAGAAAAACCAAAGAAAATGTTGCTGCAATGTTAAAAAAAAAAAAAAATCTGTAAGTTATATGTGTGTTAGTGCTTCCAAAATTGCAAAGAATTAAAGATTTTAGGTGCAAGCCAACTATCTTACCTGCATCTTTTCCTGCCATCTATGATCATGGGATATTTCTGAAGAACCATACATTTTTTTCTACAATCAAATAGCACCAGTAAATAGGTGATATTTACATATTAATGTACAAACAGGGATTATACTAGAGAACCCATTAGGCCACAAGTTTTGCTTCTCTTTACAAGCCTGATGATGATGGATTACTTCCTTATTGTCATAAAATAGCCATATGACAAAAGAAATCATATGCTCACGACCTTCCTCCAAAGAACTTGCAGTTTGCATGAGATTATATAAACTACAGACTTTCCTCTCATATATGCTTTCTAGCCAAAGAATCGCATGTAAGCAGCTCATGGTACCTCCTACTCCCCTACAAGGAATTACATCACATATTTATAAAATTAAATCAACTCAGACGAATAAAATCACAGCTAAAGCATCAGACCACTCATATCTAGGTACCATAATCACGTGATTCCTTTCCCAACCTATATTAGTCATAAGATAACCTCATACAAATAGTTACCTTGACCTCATCTCCATTCTAAATACTGTCTGCAAACCACGAGTCTTCTCCAAACACAACAGACAAATAAGTGATCTGAATATCATATGCTGAAGATGAAAAGGAGCTGGCAATGAGTAATCGTGGCAGATGTTGTAATTGTTACTCATTTTATTATTTTGGGAGATATATTCTGGGTTATTCAATGTACCGCTACTATACATACGCAACTGAAGGTGCCACCTCAAGGGCAAGTGTGTACAGAAGGGTTAAAAGATGGAATTTTGGTCCGTGGATGGACACTGGGTGAGAATTAGATAGCTGAGGAATGCAGTTAGCACAGGAGGCAGATAATTTATTGTTTGAAATGCTGATCGCAGAGTTGAGGGGGCTGAGAGATGTTAGGGAGGATCGTTTCTCAGCTTTCTTATCTCTGTGGTCAGCAAGGAGGTGCAACTGGCAAGACAGAAGGCACAGCTCATGATTTTGCTTGCTTTGTAAGCATCTTGTTATTGGTTTGAGCAAGGTTGATACGTGACTGCTGGATTATGGTAATATGTCACGTGAACAAAGCCCATGAACCAATAGATAGGATGACTATGTCATGTGCAGCGCGCCTGACCAGTGGGTGCATGCGCCATAGTCTCCCTTCGTTGCAACTGAGGTGTGTTTTCGGCACCCGCTGGTCACGTGTGTCGAAACCCGTTTTCCTCTGCAATATAAATACTGGGATTTCCTGAAGAGGGGTGGGCCAGTGTACGGAGAGGTCACCGTTGCCTCCGTGGGGATGCCCATGTAAAGCTGGCACCTACCAACTGCTGGGTTGAACTCGCAGCGCAAGACGGCACAAGAATGTACGGATGGACCATCTTCCTCACGGTCCTCGGGTTGGTAAGACTATTGCTTTGCTAAACTCTTGTAGTGTAGTTAATAAAGTCTTTTGTGCTGCTAGGTAGTCTGTGTGTGCATGCCATTGTTTCCCTGGGAATCCTTGAAACCACTCTAAAACAGCAAGAAACTCCAAAACATGAGAGGCATCTTCTAGTTCTAATCACACCAAACCATGGAGCTGACCTCAAGCTCCTAGAACTGATTTTTCAGAGGTCTCATGTTCTTCCCTATCTGTATCTATACTCTTATAGCCACTGTACAGAATGTGAAGATGTTTGAGAAGTGCAGGGTATCATGACTTGGCTGAGTATATTATACAGAGAAACTGAGACGTGTGATGTTTTATATGAAATATCCTCCTTTGACCTGTGCTATGCACTTTTCACCCTCCAAAAAGTCCACATACATGGCTTAACTAATTCCATCATTAAGCCTAGTAAGGGTGTTATTCAACTGTATTTCTGAGATGGCAGAGTTGACACAGGGCTGGAATTCATCTTGCCTAAATTTTAACTAGATAGAAGTCAGTTATCTAGTCTAAGCTACTTGTCCAATTTTCCTCTTCAGGCAGAGGAAAAGAAGCACCTCCAGAGGATGTTGTATCCCATCCTCAGATGCGATCAAACCATCAATGAAGAGGGAGAGAGAGAGAAATATGTCCAGAAATCAGTTAATTGTCTTTGGAGGCCTCTCTCTTTTGCTCTTGCCCTCCTTCTTCATTGATGGTGGAAAAAGCTGGTGCAACTAGCTTAATGTAAATGTCCGTGTAGCCATGTCTAAAGTCAGGCAGGCTGAATCTCAGTCTACAAGCACAAACAACTGTGCAGGACTACAGTATCTTTCCTCCCATAGAGATAAGCAGGACCCAAGAGCCATATCATTTCTTTGCTGAAAACACTACATGAGGAATTTGAACTATTTAATCTAACTAATTGCCTGGGCAATGCAAATCTCAGCTCAGAGTTACTGCAATAACCTTCAGGTTAGCTGACCCAGGGCCAGAGCCTTGCCTTTTAAAGTTAGTGTTGACATTCTGTAGCAAGCAGCTGCACAATTATTCCACTGCCCAGATCCAGTCTGCTTCTTATACACATAGTACACCAATACCTGTTGCCTTGAACTAGATGCTGTGTTGATGGAATGGTTTTCCTGCATTGTTTGTTTCTCTCATTTTTACTATATGGCAGGAGATATGCCTCTGACAATGATGGACGGTATTACAAGGTTAATCTGGAGGACTTCAGTGTGTTTTCAAAAAGTAATTTTTAAAGAAAAAATATACACAATTTACCAGTATACTAGCTAGAGATAAATATCTGTTGCTTTTTATCATATTAAAAGCAAAATCCTTTTTTGCTGGTGTAAGTAGTTCTAACTCCATGTGATTATTTACACTACAGAGGATTCATTCCGTGGTTTAGTACACCAACTGAAATCTAAGGGAAAACAGATGGAGGTCAGGATTTTTCAATGTGGTCAAAATTATTCTGTCTCTGCTGCCTGTGACAATTTGAATTCTCTAAGAGCAGAATTAATCAAGCACACAGCACTGCCTTCCCTCCAAAACCAGTGGTATTCTAAGAATTCAACTATTTCTTGGAAAAAAAAAAAAAACACACCAGAAGTCTGGTGGTCTTTCTGTAAATCTGGAGTGGAGAAAAGGCCAGCAGCAGTTTAGTGCATTTCCAACACCCAAAAGAACTGTGACTGCAACAGGATCACAGCAGGGAACAGGAGCAGCCCTGACAAGGGAAGGATGCAGTGAAGTAGCGCAACTACCACATACAGACATCAAGAGATGATGCCAGGTGGCAGAAAGAAAGAGCAATTTCAGTGTTATGGCAAGTAGAATTTCTTCAGTGCTTATGACACTACAATCTCCCTTTGTGAGTACAAAGCAGAGATATACTGTTGGGAAGTGGGTGTTTGGAGATACAGCACCACTGTCTCACAATGCAGCAACACAATCTGAAGATTCCACTTTTTCTGGAGTGGGGCCACACAGATTACATTCCCACTATTTTAATGTGGGAAAAAGTGAATTTGGAGTAGTCGTAAGAAAGAGACCTGGGAGTCTTCAGCATAATCCCTAGTTCTTCAGTTGCTTCTGAAAAACATCAGAAATTGGTAGCATTACGAGATCAGTTTGCAGACCAGGTCAACAGTTCAGGGAACTCTTCTGCAAGAAGGGTGATTAAACACATATGTAGCAGAGATGGACTTTAAATATATGCTCCAGAATCTTCCTAGAATAGTGCCTGTAGAAGTTTAATGGCAGAAACTAAGCTTTAAATGGGAAAGTAAAGGATGTTCACAACACCAGTTCAGCCAGCCCTAGAAGTTTTGATTTCATTGATTTAGCCCATAGGGATGCTGCTGGGAGGTTAAAAGAAAATAGACCAAAGTAATGTAAAAGCAATTCTCTTGAATGCGCAACCTCTCCCTTATACTTGGGTTGCTGTTGTGGAAAGTGCCACAGTTCAGCTGGGCATTCAAGGTTAAGCTTTCAATTCGTAGTATGGGACTAGCTAAGTACATGCTTTCAAGGCTGGATGAGCAAGAACAGTATTCCAGGCTTGTAAGAGACAGATATACATCTGCAGCAGCTGCTCTACAGATGTAAGACCCAAATCCAACACCTGTTTATGTCAGAGAAAAGATCTTGTCCTCAGTGCAGCTAGAAGCTGAGCCTGTCGCTTGTGCTGGAGGGCAGCAGAGACGGCAAATGTCTTCGGTGTGACCAGGTAGATGACCTCCTCAGCCTGGTGGCAGAGCTGAAGGAGGAGGTGGAAAGGCTGAGGAGTATCAGGGAGTGTGAGAGGGAAATGACTGGTGGAGCCGCACCCTACCGTCCCTGGGGCCAGGGCAGCAGACAGAGGCCCCACAAGGAGCGGAGGATCCCCTGCCCTCTTGCCGGCAAGCAGAAGGAGGGGATCCAAGAGACAGGGGGGAATGGAAACAGGTCCCTGCCCAGGGAGGCAGGCGAATTCCCTCCCAACCTCCCTCACCTCCCCAGCTGCCCCCACACAACAGATACGGGGCTCTGGAAGTTGAGGGCCAGGCAAGTGGGGAGGGAGGTGACAGTGAAGGTCCAGCCAGGGGGTTGCCAAGGGCCAGTCAGTCAACCCCACAGATTATGACTGCCCCTGTTAAGAAAAAAAGGAGGGTAATTGTGGTGGGTGATTCCCTCCTGCGGGGAACTGAGGGCCCAATCTGCCGTCCGGACCCATCCCACAGGGAAGTCTGCTGCCTCCCTGGGGCCTGGGTTAGGGACGTTACTAGGAAACTCCCCGATCTCGTAAGGCCCTCCCATTATTACCCGTTGCTGGTTGTACAGGTTGGCAGTGATGAGATTACAGAGAGAAGTCCTAAAGCAATGAAGAGGGACTTCAGGGCACTGAGGTGATTGGTCGCAGCATTGGGAGCGCAGGTAGTGTTTTCCTCAATCCCGTCAATGGCAGTGAAGAATGCTGAAAGGAATGGGAAAACTCACCTGATTAACAGGTGGCTCAGAGGCTGGTACCATCAGTGGAATTTTGTTTTTTTCAGTCATGGGGAGGTTTACATGGCACCGGGCCTGCTGGTGGCTGATGGAGATCAGCTGTCTCCAAAGGGGAAAAGGATTCTCACCCATGATTTGGCGGGACTCATTGAGAGGGCTTTAAACTAGGTTTGAAGAGGGAAGGGGATATAAACGGGCCCACTAGTGAGGAGCCCAGGGGCGGCATGGCAATGCTGGGGGCAAAATTGATAGCCCATCTCAAGTGCATGTACACCAACGCACATAGCATGGGCAACAAACAGGAGGAGCTGGAAGCCCTTGCGCAGCAGGATAGCTATGACATAGTTGCCATCACAGAAACGTGGTGGGACGACTCTCATGACTGGAGTGCTGCACTGGATGGCTATAAGCTCTTCAGAAGGGATAGGCAGGGAAGGAAAGGTGGTGGGGTGGCTCTGTATGTTGGGGAGTGTTTTGACTGCATAGAGCTCGACAGTGGTGATGATAAGGTTGAGTGCTTATGGGTGAGGATGAGGGGAAAGGCCAGCAAGGCGGATGTCTGTTGGAAGTCTGCTATAGACCACCCAACCAGGATGCAGAGATAGATGAAGCATTCTACAAGTGGCTGGCAGAAGTCTCGCAATCATCAGCCCTTGTTCTTGTGGGGCACTTCAACTTGCCAGACATCTACTGGAAATACAACACAGCAGAGAGGCAACAGTCTTGGAAGTTCCTAGAGTGTGTGGAGGATAACTTTCTGACGCAGCTGGTAAGCGAGCCTACCAGGGGAGATGCCTCGCTTGACCTGCTGTTTTCAGACAGAGAAGTGCTTGTGGGAGATGTCGTGATCGGAGGCCGTCTTGGGCTTAGCGACCATGATATGATAGAGTTCTCGATTCTTGGTGATGCCAAGTGGAGGGGCAGCAAAACTGTTACTATGGACTTCTGGAGGGCAGACTTTGGCCTCCTCAGAACCCTGGCTGGGAAAGTCCCTTGGGAGGCAGTCCTGAAAGGCAAAGGGGTCCAGGAAGGCTGGGCCTTCTTCAAGAAGGAAGTCTTAAGGGCGCAGGAGCGGGCTGTCCCCGTGTGCCATAAGACAAACAGGCGGGCAAAAACGACCGGCCTGGCTGAATAGGGAGCTTTTGCGGGGACTCAGGGGAAAAAAGGAGAGTCTACTGCCTTTGGAAGAAGGGGCAGGCAACTCAGGAGGAGTACAGGGTTCTTGTCAGGTCCTGCAGGGAGGAAATTAGAAAGGCAAAAGCCCAGCTAGAACTCAATCTGGCCAATTCTGTAAAAGATAATAAAAAATGTTTTTATAAGTACATCAACAATAAAAGGAGAGCCAAGGAGGATCTCCCTCCTTTGCTGGATGTTGGGGGGGGAACATTGTCACCGAGGACAAGGAAAAGGCTGAGGTACTTAATGCCTTCTTTACCTCTGTCTTTAATAGCCAGACCAGTCATCCCCAGGGTACTCAGGCCCCTGAGCTGGAAGACAGGGACAGAGAGCAGAATGGAGCCCTCATAGTCCAGGAGGAAGCAGTTAATGAGCTGCTATGCCACCTGGATGCTCACAAGTCTATGGGGCTGGATGGGATCCACCTGAGAGTATTGAGGGAGCTGGCAGAGGAGCTTGCCAAGCCACTTTCCATCATCTATCAGCAGTCCTGGTTAACAGGGGAGGTCCCTGATGACTGGAGGCTTGCCAATGTGACTCCCATCTACAAGAAGGGCCGGAAGGAGGACCTGGGGAACTACAGGCCTGTCAGCCTGACCTCGGTGCCAGGGAAGATTATGGAGAGGTTCATCTTGAGTACACTCAACAGGCAAGTGCAGATGAACCAGGGGATCAGGCCCAGCCAGCACGGGTTTATGAAAGGCAGGTCCTGCCTGACCAACCTGATTCTCCTTTTATGACCTGGTGACCCGCCTGGTAAATGATGGAAAGGCTGTGGATGTCATTTACCTGGACTTTAGCAAAGCCTTTGACACCATCTCCCATAATATTCTCCTTGGGAAGCTGGCAGCTCATGGCTTGGACGGGAGTAGTCTTCGCTGGGTTAAAAACTGGTTGGGTGGCCGAGGCCAGAGAGTAGTTGTAAATGGATTTAAGTCCAGTTGGCAGCCGGTCACGAGTGGTGTTCCCCAGGGCTCCGTTTTGGGGCCAGCCTTGTTTAATATCTTTATCGATGATCTGGATGAGGGGATTGAGTGCACCCTCAGTAAGTTTGCAGATGACACCAAACTGGGTGGGAGTGTCGATCTGCTCAAGGGTAGGATGGCCCTGCAGAGGGACCTGGACAGGCTGGATCGATGGGCCGAGGCCAGCTGTATGGGGTTTAACAAGGCCAAGTGCCGGGTCCTGCACTTGGGTCACAACAACCCCATGCAGCGCTACAGGCTTGGGGAGGAGTGGCTGGAAAGCTGCCTGGCTGAAAAGGATCTGGGGGTGTTGGTTGACAGCTGGCTGAACATGAGCCAGCAGTGTGCCCAGCTGGCCAAGAAGGCCAACAGCATCCTGGCCTGTATCAGGAATAGTATGGCCAGCAGGAGCAGGGAGGTGATTGTCCCCCTGTACTCAGCACTGGTGAGGCCGCACCTGGAATACTGTGTCCAGTTTTGGGCCCCTCAGTACAAGAAGGACATTGAGTTGCTGGAGCGTGTTCAGAGAAGGGCAACAAGGCTGATGAAGGGTCTGGAGCACAGGCCTTATGAGGAGTGGCTGAGCGAACTGGGGTTGTTTAGTGTGGAGAAGAGGAGGCTGAAGGGAGACCTTAATCGCTCTCTACAACTACCTGAAAGGAGGCTGTAGTGAGGTGGGTGTTGATCTGTTCTCCCAAGTAGTTAGCAATAGGACGAGAGGAAATGGGCTCAAGCTGCGCCAGGGGAGGTTTAGAGTGGATATTAGGAAAAATTTCTTCACGGAAAGGGTAGTCAAGCATTGGAACAGGCTGCCCAGAGAGGTGGTGGAGTCCCCATCCCTGAAAGTGTTCAAAAAATGGGTAGATGTGGCACTCTGGGACATGGTTTAGTCTAGTCTACCCTTGATTGGCTTAGAGTAGACTTGGTAGTGTAGGTTAATGGTTGGACTGGATGATTTTAAAGGTCTTTTCCAACCTAAACGATTCTATGATTCTATCTTTAAAAAGACATTAAAAAATACAGTGTGCCTATCCCTCATTCAGGTAATTGCCAGAAACATTAATAAACAGATACATCTCATCTGTTACTATTTTGTATCTTTTAATTCAATTAAACTTACAGTGTTTGTTTTCTTCTCCAACTTCTCTACAACAGAGCTCAGAAATCTGAACAGATATTTAATGGATGTTGTTGCTGCCAATTTCATGAGCCTTCCTAAAAAATATGATGGATTCTTGCATAAGATCTAGAAAAAATAACAGCATCTCACAAGCAAGCTTGTTCTGATCTTTTCTGTGCAAACGTTAAATTTTGTTAATTAGCCACTGAAAAGCTGCCTCAGCTGCTCACCCATCATACTGACAAAGGACAGCTGCTACATTCACTTCCATAAAGCAGATCAAATTATTTATATTGCTATGATCTGGCAAACAGCTGTGGTCTGTGTTTGGGTATGAAGGTGATATAAGTTTCAAATACTGACCTGAGCGCTGCTCTCTCTGTGACATCTTACCATTTCTCTACTGCAGTGCTGACACTAGTTTACAATGTTCTTTAATCATCTCTGTTTGGTTTAATTTTTAATTCACCATTATGGGACTTTGATTGAATTTCTGCTGTTGAAGAGAGTCCTAGTCCTACTGTGTTACAATTGTCCTAGGCACAATGGTTACATACATGAATAAAAGTGAAATCCAGGTGCCCTAGTCTAAGTTTAATATATTCTAATTGTAATAAATTGTGATAATTTTCACCATCTCTGCATAGTTTATTGTTGAAAGAATCATCCAGGATCACAGAGCCTGCTGTTTCTTCCTGATAAATACCAAATAGCACCTTGGCACTCAGTTCTGCATTCAGTGAAGTTTGTTGCCACTTTTACCATACACCTGTTCTATCTTCTGTGCTCTAGTAAAGCAGGAAAAATTACTAGACTTTATTTTTCACTATTTGTTTTAGCAGAGCTAAAGGAAACAGTGAATGACACTGCACAAATACAAGATTTTCTCTCCAAAAGACACAAAGTTGTGTGTGGGTGAGATGTAAAGGAACAAAGCAGGGGGTATAGGCAAGTCCATGTATAAGACCACTGCCTTTCATAACTGACAAGTCAAGTGAAAGACTTCTACTGATTTTGCTGACTGCTCAATCCTGCCCCTGCATCAGAAAGGAAAATCTTGCCTTGTTGCCTGTCCCGGTATTATAATGCAGAAAAGAACATATTCAAGATGGCCCATGTGGCTATGAAAATCCCATTAGCAGCTCCAATTGCAAGGACAGGTCCCAAGGAAGAAATTTTTTCAGTGCTCCGTATCTCTTGTTCCAATAAAGAACATAGCTGTTACATGTACTCATATCCATTTGGAGCAAAGAAAAGGGATCTGTATGTTGTAAAAACAAAGAAAGTGATTCTACAAGACAGATTCTCAGTAAAACAGTGTGAAGCTCCAAAAATATCCTTTCGTAAATGAAGCAAAAATGTTAAACCATAGAAGTGACAAAAAAAAAAAAAAAAAGAATGCTTATTCATTTCTACTGAAGGAAAAAAGAAAAAAAAGAAGTGATGTGTGTACACACACATATTCGCTTCCAGTGAAGATATCTATTCTGTATTCACTTGCCTATGTCAAATTTTCTCAGCACTTACTTAGTGCATAATCTGAAAACTGCAAAACTGAGTTTCTCAGGGTGACTCTGTGAAGCAACACACAGTCTGATACTTATGGCTCTAAACCAAAAAGTTGCCTGAAACTTCAAAACTTCCCATTCTGAAAAAACATGTGTATCTACTTACTTCCCATATACTCACCATTTACACCAGTGAGCTAGACCATGCTGCTTACAGGGAGATATTTTCTTGCTGCATTAGTACAGTGGTCTGAATTTTGATGTGCGCTATTACTTAAAAACTTCTATGACTGGAACAAACAATAGAAATGCTCAGTAACACAATCTTACTCCCAGACAGAGAGGAGCAGTACTGCATTCCACTTGATTAAAAACAAACAAACAAACAAACAATCAACAATACAGATAAACTTAAATGCTAATGTTTTTGTTGCTAGTCTTCTAATTTTTCAAATAGTAGTGCCTAACCAAGCTCAAATTCAAATTCAAATATGATTACTAGACTCTGACAATGTATCACTTATACCTTTTCCATAATTATATCTGCACTAGCATTGGCAGCTTCCAAATCATGGCAGACCTTCAGCAATCTCTGACAATTATTATTATACTCACTGCAGTCAGAATCTCTCTTGAGGCCTGCCTCTTACTGCTTTTGACAGTATGTACATCTTTACAAGTTTCTTAAGAAGACACAAGAGAAAAGATATGCAGTGAAATGAGGCTGGATTAATTCTATGAAAATGTGAAAAAACTGTAAATTTGGACAGCTTCCTACTGAAGTTGCTTTCCATTGCCCCTAGTCCTGTCGGTATGTCACAGAAAAATACAGTATTTTCTTCCATAATTTCTCTTCTTGCAAAAAAGTTGTTTTTAAATTTGTTACACTGATCCCATAAGATTTCTCATTTTTAGACATTTTAAAGGAGCCACTTCATTCACCATAAATATTATTAATAAATGGCAACTATATACAACATTTGCTAAGATCCTTGTATCAAAGGAATTTAGCTTAACCTGACACTTGACTTTCTCATATTCTGCTATGTTAATTGAACAATCCATACTCAGTTGCTGGGTTTGACCTTTGTAATCAAAGCAATTTGGAGCACCATGGTATTCTTACCAGTTTTGTATATCATATATTGCAAGAATATTCCACAAGTGAACTCTTCTTTTCTATGCCAGGGCCATCAGCTTGCACTCAGCAATTCAAAGATTGCACATTAATGCAACAGAAAGTAAAACCTGCAAGGAGTATTTATGTCATACAAGACACTTTCATCAGCCCACACCCAAACACAAACTGTGACTCTCAAATGACCTAGTGGCACCCTCTGTCTATGAATTTTGACACTGTATAATACCTGTGAAGAGATTGGCTTTTCAGTATCCCTTCTAGACTATTTAGCATTGAATCACTTAGCTAAGTTTACAGGGAATGGCCTGTTCTTCAGCTGTTATACTAAACATCTAATAATGTATTAAAGAAAATGTGAAATGTTTGGTTTCCCTCAAAAACACCAAGAAAGGTGAAAATTAAAACAAAGATTAAATTCTATAGCATGCAGACTAATTAGAAGCTGACCTTAGTATTCAGGAGGTTTGCCATATGAACAAATTAATACCTACTTACTTCAGTATAAAAATAAATCCATACGAGCTTCTCTGGACAATCCAGTTCAAAGAAAAATGCACCTTTTACATAATAAGTCTACTTCAAAGACAGACATCTACTACTTTCAAAGTACAGAACACAAATTCATTCACGTATTTCAAATACATTTCCTCCATACTTGTTAAGGAACCTAAACACAAAAGATCTTTTTTTCCCCTTTATGGACTAGGAATCTGTAGCTTCAAACTATGATTTTGTTTCCATGCTCCTTTCAGATATGAAAACGCCTACACCACATCAATAATATAATTACACCTTAATGTTTCTCTTGTTACAAAGAATTGAAGAATTACATTGCCTTTTACCAGCTTCCTTGCGAGGACAGACTACAGAGGGATATGTTTCTAGCTACAGTAATTACCTTAATTTTGTAGGAACATAAGATTGCTGTGTAATCGGCTATTACTAATGCAATTACTCTGAAGAAATGGCTCACAAAGAGATGTGTCAGGGGTGCTTCTACATCATCACAGATTGAAGTAATTTAATAATGAGTCACATTCAGTCTCTGAAGTGGGTAATACCAAATGGCAAATATCCACACTATAATGAAGATCTATGAAAGCATTATTTTGGGGTATGCTTATAGGATAGCTACTGGGTTTTGTAAATTCACTATATACATCTTTTTTTTCCCCAAGCATATTAGCAGCATTTCTATAATTTATGTTATACTAGAGGCCCCAGCTGGGATCAGGGCCCCGTTCTGTTAGGTACCTGTTCAGGGTATGTTATTCCTTATTCTTTCTAAAGGCCTGACTCAGAGCTTGCTGAAGTAAATGGAGAGTCTTTTGGATGGGTTATGGACTGAGCCCTAAATAACTGGCAGACTAAAGGCAAACAAGGGGGAGGGAGGGGCCTGTCATCCCACTTCCAAGAGGCTTAATTCAAGAAAGTCATTGACAACATGCTTGACTTTATTATTCAGTATTCACTCAAACATTTTCCTGAATCAAGGCCATGGAAATTCAGTGAATCTCTCAAGACCACCCAGGAAGCATGTAGTAGAGCTAAGAAGTGAAGCCAGGTCTCCAAAGTCCCTCTGTAGCTCCTTAGCCACAAACCACATCATTTCTCTAAACAGAGCTCTGTGGTGTGCAATTAATTAGTAAATTTGTTAACTACTAGCACCTCTCAAAAGGCCTGTCTGACATAGCTTAGTTAGTTATTGACTATGATTGTAAAAAAGAACTATAATGAATAAGCAACATAAAGTATGCCACAGCAGGTTGACACACTGCAACAGTTGGAATGAAGACCATTTGTGTACAGTTGCCCATGTACTCTATTAATTGATTACAAGTAGCTCTACAGAATGAGCTGACATACCATTGCTTTACCCCAGAAGCAGAAATACAGACATGCCCAAAGTACCAAACATACACAGAACTGTCACTAAAACAAGTATAGTAATTTTTTTTTGTTTTTTTTTTCATTCCTGCAACTGAAAAATGTAAACAAAAATCACCTAAACACAGGGATTAAGTGATGATACTAGAGTTTTATCATCCAATAAGAAATGGCTGCTACCACTATCAGTGCAGTAAAATAGAATGCAATGAACATAATAATTTTATATCAGTACAAAGTTCATCACTCATTAATTGTTAAGGTATGTATACAGAAGGCCAGACCTGGCCACTGTTAACCCAACAGGGTGTGAGAAATTGCCAGATACTGCAGACAATGGAAGTGGAAAAATCAGCTGGCCAAACTTAACCTGGAGCTAAATTAAAAGGACAGTAACAGGAGAAATTTCTTAATATAAAATATTGAAAAGGGAGTATCCAGAACTCCCTTTGGGTGAAGACTGAAGAGATAGTGAAAAAGCTTGTGTTAACTTACTGGGGTCACTGACAAAGGCCAGCTACCTTGAAGCTACCAAGCAAGGAAGCATCCTGCCACTCCCCAAACAAAAAAAACAAAACCAAAACCCACACCCTATTAAAACTGGGAACAATGGTAAAAGTATAAAATGGGACAAGCTGTTTATTTGAGAGGAAGAAAAAGGGGTACCTGCTTTATCAGTCTCTACCTAAACAACAGAACCTGGAGCAGCACAATAAGCCTATTGTTCTGACCATACACTCAGGACCCCAATGCACCAACAGACTCTCCAACCTCTTCCTCCCCTCCAGGGGTTTGGCTGCCTGTGCTGGAGACCAGCTCTGATATGGCACAGCTGTAGCCTTGGATCAGACTTGTGTGAGAAAGAGCTGCAAGAAGCCTTGTTGGGGACCTCCCACTTCACTCAGGAGCTGCGTTTAAGCTCAGGACTTGCTCCTTCCTGAGCTACTTCATAGATATATCTGTGCCTGGTTATATACTCTGCTGATCCTCACTCACTGATTTGAATTCCTGGTTTGACATTGTATTTACCTCATCACTATGAACTTGTCTGGCAACAAGTAGACTGTAGGCTGATCTTATTACAATCACCAGAGCTCTTCTGCTCTTCTTGCTCAGGTACAAAGCACTTTGTTGGTGTGGAATTAAGGCACACAGGGTTGGATCTTCAAACCCAGTCCCTTGTTGACGATAAGCAACATCTGTGTCCAGTTTAGAAGGGACAACAAAACATCTACTTCACATTCCCCAAACACTTCCCAGCACTTTCTTGTATATTTCACACATGAATCAAGAGATTCAAAGCAATACTGTGCTACAGAAAGAATCAGAAACTGAGAGCATCACCACCAAGTAAATCTTTGAATTGGCAGAACATTAAAAAACATAGATGATCCTCACAGAGGATCCTAAAATAATTCCCTGTCTCATGTAGTTGGAAATTCTTTCATGATCCCAAAGTTTGATCAATTCAAGCCTGAGCATTTAAACAGGGAAATTTATTATCTCTAGGAAGGTGGACACACACTGCCTGCATTTTGCCTCAGCATCTGCTAGTGTTCAGTACTTAGGGGTTCTAAAAATGACATATCAAGGAGAAGAAATATTTTTCTGGGTGCCATAGGTGACTAGCAAAAGCCCTGAAGAATGAGATTCATGCAAGGGAAATATGGCATAATCTACTGTCTCTCCTTTCAAAATCCCTTGAATATGCCAATATATAGGCACACAAAGCCTTGTACCACAGACATAATTTATTGTCTCCATGAAATCTGTTTTAATTTGCAATCTTTGAAGTTCCATTTTTAAACAGTTCATGTTCCTGGCTCACACTATACTATCTGGAAGACCATTTCAGAACCTTGCTCTTTGAATGGTTAGGAAAACTTCCTTTGCATTCCAAATTTAAGTGATATGTATCCTTTATCTTTAACAGCTTCTATCACTCTTTGATATTTATCCCCTGAATTTATTTATAAATAGGAATCATATCTCCTCTCAGCCTTTATTCACCTAAACTAAATCAAACTCCTTTTTTCTCTCTCTCCACCTAAAGACAGATATTCCATTCTCTCATTCGTCCCAGGAGCCTTTCTGAGAACTGCATCTGTTCCAAATTAAGTTTATCTTTCTTGAGCACAAATGACCAGAACTGTACACAGTATTCCAAATGAAGATTTAGCAACATTTTTATAAAATAATACAAGCATTTTCCTCTCTCTACTAAAAATATCTTTTCTAATATTCCCTAGAACAGTATTAAGCTTTTTCATAGCTGTATGAAATAAATGAATACTGGTAGCTTAGAGTCACCTTTTGATTCACCATATAATTCACATCTTTCTTTTTACCTCCCCTTGCCTCAAACTGATGCAAAACAAATATAGAACTAGAAGCTATTTCTCACACTTCACTACTTTGCTCCAGCTGACATTCTTTCCGAGGTGCGTTTCTCATGCCTCCATTTGCTTTCATGTTCCTCTGCATCCTGCTCTCTAATAAAATTGGGTCTCTATTGACATTTACCCTTTTCTTCTTCTGTCCATATATGTCAGCTTCTCAAATGGACCAAGTCATCTAAAAAGAGAAGGGGTCTCCTGTCAGAATGTGTTACAACTTTTTTAATCTGTAGATTGAAAGGGAAACATTTGATCCCTAAGATCCTTAAGAACACTTGACTAAATTTGATGACACCTGCCCTAATCAAACAGGAGCAAACTCCAAACCTAACTAACAGGGAGGGCATCAGATAGCAACTTTCAATTTTTATGTAAAGATCTCATGGAGTGAGATCTCTCTGAAATAATTTTAATGTGCTGACCCGTGGTCTCTGCACTTAAGATCTTGACAACAGTTTACCAAGCCTTAAGAGTACTGTCTGATATACCCATAGGTAAAAAATGAAATAGAAAAAAAGACATTTGATGAGAACATCTGCTTTAAGTAACTTTGCAATTGTACCCATCAAAATAATCTCTATCCTTACCTATTTTTAAAAGATGAATATTTCTTGTTACTTTCAGATGAGACTGACACATTGCCAGTTTCAAAAACTTCTTTGAGTTTTATCTGCAAGATTAAAATGTAAGTAGTTCGTGGAGTTACAAATCCATGGATTTGCTTGTTGTTTAATTTCTGGTTGTTTCCTCAGAAACATGAATATCATATATTTCTGATATATCATAATATCATATTCAGAAATTGAACAAATTATAAAATACTGTAAAAACAAAAGATCCATTACCAAGAACAGCACAATAGCTGCTGTAAAGAGAGCTATCCATGTTTCATCTCTTAGCTCTCCTTTTTCTTTTTATTTATTTATGTGCTGAGGCCAGGGTTTCTTTTGCTATTCAAAGCAGCAGTGACCGAAGGCAATTCTGTTTAGCTCTTCTTATTCACTTAAAGCCATTTGAAGAAGTTCCATTCATTAGTATCTAATTTCCAAGATCCTCGTATGAAACAGAAAGGCAAATTACCAACTTATTTGAAAAGCTATTTTCCCCCTCATACAATACCCACATGTTCAGATTCTAGTCAGTTGAATTTTCTCTTCTCAATCTTTTATACAGCTGTCAACCCCTTGACCAACTCAGGACTGGATTTCTGGCACCCTTTTCCCCCAGACAGTTTTCACCTTTGTCATGAAAACAAACCTTTCTTTAGTACCAAAGGGCTACATTTAGTTAAGAAGACTGATACATCTTTCCTACCTGACTGTTTGAGGAAGAAATCCGTGACTGTGTCAATGTTGTTCTCAAATAATTTCACTGGTGACTGCAAAAAGCATTACTTGTAAGAGCACAAAGCTAGTTTTAGAATCATAGAATCATAGAATCATAGAATCATCTAGGTTGGAAAAGACCTTTAAGATCATCCAGTCCAACCATTAACCTACACTACCAAGCCCACTCTAGACTAATCAAGGGTAGACCAGACTAAACCATATCCCGAAGTGCCACATCTACCCGTTTTTTAAACGCCTCCAGGGATGGTGACTCCACCACCTCTCTGGGCAGCCTGTTCCAATGCCTGACCACCCTTTCCGTAAAGAAATTTTTCCTAATTTCCAGTCTAAACCTCCCCTGGAACAGCTTGAGCCCATTTCCTCTCGTCCTATCGCTAGCTACTTGGGAGAAGAGACCAACACCCACCTCACTACAACCTCCTTTCAGGTAGTTGTAGAGAGCGATAAGGTCTCCCCTCAGCCTCCTCTTTTCCAGGCTAAACAACCCCAGTTCCCTCAGCCGCTCCTCATAAGGCCTGTGCTCCAGACCCTTCATCAGCTTCGTTGCCCGCCTCTGGACACGCTCTAGCACCTCAATGTCTTTCTTGTAGTGAGGGGCCCAAAACTGGACACAGTATTCCAGGTGCGGCCTCACCAGCGCCGAGTACAGGGGCACAATCACCTCCCTGCTCCTGCTGGCCACAGCATTCCTGATACAAGCCAGGATGCTGTTGGCCTTCTTGGCCAGCTGGGCACACTGCTGGCTCATGTTCAGCCGGCTATCTACTAACACCCCCAGGTCCTTTTCGGCCAGGCAGCTTTCCAGCCACTCCTCCCCAAGCCTGTAGCGTTGCATGGGGTTGTTGTGACCGAAGTGCAGGACCCGGCACTTGGCCTTGTTGAACCTCATACAGTTGGCCACGGCCCATCGATCCAGTCTGTCCAGGTCCCTCCGCAGGGCCATCCTACCCTCGAGCAGATCGACACTCCCACCCAATTTGGTGTCGTCTGCAAACTTACTGAGGGTGCACTCGATCCCCTCATCCAGATCATTGATAAAGATATTGAACAAGACTGGCCCTAAAACAGAGCCCTGGGGAACACCGCTCGTGACCGGCCGCCAACTGGACTTAACACCATTTATCACTACTCTCTGGGCTCGGCCACCCAACCAGTTCTTTACCCAGCGAAGAGTATGCCTGTCTAAGCCGTGAGCTGCCAGCTTCTCGAGGAGGATATTATGCGAGACGGTGTCAAAAGCTTTGCTAAAGTCGAGGTAGATGACATCCACAGCCCTTCCATCATCTACCAGGCGGGTCACCAGGTCATAGAAGGAGATCAGGTTGGTCAAGCAGGACCTGCCTTTTGTGAACCCATGCTGGCTGGGCCTGATCCCCTGGTTGACCTGTACTTGCCTGTGGAGTTCGCTCAAGATGAACCTCTCCATAATCTTCCCCGGCACCGAGGTCAGGCTGACAGGCCTGTAATTCCCCAGGTCCTCCTTCCGGCCCTTCTTGTAGATGGGAGTCACATTGGCAAGCCTCCAGTCATCAGGGACCTCCCCTGTTAACCAGGACTGTTGATAGATGATGGAAAGTGGCTTGGCAAGCTCCTCTGCCAGCTCCCTCAGTACTCTCGGGTGGATCCCATCCGGCCCCATAGACTTGTGAGCGTCCAGGTGGCATAGCAGCTCATTAACTGCTTCCTCCTGGACTATGAGGGCTCCATTCTGCTCTCTGTCCCTGTCTTCCAGCTCAGGGGCCTGAGTACCCTGGGGATGACCGGTCTGGCTGTTGAACACAGAGGCAAAGAAGGCGTTAAGTACTTCAGCCTTTTCCTTGTCCTCGGTGACAATGTTCCCCCCCACATCCAGCAAAGAATGGAGATCCTCCTTGGCTCTCCTTTTATTGCTGATGTACTTATAAAAGCATTTTTTATTGTCTTTTACCGCACTGGCCAGATTGAGTTCTAGCTGGGCTTTTGCCTTTCTAATTTCCTCCCTGCAGGACCTAACAAGATCCCTGTACTCCTCCTGAGCTGTCCGCCCCTTCTGCCAAAGGCGGTAGACTCTCCTTTTTTCCCTGAGTCCCCGCAAAAGCTCCCTATTCAGCCAGGCCGGTCGATTTCCCCTCCGGTTGGTCTTACGACACACGGGGACAGGCCGCTCCTGCGCCCTTAAGACTTCCTTCTTGAAGAGGGCCCAGCCTTCCTGGACCCCTTTGCCCTTCAGGACCGCCTCCCAAGGGACTTTCCCAACCAGGGTCCTGAAGAGGCCAAAGTCTGCCCTCCGGAAGTCCATGGTAATAGTTTTGGTGCCCCTCCGCTTAGCATCACCCAAAATTGAGAACTTTATCATGTCGTGGTCGCTAAGCCCGAGACGGCCTCCGACCTCGACATTTCCCACAAGCCCTTCTCTGTTGGTAAACAGCAGGTCAAGCGGGGCACCTCCCCTGGTAGGCTCGCTTACCAGCTGCATTAGAAAGTTATCCCCCACATGCTCTAGGAACTTCCAAGACTGCTGCCTCTCTGCTGTATGGTATTTCCAGCAGATGTCTGGCAAGTTGAAGTCCCCCATGAGAACAAGGGCTAGCGACTGCGACACTTCTGCCAGCCGCTTATAGAATGCCTCATCTACCTCTACCTCCTGGTTGGGTGGTCTATAGCAGACTCCCAACAGGACATCCGCCTTTCCAGCCTTCCCCCTCATCCTTACCCATAAGCATTCCACCTTGTCATCACCACTGTCAAGCTCTATGCAGTCGAAACACTCCCTAACATACAGAGCCACCCCACCGCCTCTCCTACCCTGCCTATCCCTTCTGAAGAGCTTATAGCCCTCCAGTGCAGCACTCCAGTCATGAGAGTCGTCCCACCACGTTTCCGTGATGGCGACTATGTCATAGCCATCCTGCTGCACAAGGGCCTCCAGCTCCTCCTGTTTGTTGCCCATGCTACGTGCATTGCTGTACATGCACTTAAGCTGGGCTGTCGATTTTGCCCCCAATGTTGCCATGCCGCCCCTGGGCTCCTTACTAGCGGGCCTGTTTATATCCCCTTCCCCCTTCAAACCTAGTTTAAAGCCCTCTTTAGCTTTCTTTATTGAATACATAACCACCTTTGACAGAGTTTTTCAGTTTGTTAATTATAGAAATTGCTTCTGCTAGGCTTGTCTATTACATTCTATATTACCAACTACTGCTTTGTATTTATTTTTTGTTTTCAGAATATAATTACAATCCTAGTCACCACAGAGCCTGGGAGTGTTTTTACAGACTGAGTTTATACCATCTGTAATATAAAAAATATTAACTGAAACCAGTTTTACCTCTCTATAATGACAAAGATAATTAATTTCAGCTTTTTACATGTAGTAGTTGGTTTTTTTGTTGCTTCAGTGTAAACTCTTACACATTCTAGTGCCTTGTATTTTTTATTATCAAATCAATATTAATTTCATTTATGCTCATCTAATTTATACAGTGACTTCAAAATTTATGCAGAATATGCTGAAACCTTCCCTCAAGACTTCTTAGCTGGCATCCTGGGTGAAAGTCTCAGCATTATATATATATCATGTTTATCAGAAATGAGAGCCTAGGGATGTTGCTCAAAGCTGTAGCTCATGTATTCTTCATTCATTTCCCCTACTATGCTATTGTATCTCTGCCCTACACTTGTACACTTTACTTTCGGTGGTAGAATTTTCCTAACTTTCCCACTTTAATTCTATTTTAATTCTCTGTATTATTTCTTTTAAAATTTCCCTGTGATTTTTTTCTCTTTATTATTTTCCAACCTCTTGACTAGTCAAAATATTATGATTTTTCTTCCTAATCATTTTGTCCTCATCATTTGAGCTCATCTCTCTTTCTTTTGGGCTTAATAACTTGCCATTTTATTTTATGTCACTGTCTCCTGCCGTGTTATTCAAATTAAGATGCACCTGAAGATGAGACTGTATTACACTAATTTCAGTTTTTCAAGGATTCTAACAGTTCATCTTACAATGTATTTATCTTTTTCTACTCCTCCCAACATTTAATTTTATTTTGCATTTGTATTCCTAATTGCTGTTTTTAATCCATACTTATGTCACTAGTTCTAACCCTAGTTTCTTGTTTACTAGTGTTAATCCTACTGAACCTCACCTCCACTGGGAATTTTAGTGAGTTGATTTCTGAGATTTCATTTCAAGGAAGGCATGATTTAGTAATACAGGCTAGTTTCTTATTTTCTTCATGCTTTGTTTCCTTAAGGAGTACCTATTGACTCTACAGCCCTTGTGTGCTTTTCTGACTTATGACCTCATAGTAACTCCACCTGGAAATAAATACTTTTTAAGATGATGCCTTTAGGTAGGTATTAATTCCAAAACCAAGAGAAATATTTTAGGAATTGAAGGGCCCAGGAAGGCATGAAGCATACAAATGGTGCCATATCACTTATGGAGGACTTTGAGAATCCATTTTCTCCTTCAACAATCTCCAGCAGCAGTTGTTAAAAACAAAGATATAAAATGCAATCCACTCACGTATCAACTACTACTAATAAAAAAGCCCCCTCTCTTACTAAACAAAATTTTAAAATGGCATGTTGTCTCACCTGCTGTCCTGGCAAGAATTTCTCATGAATCAACATGACATAGAGAATATCTTTATTCTTTTAAGTATAAATGTCAAAAATATCTAAGCATATATTGTTAACTTAGCATAAAATGTCTAAAAGCAAAACCCATTAATTTTTATATAATCTGTCAATTAATTTAGATGACAATTTTAATTTTTTTTTCTTTTCCAGAAACACGGCAGCAAATAGCTTACTCCTGTTAGAGAAAATAAAATCTACTATTATCTCAACAGAGAGAATGAGAAGAGGAAGAAATGTCATATAGAAAATGTCCACATAAGAAAAAATGAATAATTAAAAAAAAACTATTCCAAGTTTTAAGGGAAACTGGATTGCAAATATGGGATTCGGCAAATTTCAATTCTAAATGCTAGGTACATAAAAGATTTTCCCATCACAAACTCTTGTACTTTACAATAGGAGTAAAAAGGAGGTCATCTTCCTCCTATTCTTTATACGGCTCATCTGTCTAACAAATCTAATCTTGAACAGTCTGGTATGGAGGTTTTTTCCCAACAGTAAATAGCAAACCTACTGACAACATTGCTCTGTTTTTCTCAAAAATAGTACATGTGCAGACAGCAGAAATAAGTTGCCAAAATAAAGAAGACCCAAAGTTAAACTTAGTAGATTTGCCTGCTACCACTAGAAATGGTATTGTTTCACAATTCATAAAATAACCAAACTAAGATCACAGATTCTTACTGTTTTTACTGCATCTCCACTCACATAAACATCCAATAAAGTAATTTTAAATTAAACCTACTTTTAATAAAAGTCTAGGTAAAGACTGAAGAATCAGCTCAGAAAAGCCCTAACTACAGAGAAAATCTGTTTTAGTAGAAAATATAAGCAGCTTTCTACAGTATTAAGTTACTTGGAAAAATGCTGGATGTCATGCTGGTTTCACTTACACCAGCATAATTCAGAAAGAATTCAGCTTGAAGTCAATGAAATTATTCCCAGGAAAGATCAAAGTAAGATCATTAAGTAGCAAAATTGTGGAGACTATGGTAACATATCAATATTAATACTTATTGGCTTTATAATGCATTGAACATTATTCAACTTTCAGTCCTTTAGATTTCAATTATGCACACAGGATCTAGGATAAACATCTCCCAAATTCCTCCATAATCATCCACTGAGCTAGACAGACAGAGTAACCTCTTTTTTCTGCCTCTTCAGCTTGCACCAGGAGACGAGCACATATTGCTTTCACTTCTTCCCAAGATATACATACAGCTGGTTGTCTGACAGGGGAAAAGAAACTAGTATGAAGTATCTCCATTTTAAATACACAAAAAAATTTAAAAGACAAACTGCAAAACTTAGTTACGAGTTGGAACGCACAGAGCTGAATCAGAATAGCTGCACTATTACTGTAAGATACATCCTTGTAGGAATTTCATTGTTCCACACTGAATACCTTCTGCTTCTCAGTTTTTTCTAATTTGTCACATGGAAGACTGTGTTCACACTACATAATTAATCTATGCAAATGCTGCACAACAGGTGCAGACAGAGAAAGGTTATAAAACAAGCCTCTTCCTCCACCTGCATGTAGCAGTCAGATCCTGCCTCACATACAAGGAAATGTATTAAAAAGGCTTAGTCAGGGTCTAGGAAGTACTAAATGTAAATTCAGTCTACTGCTGTTAAAGGAAACAGCACGAAGCCCCTCAAGGATTCCCTGAATGGCACCGTAGCAGCCTTGCTTTGAATAAACTCTTGAAACTGCTAGTAGTTAACATCATAACTCATTCTACTATATTAATAACTTAACTCATCCTACTGTGTGATTCAAGCAAAGGCATAACTTGGCACCATCTGCCCCATCAATACACAACCAACAGCAGAAATTATTAAAATATTTTTAAAATAGATCATCAGAAAGTATTTTAAAAATGAAATTCAGATAAGAATTTCAAGGTAATCTTTGATGCAAAGAAGCAAAAAAAAATTACATATATAAACTGAAAATTTTAGAACCTGGAGTAAAGCTCCCTAAAATCAATTAAGAGGTGGTTTAATTAATTTTAGTTGTTATTAACAGGTGTTTCTATTTATTAGGCAAATGACTATAAACCAACCAAAAATAGAGATTAGGCTACAACTATGTTAGAAAGCGTAACAATATCAGGATACCACAGCCACCTTAGAATATTTTACAATCCAAATTGCCAACACAAATAAAATTGACAGGAGGTGGACCAAAGGAAGAAGAGATGGGAAAGAAGCAGTAATATAAACATGCTTGTTAACTGAACATCACAAACATATTAATAAGATAATTTTCTTAGTACTTCTTTGGTAAAGGTTTTGTTAGAAATAAATGCTTGAACATAGAAAAATTTAAGAACAGAAAAACATAAAGTATCTAAGGGGGAAAAAAGTTGAGGGAATGAAATATGTGATCGATACATAAATAACTGCTGTTTTGTAAGTAGAACTAATACATCCCTGAACTCTGTATGCTATATTCTCAAATGATAATTATAGCCTCTCCTTTAGAGACTTTTTTATTTATAGAAACAAGATGGCAAATGCTATGTGAAGTAATTCCTCGTATATAAGCCATCTGTCATTTTAGCTACCATTTCTTAGATAATTATGATAATGGTTACATGAAAACTTAATGAATTCAGACCAATAGATTATTCATTGCTATTTCCAAATATTCACCTGCCTTTCTTGAATTTTGGTAATGTTTTGAATGTTGATGTTAAAATTCGGCTATTTCCTTCATTATTTCGAATGTCCATGCAGTTTAGCACATTCAGCTGTTTTTTTTCATCTGGACTTTCTTCATAATTTTTGCAACCAATGCATTTGCAAATAGAGGAACACATAATTTTAGCCTGGCAAATATAGAATATTTAGAATAAAAATTCTATAAATCTTAAAATAAACATACATTTGAGCAACCACTGGAGCTATACCACCAGGGACTTATTCTAGATGTGCTGGTCTTGGATACTCCCAGAGCAAGACCATCAGTATCAACACAGTAAGGAGTAGGCAAGACAGTTTTTTTTCCATGGATTCTCTGTGGAGATTGATGTTCTGTACATGGACAAATCACTCCTCCCCTCAATTTGTGGATAACTTTGCAAGATAACAAAATACCATGGATGCAAAGAAACTACCAGGATTAGCAGAAAGCTATTCCTCATTTCTTCTGGAGTGAGGCATTGGCTGACAGCTCCTGATACCGAAAAATTTAGCTGATCAACTTCAGCAAGATTCAGTTATTTAAAGACATGACAAGAAAGAGACTGTGCCTCCTATGTTCAAAAAGTTTTATGATGAAAAATGCAAAGAAAAAGAGAAGTGATTATTTTTAGCAACTGCTAGTTACAGAATATATTCAATGTTAACGTAGTAAGTGATGAAAGTTCACCTGACTCACCTCAAAGCACTCACAATAATTCTTGAGGCATCCTGAGCGCTTGCAATTACATCCTTTGTTATGGCGAGGTTTAGTTTCTCCCAGTTTCCTTTTCCCAATCTTTGGTAAGAAAGCTTCTGGGTTTCTATCAAGACAGGCCTAAAACATTTTTTGCTAGATTATGAGAAATTCAATGACATTTTTTTAAACACCTGAATGACTGTGATCCAATGTTTAACAAAGTTCTTACTTTCCATTCTGGTGGTATGAAGCCCATGGATAAAGGAGTCTTCCATGGCATGTGAGAGCAGAAATTCAAAGATTCCAGAACACTAAGCCAACTTGGCTCTACCACAGGAAGCAACTTACATCGTTTTTATGGAATAACCTACATGACCCACTACTTTTCTCTTGGGGCTGGTTTTTCTGCACTGCTGACACTACTTTCACCAGAAATAAAAAGTTCTCAGTGAAGAAAGAACCCTTGCATACATAGTAACATACGTCTCAGAAGTTTTAAACATTTCTTATTTTATTAGTGGCCCAATACAAAGACCATTCACTGAAATCAGCATTGGATTGGAACAGCAGATTTTAATTAAGGTCCCAAGACCTCACAATGCCATGGACTAGTAAAAGGCAGGTTAAATATGTTATATGCTCTTTATGTACAATATTTATGGATGGCACAGGCATGCTTTCATCAGTGACAAACAAGATCTATTGTGGTCTACAAGCTGCCATCTACAGCAGTGAAAGGAGTGCTTAGACAGCAACAACCACATCAGCTGAACATCTGATTTGACAACTAGTTGTTGCATATTGACAGCAAAAACTGTTGTGGCTGTCACTGGCTGGATGTAGCAAAGCTCTAACTAATTAGATCAACATCTTGTACAATCCTGCAATGATGTGAATGACACAAAAAGAGTTCTGGAGGGCTGCATACAAGAAGCACACAGCCATTAACATATCCTTAAAGCATCAGCAGTAGAATAAGACTTTTCATTATAATTTTAAAACTTACAAAACATAACATACATATTAGATTAAATTATTGCCCAGATTGTGCAGTTTGATATACACACAAAAATTAGCCCACATATTATTCTTTATTCCACTAATAAAATCAGTTTCCAAAGTTAGAGGCAACCTGCTTCTCCCTAGTGCAGGGTTCAGTGCCACTGCCAGGAAAGCCAACTTTGCATTGCTGCATGGGTCAACCAGAAAGACTAACACAGACAACTGCAGAAGATCTGTCAATGAGAATAATAATTTGGATAGTTTTCCTTTAACTACTGTCTGACTTTGTGATACAATAAATTTCTCTTCAAGTGAAAAAAATTTCTGAAATTAAGTTTGGATTTGAATACTTCCTTCCCTAAATTTCTTTATGTAAGAATAAACAGAGGCAATGCTTAGCTTTCTCTAGGTTAAAAATAACATATTCCAAATACTGTAACTAATGTAAAAAACAATACTGCTGTATTTTTCGTACATGAAGCTGATACCAATATGTACTGTATTTTTTCTTTTTTTTTTACCTTAATGGCTTTAAATCGCTCAGTTTCATGAAGTTGATTGTTGTAACAATTATTGCAGTTGCAGTTGTTGCAAAAATCACCATTGGCAAAGCAATCACAATATCTATGATTAACATGTAAAATAACATAAGAAATTAAAAGATTAACTGGACAAAGAAATTATATTTTAGTATACAGCATTTATATTCTACATAGAATTTTCCAGATATGCTCTGAACAATTCTTCTAGCTTCTACTTTTATTTTTCATACTTTGGATTATATGCAGTCATCTACACCTTTGCACCAAATTTTGAGCTTGTGTGACACTAGTTTACATCAACTGTGGATCTTCTGAAGTCAGTATCAGATGAGTAATTTTTGACAAGTATGTACTGTTCATTTTAAAGCACACATTTCTTGTATGTTTGTCCTTTCATCCATACACTGTTATTAGCATTTATTAAATGTTGATAAACTATTACTTACAATTTAAGACACTGAGATTTTGTGCAGTTACATGGTTTCTTAGACTTTGTCACCCCTGAACCAAAAGGTAAGCTACACAGGTTGAAAAAGGAAAAAAAAATTAGAAAAAACTATACAAATACAACTACAATGAAAACTAATTATTCTGTAGTTTTGAAACAATAAATACTGATTTTATTTTTTTACACCAATATTGGTGCTACTTAATAACTGTGGCCTCACAGAGTGCATGAGAAAAAAGAGAATAAGCAACCTGTAATCTCCCTCTATCCACCAGCTCTCACTACTTGGGACAGGTCTGCCCTTAGTCATACAACCTGGTAATGGTTGTGCAACTGCAAAGCTCTCCCACCTTTCGCACTGGGGTTGCATTTGCCTCTTATTTAAAAATTATCTGCAATTAAATATTATTAAAAGAATTCCATTAGTATTAGAAATACAGGCAAAACACATGCTAATTAGATTTGGAAATTTATCAATTAACTTAGAAAATTAAATATTTTTCAGTCAAACGGACAGCACAATTGCACTGATCCTAAGAAAACCTGAAACCATGCTACATAGTCTTGACCTCCTGGCATGACTGGCATCATGACTACCAAGATCACAGAATCATAGAATTGTTTAGGTTGGAAAAGACCTTTAAGATCATCCAGTCCAATCATTAACCTAACACTACCAAGTCCATCACTAAACTAATTAAGGGTAGAGTAGTAATTTCATGTTTCCTGGCTTGGTGGCTGGATTATTTTTTTAATGAAAGTAAAAACTAGGAATCATTAAGATTGGAAAGGATCTCTAAGATCATCAGTCCAACCATCAACCCAACACCACCATGCGCACTACACCATGTCCCAAAGTGCCACATCTACCCGTTTTTTGAACACTTCCAGGGATGGTGACTCCACCACCTCTCTGGGCAGCCTGTTCCAATGCTTGACAACCCTTTCCATGAAGAAATTTTTCCTAATATCATGCAAGGTGTCTGACCAGTTCTGAAAAAAAGAAAAAACCACAACACCAAAGAAACAAACTAGACAGCAAATACTAACTCCCTACAGATAAACAGCTGAAACACACTGAATGGCAGTGTTTCTTTCACATCTTTGCACACAATGCAACCCTTTTTATGTAGGAAAGTGCTGTGTCAAGCCCTCAGAACACTACAGTTCACAAATACTGCAGAATACTGTAGTTTTGTGCCACTCTGTGCTAGTTTATATTGAATTAGCACACATCACTTGCTGCACTATATACATAAAGCATTCTTACAGAACTGCATTTTTGTTATGACAGAAGCAGCAATGCAACATGAAAATGTCTAGGATTCTCTGCCAGTTTAAAATTCAAAAGTCATCATGGATGCAAGATGTTTCACACATCTTACCCCTCCGAGGTCGTTTTCACTGGCCTGTGCAGATTTGATTCTAGATGGAATGTAGCAGTGCTAGCTACTGGCTGTAAGGGTCCATTTTCAAACTGTTCAAGATAAAATGCATATATCCCATTTATACTAACTTTTTAAAAAATACTCTTGTAAGTTAACAGAGAAAAAGTAACACAAAGAAAATACTTCAGGGATAATTTGATTGCCAAGGTTACTGATAAAAACTCATGGAAGTAGAGTCATGAAAACGGCATGCATCTCTTCTTGGAAACCATTCAGTATGTCAGGAAACCCATTTCTCCCAATGCAGGGAACCAAAACCAGCTTTCAGTGCTACAGTGTTGGTGCATTATTTTCAATTTACTGATAATTCTAGGTTCAGTTGCTTTTAATTCTAGTAGTCAATTGAAACTCACTAGTGATTGGATGATTTACATTATGTTCAGCTGCAATATGACATCTAATTGGTTGAAGACTAAGCAAAATTTAAAAAAAGAATCAGCTCACAGGCCAAGAAAACACACTGCAGATCTGTTGTCTCTTCAGACATATGACTAATAAGGGCCTGGTTATGGAGAGAGACAAGGGAAAAACAATACCCTGATATTACTGGTAATGGAGGAACAGTGAATAATTGAACATCACTGTTATTTTAATAGGTGATTAATCTAGCTGACCATAAAGAGGAGGAAAATTCATATACTTAAAGCAAGAGAAGAAATCTAGGGAATGACTAATTTGGGATAAAGCTAGAGAAGTATTACAAGCCTGTCTACATCACTGCTCCAGAATGTTTAGGCACCAATTTTCAGATATACTGCCTTTAGAGACAGTAATTGTTTGATCTGACCCTTCGGTTTTTCATTCCCTGTTTTATGATAGTGGCTGCTACCCACAAACCATTTGTTGTGTTTGTACCAACATCACATATTCACTTCACACAAATCAAAAGTTAACAATTAAAAATCTGCAGTGATTTTTCCTACCAGCTCTGTTGGAAGTAACACATGAGAAGCCAAACACCTGCAAAGATTTTTAGCCTTCTGTTCGATTTTCATCAACAAAAAGATAATTGACAAAAATTAGAAAGACTTAATGACTGTTAAATCCTAATCAAGAGAAAAGAGTGTAAAAAATCCTACTGGAAGAAAATATTCCCCTTCTTCTGGTAAAAGTTAATGTGCTTTCCAAAAGAGTCTTAAAATGGTTCTTAGAAATAACATAATTATATAATACCAAATTCAAGGTTTTGAAACTGGAATAAATTTATTTTTCTTATGGAAAACTGTATTTTTAATTCTGGTATTACTTCTAGAAAATGCTGAAGTCAGAAACCTTTATATGCAAAAAGTATACTGAGTGCAAAACTAATCTGTCCAAACTAGCTAAAGTGTCTTTAGAAAATGCATATCATTGTTACTTCCCAACATAGACTTAACAACCCATTTTAAGAAAAGGCAAAAGAGTGTATATTGTACTTAACAAGTTTAAAGGATAAAGTTTCTTTACCTCTTGTTCATTCAGAACTAGTTCACCTGGAACAGGCAAAAACTGCCCCAGTACAGCTGTCACAGGGATGTCCGCATCTGAAAAGAAGACATTTACCTGAAGACAGCAGGACTACTCACAGTGTATAAAGTTTCATTTATGCATAAATATTTTTTGAATTAAGTATATAGGCAAATTGGTATCTTCAACTTCTTTTGTTAATAAAAAAAAATTACCTGAGGCTGTCTGTCCTCTGTTAGCACTTTCTCCTAGAATTTAGTTTTGAATCCAAACTTACTGTACAATAAATAGTGTCAATGAAGGACCTAGAAGTTTTTTCTCCAGAAATGTTTTTCTCATTGTGAAAAAACAAGAATAAAAACCTGACCAAACAAAAATACCCCTGACAGAAGAACCCAGCACCAATTTGTCAGCTAGAAATTTGAACACAGGATGTTTTTATTCTATGACATCAAATACATTTAAATTCAAATGCCACAGACTTGAAATATTTTGATAAAATAAGAAAATGTCAGAAACAATTAAATATATTTATCCTGAATTCTTATTTTACAGATTTCCAGAGTTCTGAGAGAGCATTTGGAGTAGAGGTCTTTAACTTATGAAAAAAATTACTAAAAACCCGTGGAGAAAACCATAGCTGTAAGAGTAAGTCTTTGTGTAAGTCCTGGTGAAGAACTGCATGTAAGTACATAAGCATCCTAGCCTATGCAGAAAAAAGCAAACATCAGTCATAGTAAAATTACAAGATGAATCTTATACCTGTACTTCCTTCCTTCCCATCTAAAGAAAGAAAAAAAAAAAAAAAAAGAAGAAGCTAAAGGACAGCTTAATTCAAAAGTTGAAGAGATTAGCCCCCAGAAACTTTTTTATATAATTTCTGGACCTAATTCTTTTACTTGCTATGAAGATGAGTAAAACAGAAGAAAGCTTAAGCAAATAAAAACTAAAAAACATATGCCAGTGCAGTCCTCAGCTTTTTCTTCCCTAACATTACAGGAAATGAATGAGAGTTTGAATTTCATAAAGGAACATGACCTTTAACTTGAATGTCCCTGGTTTACTCTTCCAATGGCTTCTGACAAATATAAGTAAACAGGCTCCATACCTGGACCATCTGGTCAGAGATAGTCACACTCAGCACCTATTGATATCGAGAGCAATATTTGTGCTTGTATGATGCCCAATATTAAAAGGCTTTGTTTTCACATTGCTATCAAAATACATCACTGTAATAAAATTATAATAATAAATAATGAAATAAACCATGTTAATAATGTTTTTGAGGAAGACATATTTAGGTAAAGAAATATTTCTTTAAATTAAAACTAAACTACACTCAAATACTTTGTTGTTGCTCAGATTAAAATGTGTTACTCCATCTAAATAGCATTAACTTTAGGATCTCAGAAACGACTTTAAAAACTGATGGCATTTCAAGTTCACATAATTATGTAAATATTAGTGAGGCATTCTGAATCCCAAAACTAAAGTATATCCATAGCCCGCAACACTGCTTTTCATTTATAGAGAAACAGTGACACTTGGTGGCAAGCTAGGGTAAATGCAAATGTATGCAGGTGCTTTATATGGAATGTAATCTGTATATTAAAAACTTTCAATAAATTCAACATACCCATTACATCATTCTTATTACACTGAAGTGCCTAGAAATTTTTCAGTTATAAAAGAAAGTAAAATAATAACTGGTGATAGCTACATTAGCTTAGGCTCATCTCTCACTGTTGCTGCTGAAGAACATGTCCTAGTTTTGGCTGGAATAGTTAATTTTCTTCCTAGTAGCAGGCATAGTGCTGTGTTTTAGATTTAGTAGGAGAAGAATGCTGATAACACGCTGATGTTTCAGTTGTTGCTAAGTACTGCTTATGCTAGTCAAGGACTTTTCAGCTTCCCATGCTCTGCCGGTGCACAAGAAGCTGGGAGGGGGCACAGCAAGAAGAGTTGATCCAAACTGACCAAAGGGCTATTCCATACCATATGACGTCATGCTCAGTATATAAACTGGCGGGGGTTGGCCAGGGAGCAGCAATCACTGCTCGGGAACTGTCTGGGTATCGGTTGGTGGGTGGTGAGCAATTGCATTGTGCATCACTTGCTTTGTATATTATTATCATCATTATTGTATTGTTATTATTATCATTACTATTTTTATTTTATTTCAATTATTAAACTGTTCTTACCTCCACCCAGGAGTGTTTCTCACTCTTACTCCTCCAATTCTCTCCCCAGTCCCATTGGGGTAGGGGGAGTGAGTGAGCAGCTGCGTGGTGCTTAGTTGCTGGCTGGGGCTAAACCACGACAGTCCTTTTTGGTGCCCAACATGGGGCTCGAAGGGTTAGAGATAATAACAGATTAACAAGCGTGTATTAAGGAGTCTGTTAACAGTTGCCAGTCGCGATATTAGTTCATCTGATCTGCGCCATATTCTTTTTTTTTGCAGTACATGTTAAAGCTTGTTGTTGGTTTGTGCAGTGTGCTATGCTCTGCAGTGATTCATGATCTTTTGCTAGGGAGGTTGCTTATCAAAATCCTGACCTTGAGCATTGCTTGGTATCTGGGTTTCACACACAAGTCATTACTGTACTTTGGGTACCACCTCATGGAGAGAGTTAGCAATTATACCTTTTCCTCGGAGAGTTTTGTTGTGGAGGAAATACAAAATGGCACCTTCACTGCCTTCTTCTATAATGCTTCCTCCCTCATTACAAAACCTTTTCAGTATTTTGAACATCCCTGGGCAGTTAAGATACTTCTATTGATACTTGGGAATATTGTTTTGGTTTTGACAAAGGTTAGTAAGCAATTTAAGAATATCATCCAGAGATCTGCCCCAAGCCTGGAGAGTTATGAGTGGCAGGGTGTGTGGGATAGTATGGGCAAGCACCTAAGACAGTGGGCACCTCCAGTGTTTTGGAACTTCACCCCTAAACAAGTGCAGAATCCCGAAGAATTAGTAAAGTATTTGAAAAAAAAAATGTTGTCACCCTGGCAACTCCAGAGAGACACAAATCATTGCAACATGCTGGGGAGTGGCCCACGCCTATCGAGCCCTGTTCAACACTATTCAGCACCCTCAAGTGAAAGAGAAAGTCTCTGGATCTGATCACAAAACAACAAGCACTGTGGCCACTACAACCACAGCCACGGGCACTGCAGCTACTCCACCCAAGAGTATTGAGGGAGCTGGCAGAGGAGCTTGCCAAGCCACTTTCCATCATCTATCAGCAGTCCTGGTTAACAGGGGAGGTCCCCGATGACTGGAGGCTTGCCAATGTGACTCCCATCTACAAGAAGGGCCAGAAGGAGGACCTGGGGAACTACAGGCCTGTCAGCCTGACCTCGGTGCCAGGAAAGATTATGGAGAGGTTCACATTGAGTGAACTCAACAGGCAAGTGCAGATGAACCAGGGGATCAGGCCCAGCCAGCACGGGTTTATGAAAGGCAGGTCCTGCCTGACCAACCTGATTCTCCTTTTATGACCTGGTGACCCGCCTGGTAAATGATGGAAAGGCTGTGGATGTCATTTACCTGGACTTTAGCAAAGCCTTTGACACCATCTCCCATAATATTCTCCTTGGGAAGCTGGCAGCTCATGGCTTGGATGGGCGTAGTCTTCACTGGGTAAAAAAACTGGCTGGATGGCCGAGGCCAGAGAGTTGTGGTGAATGGATTTAAGTCCAGTTGGCGGCTGGTCACGAGCGGTATTCCCCAGGGCTCCGTTTTGGGGCCAGCCTTGTTTAATATCTTTATCGATGATCTGGATGAGGGGACTGAGTGCACCCTCAGTAAGTTTGCAGATGACACCAAACTGGGTGGGAGTGTCGATCTGCTCGAGGGTAGGATGGCCCTGCAGAGGGATCTGGACAGGCTGGATCGATGGGCCGAGGCCAACTGTATGGGGTTTAACAAGGCCAAGTGCCGAGTCCTGCACTTGGGTCACAACAACCCCATGCAGCGCTACAGGCTTGGGGAAGAGTGGCTGGAAAGCTGCCTGGCTGAAAAGGATCTGGGGGTGTTAGTAGACAGCCGGTTGAACATGAGCCAGCAGTGTGCCCAGCTGGCCAAGAAGGCCAACAGCATCCTGGCCTGTATCAGGAATAGTGTGGCCAGCAGGAGCAGGGAGGTGATTGTTCCCCTGTACTCGGCACTGGTGAGACCACACCTGGAATACTGTGTCCAGTTTTGGGCCCCTCGATACAAGAAAGACATTGAGTTGCTGGAGCGTGTTCAGAGAAGGGCAACAAGGCTGATGAAGGGTCTAGAACACAGGCCTTATGAGGAGCGGCTGAGGGAACTGGGATTGTTTAGCCTGGAGAAGAGGAGGCTGAGGGGAGACCTTATCGCTCTCTACAACTACCTGAAAGGAGGCTGTAGTGAGGTGGGTGTTGGTCTCTTCTCCCATGTAGTTGGCGACAGGACGAGAGGAAATGGCCTAAAGCTGCGCCAGGGGAGGTTTAGGCTGGAAATTAGGAGAAATTTCTTTACGGAAAGGGTAGTCAAGCATTGGAACAGGCTGCCCAGAGAGGTGGTGGAGTCACCATCCCTGGAAGTGTTCAAAAAATGGGTAGATGTGGCACTTTGGGACATGGTTTAATCTAGTCTACCCTTGATTGGTTTAGTGTGGACTTGGTAGCGTAGGTTAATGGTTGGACTGGATGATCTTAAAGGTCTTTTCCAACCTAAACGATTCTATGATTCTATTCTATTCTACTCCAACCACAGCCACAGGCACTGCAGCTACTCCAACCACAGCCACAAGCACTGCGGCTACGCCAACTCCCACCACAGGTACTGATACCACTCCAACCCCAGTAACAGGTACTGCGGCTAAACCAGAGGACCAACCCGCGCCAGTATCAGTTGGCCCTATACAGAAGAAAAAATACACGAGGAAATCGGCTCATTTAGTAAGGGATGAAGATGAACCAGGGCCTTCACGAGAACCAGAGGAGGAAGAACCCATAAATGAGATGGTAACCACTCAATCCCTATCCCTGAGTGAGCTGTGAGATATGCGAAAAGATTTCAGTTGTCATCCAGGTGAGCACATCATCACCTGGCTGCTCCGATGCTGGGATAACGGGGCCAGTAGCCTGGGTTTAGAGGGTAAGGAAGCCAAGCAGCTGGGATCCCTTTCTAGGGAAGGGGGCATTGACAAAGCAATTGGAAAAGGGGCAAAAACACAGCCTCTGGAGGCGAGCATGAAGTCAAGCATGAAGGAAAGGTATCCCTTCAAGGAGGATGTTATATACCGTCCAGGCAAACGGACCACTGTAGAGAAGGGTATCCAGTACCTGAGGGAATTAGGCGTGCTGGAGGTGATTTATAGTGACCTGAACGATGAGCAGTTACCCAAAGATCCAGATGAAATCAGGTGCACACAACCGATGTGGCGGAAGGTGGTACAGAGTGCATCAACATCGTATGCCAACTCATTGGCAATACTGGCCTGGAAAGATGACGAGGCACCAATGGTGGATGAAGTGGCTGGCCGACTCTGGGAATATGAAGAAAGTATCTCTTACTCCCTATGGGCCTGTGTCTCGGCTGTGGAAAAACTGTCTGAAAAAATGTGCCAAGAGTTCCAACAACTCAGAGAGGATCTGTCCTACTCCCCACCTGTATGGACCACTATCTCGGCCATTAGCAGTCAACGTCCTTATGCTCAAGAGAGAGGATATAGAGGATACACACCACGGGGCACCCTGTGGTTTTAACTGCATGATCATGGAGAGGACATGAGGAAGTGGGATGGAAAAATCCACCTCGACCCTAGAGGCACGGGTGCGCGAGTTGCAAGGAAAAACTATTACAAAAGGCAGTTCTCCCAGGAAAATTGCAGCTCCAGTTTCCAGTGAGCAGTTCCCCAGACAGAGTAAGAGGGCTAATTTTACTTCCGATCTTAATCAAGGGACTTTTGATTCACATTTACAGGAAGTGAACAGCGAATACTGTGACCAGTGTTAGAGGGGCCCTGCCTCCAGCCAGGTGGAGGAAAGCGACAATCGCGTTTACTGGACTGTGTGGATTCGATGGCCTGGAACATCAGACCCACAGGAGTATAAGGCTCTAGTGAACACCAGTGCACAGTGTATCCTAATGCCATCAAACTGTAGAGGGGCAGAACCCATTTGTATTTCTGGAGTGACAGGGGGATCCCAACAGCTAACTGTACTGGAGGCCGAAGTGAGCCTAACCGGGAATGAGTGGCAGAAGCACTCCACTGTGACTGGTCCAGATGCTCCGTGCATCCTTGGCATAGATTACCTCAGGAGAGGGTATTTCAAGGACCCAAAAGGGTACCGGTGGACTTTTGGTATAGCTGCCTTGGAGACGGAGGAAATTAAACAGCTGTCCACCTTGCCCAGTCTCTCAGAGGACCCTTCTATTGTGGGGTTGCTGAGGGTCGAAGAACAACAGGTGCCGACCACTACCACAACAGTGCACCGGCGGCAATATTGCACCAACCGAGGCTCCCTGATTCCCATCCATAACCTGATTCATTGACTGGAGAGCCAAGGAGTGATCAGCAAGACTCGCTCACCCTTTAACAGTCCCATATGGCCAGTGCGAAAGTCTGATGGAGAGTGGAGACTAACAGTGGACTATCGTGGCCTGAACGAAGTTAGACTGCCACTGAGTGCTGCCATGACAGACATGCTAGGACTTCAATATGAACTGGAGTCAAAGGCAGCCAAGTGGTATGCCACAATTGACATCACTAATGCGTTTTTCTCCATCCCTTTGGCAGCAGAGTGCAGGCCACAGTTTGCTTTTACCTGGAGGGGTGTTCAGTACACCTGGAACCGACTGCCCCAGGGGTGGAAGCACAGCCCCACCATTTGCCATGGACTGTTCCAGACGGCACTGGAACAGGGTGAAGCTCCAGAACATCTGCAGTATACTGATGACATCATTGTGTGGGGCAATACAGCAGAAGAAGTTTTTGAGAAAGGAAAGAAAATAGTCCAAATCCTTCGGAAGGCCGGTTTTGCCATAAAACAAAGTAAGGTCAAGGGACCTGCACAGGAGATCCGATTTTTAGGAGTAAAATGGCAAGATAGACGTCATCAGATCCCAATGGATGTGATCAACAAAATAACAGCTACGTCCCCACCAACTAGCAAAAAGGAAACACAAGCTTTCTTAGGCATTGTGGGTTTTTGGAGAATGCATATTCCAAATTACAGCCAGATCGTAAGCCCTCTCTATCAAGTGACCCGGAAGAAGAACGATTTCAAATGGGGTCCTGAGCAACAACAAGCCTTTGAACCAATTAAACGGGAGAGAGTTCATGCAGTAGCCCTTGGGCCAGTCCGGGCAGGGCAGGATATTAAAAATGTGCTCTACACTGCAGCCAGGGAGAGTGGCCCTACCTGGAGCTTCTGGCAGAAAGCACCAGGGGAGACTCGAGGTTGACCCCTAGGGTTTTGGAGTCGAGGATGCAGAGGATCCAAAGCCCGCTATACTCCAACTGAGAAAGAGATATTGGCAGCATATGACGGGGTTCGAGCTGCTTCAGAAGTGGTTGGTACTGAAGCACAGCTCCTGCTGGCACCCCGACTGCCGGTGCTGGGCTGGATGTTCAAAGGCAGGGTCCCCTCTACGCACCATGCAACTGATGCTATGTGGAGTAAGTGGGTTGCACTAATCACACAACAGGCTCGAATAGGAAACCCCAGTCACCCAGGAATCTTGGAAGTGATCATGGACTGGCCAGAAGGAAAAAACCTTAGAATATCACCAGAGGAGGAGGTGACACGTGCTGAAGAGGCCCCACTGTATAATAAATTGCCAGAAAATGAAAAGCAATATGCCCTGTTCACTGATGGGTCCTGTCATCTTGTGGGAAAGCATCGGAGGTGGAAAGCTGCTGTATAGAGTCCTGTGCGACAAGTCACAGAAACTGCTGAAGGAGAAGGGGAGTCGAGTCAGTTTGCAGAGGTGAAAGCCATCCAGCTGGCTTTAGATATTGCTGAACAAGAAAAGTGGTCAGTACTTTATCTCTATACTGATTCATGGATGGTGGCAAATGCCCTGTGGGGGTGGTTGCAGCAATAGAAGCAGAGCAACTGGCAGCACAGAGGCAAACCCATCTGGGCTGCGGCATTGTGGCGAGATATTGCTGCCTGGGTAGAGAACCTGGTTGTAAAAGTACGTCACATAGATGCTCACGTGCCCGAGTCGGGCCACTGTAGAACATCAAAACAACCAGCAGATGGATCAGGCTGCTAAGATTGAAGTGGCTCAGGTGGATCTGGACTGGAAACATAAGGGTGAATTATTTATAGCTCGGTGGGCCCATGATGCCTCAGGCCATCAAGGAACAGATGCAACATATAGATGGGCTCGTGATCAAGGGGTGGACTTAACTATGGACAGTATTGCACAGGTTATTCATGAATGTGAAACATGCACTGCAATCAAGCAAGCCAAGCAGTTCAAGCCCCTCTGGTATAGTGAACGATGGCTAAAATATAAATATGGGGAGGCCTGGCAGATTGATTATATCACACTCCCACAAACCCGCCAAGGCAAATGCTGTGTGCTCACCATGGTGGAAGCAACCACCGGATGGCTGGAAACATATCCCATGCCCCATGCCACCACCTGGAACACCATCCTGGGCCTTGAAAAGCAAGTCCTGTGGTGACATTTGTTTAGCCTGGAAAAGAGGAGGCTGAGGGGAGACCTTATCGCTCTCTACAACTACCTGAAAGGAGGTTGTAGTGAGGTGGGTGTTGGTCTCTTCTCCCAAGTAGCTAGCGATAGGACAAGAGGAAATGGGCTTAAGCTGCGCCAGGGGAGGTTTAGACTGGATATTAGGAAAAATTTCTTTACGGAAAGGGTGGTCAGGCATTGGAACAGGCTGCCCAGAGAGGTGGTGGAGTCACCATCCCTGGAGGCGTTTAAAAAACGGGTAGATGTGGCACTTCGGGATATGGTTTAGTCTGGTCTACCCTTGATTAGTCTAGAGTGGGCTTGGTAGTGTAGGTTAATGGTTGGACTGGATGATCTTAAAGGTCTTTTCCAACCTAGATGATTCTATGATTCTATGATTCTATGACATGGCACCCCAGAAAGAATCGAGTCAGACAACGGGACTCATTTCCAAAACAACCTCATAGACACCTGGGCCAAAGAGCACAGCATTGAGTGGGTATATCACATCCCTTACCATGCACCAGCCTCCGGGAAAATCGAACAATACAATGGACTGTTAAAGACTACCCTGAGAGCAGTGGGTGGTGGGACATTGGGATACACATTTAGCAAAAGCCAGCTGGTTAGTCAACACCAGGGGATCTGCCAATTGAGCTGGCCCTGCCCAATCAAAACTTTTACGTACTGTAGAAGGAGATGAAGTCCCTGTAGTGCACATAAAAAATATGCTGGGGAAGACAGTCTGGGTTACTTCCCCCCCTGGCAAAGGCAAACCCATTTGTGGGACTGCTTTTGCTCAAGGACCTGGGTGCACTTGGTGGGTGATGTGAAAGGATGGGAAAGTCCAATGTGTACCTCAAGGGAATCTGATTTGGGGTGAAAATAATCAATGAACTGAATTGTATGATGTTAATTGCTATATAATACTGTATGTAATCTCTTAACTGTATGTTAATATAATAATATGGTATAATGTTATGTGGTGGTGCATTCCCACCCCCCTCTTTTTTTTTTCCTTTCTCTTTGGCCACTTTACCATCTCAGGAATTCCAGGCCGCAGCTTTTGTGTAGCGAGTTGGTCAGTTAAGCACCCCTTAATTGTACCAGAAACTCCTACATGGCTGAAGCAAAGAGCGGCCCTGTCCTTATCAAAATCTTTGTATTATGGCTAACGAGGGGAGCAAGAACAAACAGCTACCCCGACAGTCTTGAAACAGAGTGATATCATCGCTGCTGGAATTCCAACGATAGCTGACCTGAATTGTGGCTCGGATGGAAATTTACTGGTGATTAAAGTCAATCATCTCACAATCCTATAAAAAGCAATCCTAAGTGAGGCCCTTTGAGCTCTCCTGAACTGCCACAGGCTGCACCAGCATCTCCGTCTGAGCGAGACACCTCTCAGAGCCAGCAAACCCTGAAAGTTTGCTACAACCAGAAATCCATTGCCGAAGACTGACAGTGGAGCCTGGGCTGAAAACCTTCACTCCTTGAGGCTCAACCCTCGCCTGTTGAGAAATGCCAAGACATTAGATGTATTTCACTGAACTCGAGGGGAATTTTTAACAGGTATACCATTTTTATATATGCATACATATTTGTGTGTATGCATGTGTGAATCAGTTTAAGTAGTCTGTAGATGTACGATTTAATTTAAAAGTGAGTCTTATACTGCTGCCTTATCCTTATTCCTTTTAAACCATTGACCAAGTCTGAGACTAAGAGTAGGCCTAGCCACACCTAGACTCCTCTCTGAGAAGGAGTTTAGAAAGCAAGGGGGTCTATTCTGAACCTCGTGACTCAACAGGAGGGTCCTCCTTATCCCCAGCATCCACAATCTCTCTCACCCAAGTGTAACCTAATTTTCCTTTATGCACTTCCATGTAGTAATAGAGTGAACCTTGCCATCTCTGAATCTGTAACTAAGACACTGTTTTGATCAATTTTGTCTAATCACTTTATTAATCATTGATGATTGAGTGCTATTAAAAATATTATAATCAAATTCTGCAATTTGCTGCAAGTAAATTCTAACTGTTACTAAATCAAACTGTGTAAAGTCACTCATTCATAGTAAATTGACATAATCAGCAGGATTCACAAACCTGCATTCATGACATGTTAATATAACAATATAGTACGTTAATGTTAAGTATATAATACTGTATGTTATGGTTGCTATATGCCACATCAATGGTATTACAGTAAGAATTGCCCAGCTTAATGAAAATGAACTTTGATAAAACCGTGTTGGAATGAGAATTGGCTTCAGCATGCAACAATCCAACACTGCACACCACCTCTCCTGCTCTGAAAGACTGTGATGACAGATGGAACCCAAAGTCATGGACTAAATGAACTCAATGGACATTTTAGAGGGATGGCCCATAGACGAAGGGAATGATATCTGTGTGTATATATCAAGATAGGGAAAGTGGTAGTGACTAATTAGAACACATTGGAAAGGGGAGGGCCTGTGCATGACGTAGATGGTATAGAATAAAGGGTGGATACTGTCCTGGTTTTGGCTGGAATAGAGTTAATTTTCTTCCTAGTAGCAGGCATAGTGCTGTGTTTTAGATTTAGTAGGAGAAGAATGCTGATAACACGCTGATGTTTCAGTTGTTGCTAAGTACTGCTTATGCTAGTCAAGGACTTTTCAGCTTCCCATGCTCTGCCAGGTGCACAAGAAGCTGGGAGGGGGCACAGCAAGAAGAGTTGATCCAAACTGACCAAAGGGCTATTCCATACCATATGACGTCATGCTCAGTATATAAACTGGCGGGGGTTGGCCAGGGAGCAGCGATCACTGCTCGGGAACTGTCTGGGTATCGGTTGGCGGGTGGTGAGCAATTGCATTGTGCATCACTTGCTTTGTATATTATTATTATTATCATCATTATTGTATTGTTATTATTATCATTATTTTATTTTATTTCAATTATTAAACTGTTCTTATCTCAACCCAGGAGTGTTTCTCACTCTTACTCCTCCGATTCTCTCCCCCATCCCATCGGGGTAGGGGGAGTGAGTGAGCGGCTGCGTGGTGCTTAGTTGCTGGCTGGGGCTAAACCACGACAGAACATAAACACATACAGCTGCACATTAACAATCTATGATATACTATCTGACAAACTGAAGATAATTTTCATTTATATTGTACCTGATTGAAGAAAATTATGTTGGTCGTGATACTCAGGAATTAGATGAATTGGTTTGAGTTCTTGTGTGCCACAACTGTTTACACAGAGTATTTGAGTACCTCCTTCCAGCTGGCAGATAACCTGGAATGAATAATGAATGATTAGCTTTCATCTAAGAAACTGTAATTCTAAGCATATAGATATAAAGGTTTCTGTAAGAGTACCACCTGTCTTACAAAGCTTCATAATCACAGACTGGAATCTCTCAAACAAATGGATCATTATGCATTAAGATGTTTGATTTTTGACCCTTAATTTATTTTTGGAAACAGCTATTGAGATCTAACACTGTAGCCCCTCAGCCTAGGTGATATGGATTCCTGGTTCTCTAAATTGCTCCATGGGGCTTTGTAGAGTATACTCTAGCTATGTACAAGTGTGCTGGCTTCAGATTCAGTTTCCTAACCAGAACATGCCATTGTAATTGTTCATGTTTCATTTAATTTATTTAGCTGTGATTTTAAATCAAGACTTTTCCTTCAGATGAAGTAATCTTCACATTGGGGTTTTTGTTTGTTTGTTTGTTTCCAGCTGTTAAATAGAAAATAATATGGGGGTTTATAGATATATATAAAATAGCACGATATCTAGATAAAATTTAGACTGTGAGTCCAAGGAAGGGACTGCCTTATTATTCTTGATACAGCACGTACTAAGTGGGACTTCCTGATGCTAGCATGGTAAAAGTAAGTTAATTTTCTCTAGCACATAATTTTGCTATCAATTACAGGATATAATTACCACAGGGTTGGAATAATTTCTGTGTGAATATCTGGATTCCTCTGCTACACTGTGCAATGCTAATAACTTGCAGCCAGACTCGTCAACATTTGAACTCTGAAAAATTGCTCTGTCTTCGTGATTCTCAATAACATTACCAACTGCCTCTCTTACCTCAGCCTGAAATATAGTTTTAAATCATAACAGGCATGCTTTATAATCTACTTTAAATTCCAAGCAAATACAATAAATTTAAAAATTTATCTGCATAAATCATACATTTTAAAGCAAGGATTGTATTCAAATATAATACTGAGAATAGTTAATTTACTTGTCAATGGCAGAATGATTTTTGCTTATAAGTAAAAATATTCCTGAAGAATAACAATGAACAGTAACATACTTCACAGTAACAATGGCATTCAGTGTCTCCAAAATCATGAAGCATCAACTGTGTTCTTCTGCCTTGGAGAAGCTAGGCAATAGTCACAGCAAATTATGCAAAATAAGAATTAATCTTTAATTATATAACTTGACTGGGGATCATTGGGATTTAGTCTAAGAAAGAAATAGTCATCTGAGATTGGACTGCAAATGCAGTTATACCTATAAATCAGATTGTTCCAAAATGAACTTTTGTTACGGTGATCAACTACTGTGTGTCATGGCATTCCATCATAGATGTGGTGCTACTTGCATTTGTTGAAAACTAATTTATCACCAATCTTGCTGATCCATTAACATTACACATTACAGTGTCATCTTCACAAAAGTCACACTTCCAGATGAAGTCTTGCTCCTCTCAGTACACACTTTTAAACACCAAATGGACAACCTTGAAAAACCTGGCTACAAAACTTTCAGAAATCTCATTTTAAGAGAATAATTAAGTTGCAAAGAACATCTCTCCATAGGCAGGGTATGTTAATGTTAAAGCCAGATTTTCCATCCTCAGCTCTGTTCATTTATATACACTGCACATGTGATACAGGCTCAAATACTAATCAGCCAACCAAGGGTATTTGGCTGAGTCCCACTAGGCAGTTTGTGTTCAGGTGGCCTTAGGAGAAGGCCCCTCCCTAACTGGCCTGAACTGGAACCAGAACGTGCAAGTGGCAGACACAAGCCTACTAGACTTGAGCCAATAGGAACAGAAACAGGTGAAAAATCCAGATGCTATTCTTCCTTCCTCCACGATAGCAGCGTAGGAAATCTATGGAGCAACATTTTTCTTTCCCTCTCTTTTGTGAACAGATCAGACAGGACTGTCTGAAAGAACCTTTCACCTGGCACTTAGAATAAATCCCATTTTAGACATTCAACACTTGGACAGATTCTTCCAATAATAAAAAAATCTTGCATGCATACTGACTATTTCATCATAGACAGAAGCACTAGTTTGAGGTAAGCCACAGATATCACTGGAAAATTCTAGTAGATAAAATAAAGCACGTTTTGTTTACAAAAAAATCAGTGTTTTATAGCAAGAACTCCTATACTGCATCAATAAAAGAGATTTTGATGTCACTACAGCATTACATTCTTGTGAAAGAAATATTTAATATTCTTTTGTAACAGACTTGCTGGGTTTTTTTCAGTTTGGGTCTTTTGGATGTCTTTAAAAGGTTTATTGTGCCCATTTGGTAAAATTCATTTAGCTTCAGGATAAACTACCTCATAAGATCAAACCTAGCAGTCAGTTTAACCATGAGCAGGATTGTGAACAGGTTATGTCCAGAACACATCAAACAACTGCTCACAAGCTTATAGTCAGCAGCAGCATCAGTGCAAACAACCTAACTTTCAAACTTCAAAGTGAAATACAAACATTGTTCAACTAACAAAAAAAAAAAAAAAAAAAAAAAAAAAAAGTGCTGCAAGAAGGAATATCTTCTTCACAGTCCCCTGAAGGAATGGGCAGGTGGTATGAGAGGAAGGGAAAATGAAAAGACTGAACTACATGGTTGAAGCAACATGAACATACATGAACAAACAGTGGTCCATTCTCCTTTCAAACATTCTTAGTTATATTAACATTACTAGAAAAGACTCATACTGCAATTTGCCAAATCCAGAAATTAATTTATTTAGCTATTTAAATCCTTCCCTATGATTATAGGAGGAGAAAAAAAAAAAATCCCTCTCAATCACTTGGGGCACTTACCATTTAAGTAATTGGTCAAGTTTTGTAACTGCATAGTACTGTTTTGGATTCCTTTAAATTAATCATAGCAAATACATTTATTCTCACCTGTAACTGGAGGTATGAATGATCTGAACACCTGAAGAAAAGAATGGTTTATTTATAACTATTTTATGCATTATTAATTTTTTAAAAGCCAAATGAATAAACAAAAAACTGACTTAGTGACCTTGAAAATTGGAAGTTATTTGCATTTTCTTGACATAATTAAGCACATAAATGCTGCAGCCTATTCAGCATTACCAGATCTGTTATATTTGAATTGAATATTATTTCTTTTTCTGCTCAATATATAGTTATGGTTCAGATCTAATGCATTTACAACTATAATAGCATCATACTTCATACCTACATTTGTATTTTCAAAAACAAACCAAATGAACAGAAAATGGAACAAAGACAGAAACCAATTATTTTCGAGTTTCAAATTAGAATTGAGATTGTTCAAACCAGACAATTTGCTCTCTATCTCTGTGTGCTGTGCTTCCTCTTAATATAGACAGTAGTTTAGGGGAGTAAGTAAGCAGCGTAGAAACAACCAATCAGCTTTATTTCAATAAAATTATTTATAACCTGATTAGAATTTTGTTCTAATACCTTCAAGAAACAGGGCAAATTAAGGAAACATGCAGATTTAGCGTGATAAACTGTAAGGATACTAGGAAGAGAGCTGGTCAGAAAGATTTTTTCCAAATCTTATTTTTAACTCCTTGTACAGAGAATAACAAATTTTCACTAGCTTCAACTCGACTTTGAAGAAAGCAACTGTTATGCCTTAATCAAATCTATTTTCTAGAGGCTTCCATCAGTCTTTTCGATCTTATTAACAGTTCAAAAGATTGAAGGTCTTGATTATTAAGGAACTGCTGATAATATTGAACATGTGCATATACAACCTCCCAAGCCAGAGATACTTTTAAACTAGAACCATAACCTGAAATCAGAAAGAAAACCAAAACACATCAGATAACTGTCATGGTAGACCTCAAGCATCTCAGGATGAAATGCCACTGGGAAACACACTGGGCTGGGTAGTGTCACCAATGATTTCTGTGGTAGGGGGTTTCCTGCATAGACAGCCCTGCAGCTGCCACCTGGCTTCAGCCTGGCACCTCAGTGGGATACTGCAAGGAAAAATCAGACCTCATTTTCAACCAAGTGATTTTTATGAGTTTGGGGATTTTTTTTTAATGCTTTTGATCTTTTAATCTGAGAAAAGCACTGTTTGTCAAAATATTTACGTGGAAAAAAATGTCAACTGGTGTGCTTAATTCTTTCAAGATAGCTTCTCAGAGGAAACCTCAGTGCCCCTCTAGAAGCAGCCACAGTGTAAACTTAGAATTTGGAGATTTGTTCAGATGATATTCTACAGCCATAAACAAAGATTCAAGGACACATAAGTATCCTACATATGAATAGCCTGCATTAAGTAGACGGATTTGGTCCTGTGAGCATCACAAGAAGTTTTATGCTGTGTACCCTTCTAGATAGTAATTGATCCAACATAGAAAATGTAACTTCAAACTATACAGAAACACTGGCAAATGGGGTAAGCAATGGAAAACCTCCCTCTCTTACAAAACTACTTTCCCCATGGAGATTTAACAATACAGCTACAGTTTACTGCTGCAAATAAATTACTTTTTAACTCATTTGGACTATAAATTTTAAGATTACAAGTGTCATCTGTGGAACTAAAGAAAAAAGTTAATAACCTATTTGTACTTTGCACAATTATCTAACAGTTGCTAATACAGACAGTAATATATAAAACCAAAGTGGGTATATTTGTCACATGGTAAGACTTTTTTAATGAGCAAAATGACTACCCAGCCATTTAAAAATACGGTGCATAACATGGACAAAAAAGAACAGGAGTCAGAACTACAAGTTCACACTGCATGCTATTTCTGGCAATATAAAACAAATTTCTGTATTTACTAAATTTGTTCTAGTATAAAATTTATGTCATAACTTTAAATGTTATGTGGATCCCATAGAAGTTTTAATGTGGCAATTCCCACATTTAAGTCACAAATAAGCATGAATATATAAAAATTCCTATTTCACTTAATCTTACTGGTATCATTCTGACATTTTGATTGACTGTTCCTTCTGGAAAGAAAATCCTTGAAGTTGGAAGACTGCAATTTTTATGCTGTGTTGCTACAGAAGAAAGAAAGTGGACACCATTTGAAGGCAGATAAGGAGAAGACATATGTTTAGCTTCTTCCGGAAGATTTAATTCCTTGTATTTTTCAAGATCTTCATCATCACAGCTGTTGCTTCTGTGCTGATGTACTTCAACTTTTACTATTGTATTTTGATTTTCAATGGTATGTGGATACTTGAAGTGATCTAACAAAGTCTCTCCCACATTTGCAGTGCATAAATTATTGTCTTCACTAGACAGCAATCCTTCTTCAAAGGGATTATTAATTACTGCAGTTCCCAGATTAAAGTCTTCAGAACTAACAGGACTATTTTGACTAAATACTTCAGTTACAAGGCCACTGTCTATTACTGATCTTATATCAAGCAATATCTGATTCTCCATAATCATGGACAAACTGTCAGCTGGTTCATATTTATTTTTTTCGTTGAAGATAATTAGATTTTCTATTTCAGTATTCTTCTGAATAGTTTTCTATCTAGAAGTGAACAAAATACTCTTAACCAAACAACATGTATATATAATACTGAAGATTAACCCAATTAACATGTAACTGTGAAACTTAAAAACATAATGCTGGAAGAGGTTGTTGGGGTTCTGAATTGGACCTAACTTTCAGAAAATACAGGCCACCATGCCAACACAAACAAGCTGCTTTTACCATAAGGACACATTCTTTGTAATTTTTAAACACATTAACAGCATTCACACTTAAATCAGAATTTTGCTACTTCACTTCAGTAGTTGTGACGGATGCACTCAACCTCTTAACCAAACTAGCAGTATTTTGGTACAGGGTCCAAAGGAGGTAAAGGCCTGAGCCACAGCCAGGCCAAGGAGTCCTCTGGTTCTTATCTGTTCTCTGAGAACCCACAAAGGAGCCAAGTGAGAGAGCATCAATGCATATGAGCTTGGAACACTGACCATGCGATTAACACATGAAGAGCAGGTGGCTTTTCTAAGATTCATTTTTCCAGGAACAAAGTCATGGGTACAAGGAGCCTCATGCATACTTCTCCTATCACATGTAATTTGACTACAAGCCAACCACTTTATCTTATAAATATGACAGCCTAAGTGAGCCCTCTTTGAGCTCTGACTGCTAGGCTCTATGGCAGTGATCTCCCCTTGAGCTGGGGCACCTCTCAAGGTTGCTCCTCGAGGCAGAGAGTCCCTGCCCAGAAGCTCCGGCTGTCCTCCTCCCTCCCCCCACATCACTAGGCTGGTTTCCAGGGCAGAAGGGAAAGGGACAGACCCCACCTCCACGCCGGGCCCTCAGCAGAGGGCATATCTCTTCCCCTTCATCCAAGCAATTCACCTCCTCCCACAGGCGGCACCACCCTTCAGTAAGTAGCGAGTGACGACCGCGCGCCAGAACGTTAACGGGGGCTGGGCATGCGCCAGAGCGCCGGTTCGAGCCGAGCCGAGCCTGCCCCACCCCGTCCCGCCCCCGTCCCCAGGCGCGGGCGACTCTCGCCCTCCGCAGAGGCAGCCGTGAGAGCCCACAGGGCCTGCGAATTAGGTTGGGTGTTTTGTTTGTTTTGCATTTAAAGTATAATTTCCCTTGGAAATTATTTCACATTACAAGGAGTCAAAGATTAACCAGGACTTTAGTACTGAGTAAAAGGTTGTTATAATCCATGTAGAAGAGTGCTACTCAGCACTGGTAAGGCCACACCTGGACTACTGTGTCCCATGCTGGGGTCCCCAGTACGAGAGAGACATGGACATACTGGTGAGAGTCTAACAAAGGGCCATGAAGATGACAAAGGGACTGGAGCATTTCTCCTATGAGGAAAGGCTGAGAGAGCTGGGACTGTTTAGCCTAGAGATATAAAGTGGAAGGGTGGGTGCAAGGAAGATTGGAGCTCTTTTCCATGATGCCTAGTGACAGGACAAGAGGCAAGGGCACAAACTGAAACACAGGTGTTTCCCTCTGAACATCAAGAAACACTTTTTCACTGTGTGGGTGACCAAGCACTGGCACAGGTTGCCCAGGGAGGTTGTGGAGTCTCCACCCTTGGACATATTAAAAAGCCATCTGGACATGGTCCTGGGCAACCATCTGGTTGGACCAGATGGCCTCCAGAGGTCCTTTCCAACATCAACCATTCTGTGATTCTGTGAAATAACTGGCTTCCAGCTTCTGCTTTTAGAGCCCTTTCTACAACTCACTACGTAAATCTTGGAATTGTCACCCCAGTGCCATAAAGATTTCAGAGTTTAGAAAACACTCCAAACCTACCAGGCCACTACCTATGGCCATTTAAGATAAAACATGGTTTCCTTAAAAACAGAAATTGAACCTGAGTTTTTCACTTTGTGTATTAATGTCTTCATTTTTAGTAAATTTTTTGTATTAAAGAAAAACCACAGCAACTAAAAACACCCATAACAACTTAAAGCCACCTTTCCTCCACAAGATGCCATACAATTAATCCAAGAAGAAACCAGAATCAATTTTTCCTTACACTTTCAGTTACAAACTTCCACCCCGCTGGCCCCAGGTCTGCAGCCATGAAAGTTAGAGAAAAACAGAACAAAACAAAACAAAGAAACCCCATGCTTTCTCCTCCCCTCTCAAAGGTTTCATCTAACAGCTAAGTTTTTAATTCTAGTACTTTCCAATAGGAGTTCATTAATCTCAGCTGGAGCTGATTAATCCCATGCATCATGTGCAACTACAGCAACATTTTCTGAGTATAAGATGAATCTTATACTTGCTACCCTTAAAAACAGACAAAGGGAAGAGAGGGAAAAAAAAACAAAACAAAAAAAAAATTAGTATTTTCTGTGCCTAGAAAGTTTCCATGCAGCATTTCTGTTCAGATTGAACATCTCAGTTTACAACTTCAGTATCCAGCCTTGGTGGGAGATGTTTGAAATACAACTAGGAACTAACAGTGTCTAAGAGATTAAGTGTGAAATGGAAATCACTGTGTTCTTTCATGTAGCAAAGGCTGCAACACCCAGAAAAGCAGCAAACTAAATGACTGAAAATGGTCTATAACACAAAACTATGTGGTGGGGGGCAGTGGGGGGGAGGGTTGTTTGTTGTTGTTTGGTAGTTGAGTTCTTAAATCACTAACTGAGAATAAGAGATTCAAGGTTTTAGTAACAAGTTAATACTTTTTCTGGACTATGAACATTTTACTTTATTGTAAAGTACACTGTACTAGAAGGTTCATTCAAATCTAGGTAATTTCAGTTACATTCCTATGGCTTTTGAGCAAAAAAGCAAGCAGTTTTACTGCATGTACACAATACTGAACATCAAGATTTAAATTAATTATTTATTAATAACCTACATTCACTGTGGATTTCTGAGATTTACATCCAAAAAGCATATTTTATTTACATGCTGTTGACATTTTAAAGAAAATGAAATAAAATCTTATCTGTTTAGGAATTATGATCTATCCCAAATTAAAAAAAAAAAAAGATACATTTAACACCACAAAATGTTTAAAACATTTACAATAAAAAACAGCTTTCTGTGCCAATTATACTTACTCTCTAAGAATGTGAAATTGCATTGATAACAGCACTAACTACAATTAGACTTGAAACATTTAAAACCTGAGAGTCAAATCTAAACTTTTTTTTTAAAAAAGAAAATCCTACAAGCTAATAAGCTAATATGGCCTAATATTAATTTAAGCACAGATTGGTCAGTGGGGAATAAGAAAAAATAATTAAACAGTGCATTACTTCTGCAGGTCTGCCAGCTGCAGTAAGCCTTATTTCAAAGTGTCCTTTCCCACACACTGTACCTAATCAAATAATGAGTGTCTTTGGCCAATTCCTGTGAAGGTTCCTACATTTATGTAAGCATCCATTTGCTTAAGTATACATCTGTGATCTTTGAGGCTTCCCACCTCAAACATACATACACAGGTGTTTTAATAGGTAGATCAGAGGAAACAAAATCATGAAGAGGCATAGAAAGTTAGAAATACTGACCAGAAAACATTCAAAGTCTAATAGAAGTTTTATATCAACACCAAAGGCCTTTTAAAATCAGCATAGCTCTAGAGCAGCATTCACTGTATTACTAAACACCATGTACTTTACATTTAAAAAAAAACCAAAAAAAATCCAAAAAACCAACAAATTGTTGCACTAACATGTACACTTTACTGCATTGCAGGATGCAAAAAGTAACCACACCTATAAAAGCCTGGGGAAGAGAAGTATCACGCACAAAGTTACTGCATTTTGTAGTAGCCATTTTATTTCTGCACTTGGAAACATTATGTTTCTCTTTGAGTGAAACAGCTTTCCCCTCCCTCCTTGTGTCCTTCAGAAACTGTGCTTTACCAAGAGCGTCTCCCAGAAGGGGTTTGAGAAGGCCAGGATTTTCCCATTCTGGAGCTATTTTCCACAGCTTTAATAGTTTGCCCTTCTCATGCAGATGGTTGGCAATGTAGCAGTGGTCCTTCCAGGCTGAAAGCAAGCAAACTACAACTGATGAGCCTCTACAGGCAGCCTTGCTTTGTAGACTATCCAACAGGTTGCATCTCATCTCAAATGACCACCAATACCATTCACCAAAATAAACACGAGTATCTGTAGCTCTGAAACAAAGCTACTCCTGCATTTCATAGGGACTGATCTTTGCCATTTAAGATGGGAGCATTTCATTAGAGCTTTAAACCTAACTGCACCATACGGCAACATATTCAAGTCTACTTTTGCCACATCAACCTAACTTATAATTTGAAAACTAGATCTGCATTACTACTACTTCACCTCCTTCACCACTAAGACAATGTAAAACCAACTCCCAGAATAAGCTTTTTTCCTGGGTTTAGGATCTTTCTTTTTCTAAGGCACTCACATGAACAAGCACACAGGTCCATTTATTTACGTGGAAATAAAATCAACAATGTGGCAGACATGCTTGTAAGTAATAAGAAAAATGTGATATCTGCTAATTAGGCAACACATTTTACTACCCAATGTTTTGTTTTTCCAAAAACCATAAAATTTCTACAACTTGGTATGTTACTCTGTGTTATATCAGGGATTTTTTCTTAAAATGTTTTACAGAAATTACCTTTAAAAACAAACCAAAAAACCCCAATGAAGGTAAACAGCCACAAGTTTTGTCATTCATTGACATAAAGCAGCAGATACATTGAAGAACATTCTGCTATTAACACACAGCAAATCAAACTTGTCTTACAATTTAAGATGGTGTGTTTTATCCCTTTGATTCTGGAATACAAGTAGACTAATTTTAAGTAAAAAAAGAGCAAGTGTATACAAATTAAAAGAAAACTGCAGGAGTTAGAATATACATGACTTCATGCAATGATACTATGCTTCATCCCTAGAAACATGCAAGAATTCAAAACTCATCCTTTGTGGAAATAAACTCTGGAAGTTCCAAACTACTAAAAAAAAAGAAAAAAAAAAAGAAACATTCGATACACTGCTAAGGTTTTCATAGGTGATCAAGAAGATGTTGACTCAGTTTCTTTGCCAGCTACTGCTTGACAAACCTTGCTCTCATTCACTGTTCAGAAAAGTCCTCATCCCAACAACAGGAGATTGCTTGGCACCAGTACAGTTTTTACTAAGGTTAAATAAACCCATGATGTCAACCATTGCTTTTTGGATGTTTTTCCCAAAACGATGAGAATCCTTTAAAAACAAACAAACAAAAAACAAAACTAAAGACTTGTACTGTCAATCAACAGTTATCTTTTAGGCAAAAGAAGGAACCTTTTAACATTTTGTAATTTTGAAGCTTACGGAATTAGGGCATGTATTTTACCATAAAACGGGTAAAGTACAAAGTATTTAAAGTAATTAGAAGTATTAAATAAAGAGTAAGCCACAAAAATTTTAATGCTATACAAATTAATCTAGATTTATGCTATTACTGACTAATAAGTTCTTCATTATGCATTTACTTTCCTACAGACAGAACTGACATCACTCCTTTTGAAATCAGATGCATCTATAGCTTTCTGTTACTTTAAAATAGCTGGGTTTCAGTATTGGGTTTTTTATACAAGATTTTGCAGAAGCTAATTTTCAGAAAACAAAAGAATGTTCAGAAAGTGTATGACTAGTAACCCAGAAGTACTGAAAGAGCACAAAAACATTTTGTATTTGAGTTCCTATCAGAATCCTGAATCATTTGCCATTGAAAAGTTACATAAGTATTAAAAACTAAAATAATAATTATCTAAGTGTAAACAAACTATGAACTTGTTCTGTTTATTCTAAGTGTCAGATGAATGGTACAAGGAAGAAATTAAGAATACAAATATAAATTATTTGCAAATATAAATTATTCGCTACATTACAGGGCCCACTACAAAGGCCATGCACATGAAATGCTGCCTTTTCTGTATGGACCTTGGACTTGACTAATCAGTGAAAAATACAGGGGAATTTAAAGTACAAGCTAACAGGCATCTGAAGAACAATTTGAACCATGAAAAAACAAAGTTGTATTTCCTAATCTTTAATGATTAACCAAAGGCACCAAGATCTCTCGGACAAGTTCAGGTCAAAAGAGGAAAACTAGTTCAGCTATGTAATCCTGAACAAACTCAGCATGTTTATCAAAGTCATAAAAATCTAAAGGGGAAGGAGGAATTGAAGCTTACTCAAAGCAGGCCTCTGCAACAGCGGGATACTGAATAGATGACATCTACTACATTCTAATAAGAGGTGTTATTCAAATAAATTTTTGATTAATTGTGTTTCTCAAGCACAGATTACAACTTGTGGACCAGCTTCTTTCAGTACGATTTAAACCAAGAAGATTTAAAAAATAGGAAGCATACATTTTACTCTGTCTTTACAACTGCAGCCACAGAAAAATCAAAGCAGAACTGCAATAACAAAAATCAGGAGACACCCATCTTGCTGCCTATGGGACAGATATGAGGCATTTTACATGAGTTCCAGGGAACTACACATGTGTAAATATGATCTTGGGCCACATGCTTTCCTTATGCTTGAAAGCATAAGTGAAATAGAATATGGTTTCCTTGGTTCATAAAGCTATTAAATTTATAGAAGTGGAGATTAAAAAAAAAAAAAACCAGCATATGTTGAGAAAGAAGAAACACATTATAACTGTATGTTGCAAGTCCTATTAAATATTTTTAGACAATGAGTAGAACAATTTTATAAGCAGATATCAGAACAGATTTCTTAAACCATAGGAAAGGACTGACCCTTACCGTCTCAGAACAAGATATTTTGCTGGAGACATGGAAATGGATAGAATTTTCATCCAAGATAATATAAGAAACACCATAACCATCATCAGCCACCTAGGGGAAGAAAGAAGAGAAAAAACAAGTTCTAAACTTATTTTTTCCTTCCATTTCTAAGTTATCTTACACATAATTACACAATTCTTATTGTACATTTTTTAAAAATCAGTTGCAACTTCTCCTCAAGCAAAAATTAAGCTTCCACATTTATTGCATCATTTCTGAAGATTGATTGCACTCAGGGAAACAGTTCTAGTCTCACCTGAAGTGCAGGGAATTAGCATTTTCTGAATATATGTCTGTAATATTTCCCAGCTTTAGTATTTTGAAATAGAATATTTGTTCAAACACCTTCTCCTATCAAGGTCTGGTCCTAAGCAGCTATACAGTTTCAGTGCTGAAGTAGAAAGGAATAAAATAGTTCAGCTGTATACCTAAACATCCTGTTTCATGGGATCACTCTGCAGATGTAAACAAATACAGTATATAAATACACAGTATACAAGCCTTGTTTTACGAAAACTTGCCCAAAGGCAAAGTCATCCAGCTCTACAGCAAAGATATGATTCTGAACACCTGTATCAGGAGCAGAGCCCTGGTCCAATTTCATCATTAGCAGCATTAACTGACCCAAGTTTCAGTCTGATATTATATTTAAAGTATGCCTAGTAAACACAGACTATCCTGCTGCCACCCTCCTTTCTCTTTATCCTAACTCAAAGAATCACAGCCTTCAAGTTTTTTGCTGCCACTGCCACTAAGCAGCCTGATAGTCTTCTTTCCATTAGTGCTACCAGGCTATATTCTACAGAACACTTTTAAAAAAAAAAAAAAGCGAAAATCAACCAGCAATACACACACATGGAAAGCCTGGTGTACTGAATCTCTGGGCTACTTCAGCAAACCAAAGCACGGTTTTTGTAAGGATACAAGAAATGAAGGGAAATGAAAGCAGGGTTATAAGAAAAGGCAGACAACTGAAGGAAGGAAATTAAAGGAATGAAGACATAGTAAGTAGGGAGTAGTTAATGTAGCATTAGCAAAAACACAAGGAAAAAAGTGTTAGAAATTCCTGCAGCCAATAACCTATTTTATTGCCAGACCACACCTTTTTGGGGATTCTAAATGCTGACTTTATAATCTGCTGGAACAAGCCAATTTCTCATGAATGAGCATCATTGCAATAGCTAGGCTTCCTTGGCACTGCAATTTAAACTCATTCCAACTTCAAGAACTACTGAAAGCTGTATCAGAAACATGAATAAATAAATAAATAAAACCAACTTCCAGCTTGACAAACTAGCCAAAATACACTGTACTTGTCATCCTAATTTCTGTGTGGCAAAGAGCAGTCCTGTGATCCCTCTCATTGTTCTTTCAGTAGAAATGCTTTTTGAAAACAGATTAATCTAGTCTATAACCCCATGAAGTCTACTTAACAAATCTTCTTAACAACATTGTCATCATCAATGGCCATGCTCAAAACCCAGTAAAATACTACAGCAAGTCAGAAGCTTGTAAAATCTCTAACAATACACTAGTTTCTTGAAAGTCTACAGAAGCTGTAGAATGTGTTTTTATTCTTGACTTAGCCACTATTCACACTTAGGAGGGCAAGCAGAACAATGTGAGTAGCTTAATTTGGAGGAAAGCATTAACACATTTTTTTAATTAATCAACAAATACGAAGAATGAATCAAGTATAATTACTTTTACAAATCCCAACCTTAAAATCTAGTTTAAGTAATAAAGCATTTGTCATTGTAATAATAGCCTGATATACAGAAGCTCTGGGCATAGGTAATGTGATAAAAGTCCTCACTTCATCAGATCTCTCTGCCATGGAGCTCTGTACCACATTTGATAACTGTTTATTTCCTTAAGAATAATCCATTCTCATATTGGAATATCATAAAAAGGTGATGCAGATTTTTCTGAGGACATCCACATTAAACACATGCATTTAAAAGCATCTGTTGCACCTTTGATGTGCAACATTAAGGTATTACAGATTTGAATATGCCAGTCTAAACATCTCAGAATAAAACTGTTTTTAAAGGGGTACTTGTATTTAGCAAACATACTGGTCCAAATCCTCCACCACAGGATAACATCTCAGGGTTCTTCTTTAGATCAATGTGTTGCTGCGGTGTCTGACTCGTTGACAGCCTCCAAGGCTCTGACAAAACCTTTATTTAATATGAAAGAGATTGAAACAAGTATAACACGCTATTTAAGAACATGCAACTTTCTCAAAAACTAGTCAAGATAAGTTAGAAAGCACTCACTAAAGCAATATTAAGGATAACTCCAGTTCCCATTTCAATGGAATGAACAATTAAGAAGGTTAAAAGAAACAGCTAAACTTGTCCTGATATGCAGACCATTAACATATGAGGCCCAGAGAGTTGTGGTGAACAGAGTTAAACCCAGTTGGCAACTAGTTACAAGCAGTGCTCCCCAGGGCTCAGTTTTGGGGGCAGTCTTGTTTAACATCTTTATCAATGATCTGGATGAGTGTGCCCTCAGTAAGTTTGCAGATGACACCAAACTGGGCAGGAGGGTTGATCTGCTGGAGGGTAGAAAGGCTCTGCAGAGGGATCTGGACAGGCTGGACTGATGGGCCGAGGCCAACTGTATGGGGTTTAAGAAGGCCAAGTGCCAGGTCCTGTACTTCGGTAAAAACAATCCCATGCAACGCTACAGGCTTGGGGAAGAGCGGCTGGAAAGCTGCCCGGTGGAAAAGGAACTGGGGGTGCTGATTGACAACCAGCTGAACATGAGCCAGCAGTGTGCCCAGCTGGCCAAGAAGGCCAACAGCATCCTGGCTTGTATCAGGAGTAGTGTGGCCAGCAGGACTAGGGAAGTGATTGTCCCCCTGTACTCGGCACTGGTGAAGCCACACCTGGATTACTGTGTCCAGTTTTGGGCCCCTCAGTACAAGCAAGACATTGAGCTGCTGGAGCATGTCCAGAGAAGAGCACTGAAGCTGGTGAAAGGTCTAGAGAACAACTCTTATGAGGCGCAGCTGAGGGAACTGGGGTTGTTTAGCCTAGAGAAGAGGAGGCTGAGGGGAGACCTTATCGCTCTCTACAGCTACCTGAAAGGAGGTGGTAGTGAGATGGGTATTGGTCTCTTCTCCCAAGTTAGAAGTGATAGGACGAGAGGAAATGGGCTCAAGCTGCACCAGGGGAGGTTTAGGCTGGAAATTAGGAGAAATTTCCTCACAGAAAGGGTGGTCAAGCATTGGAACAGGCTGCCCAGAGAGGAGGTGGAGTCACCATTTCTTGGAGGTGTTCAAAAAACGTGTAGACATGGCACTTCGGGACATGGTTTAGGGGGCGTGGTGGTATTGGGTTGATGGTGGGACTAGATGACCTTAGAGGTGTTTTCCAACCTTAATGATTCTATTCTAGTTTTACTTTCATTAAAAAATAATCCAGCCACCAAGCCAGGAAACATGAAATTAATTATTACTTTACCCTTAATTGGTTTAGTGGTGGACTTGGTAGTGTTAGGTTAATGGTTGGACTGGATGATCTTAAAGGTCTTTTCCAACCTAAATGCTTCTATGATGTCAATTTCTCAAAGAGAATAAAAGTTCTTTGAACAGAAATGTTATTTGAAAACAGATTAATCTGGTCTATAGCCTGGTAAATTCTGCATAACAGATCTTGTTAACAAGATCATTAATAGCCATATTCAAATCCCAGTAAGATACTACAGCAAGTCAGAAGCTTGTGAAATCTCTAACAATAAACTTGTATCTTGAAAGTCTGTGGAAACTTTAGAAAGCTGTTTTATTCTTGACTTAGCCACTACTCACATTTAGGAGGGCAAGCAGACAAATGTGACTAGCTTAATTTGGAGGCAAGCTGGAACACAGTTTTTATTAATCAGAAAACATGAACAAGTGCAATATAATTACTTTTATAAAGCCCAACTTTAAAATATAGTTTAAGTAATAAAGCATTTGTCGCAGTAATAAACAGTGACATTAATGTTGGGCATTAAAAAAAAAGGACAATATACAGCTCCTTTCACAGTAACTGAAAAGCAAGTCATTTTGTCAGTTCCAAAAGAACATCCTTGAGAAAAAACACACAGCCTCTGTTACGCTGCCTTGAAAATATGCAAAAACCACATGCATCCAATATTTTTTTTTGTAATACAGACTGTATCTTTCTTGCAAACCTTAATAACATGTATTATACTACAAAGCTCACAGAAAGCATTATGATAAGTGTATACATAAAGCCAAATGAAAATAACTTGTAATCTACCAGCAGATGTTAAGCAATGCTAGCTAAACTCTTACCTTTTTTCTTCGGAAAGCCAGAGTTCTACAAGTATATAAGCAGATACCACAAAACACTAAGTAAACAAAGTATTGTTTACTGTAATTACTAGTTATCAGTAAAAGTCACTTACTTCCTTAAGGAAAGGAGAATCTACAGCAAGGTATTTGGACACGACGTAAAGGCAGAACAGATGTCGGTCAATGCCAGCACCAGTCATGGCAAGACGATATAAGTGCTGATGTTTCGCAGCAGCAAGCCGAAAGGACTTAAGCTTATTTTCATTCTAACAATGAAAAAAAGATGAAGAAAAATCAGTTAAGTGAACTGGGTTGAGGATGGAGGTGCAGAGACTAAGTTACAGCAATTACTCTCAAACCTAGAGCACTTAAGGGTCAAGTACAAGACAATGCATGCAACTAACACCAAATACTAGTATCCTCTGGCTTTTCAACCTCATGTATTCAATTTCAGGTATTAGCAAGTATCAACTGTCACCTGCTGTAAACAGTGCATAATGAAAACAAAATTGTATTTTAAGTGCTATCTAACACCAGAATCAAGCATAATTACACCTCCAGTTTACTACATTATCATATATTTAGTTTCTAGAGACACTGGTCTTAAAAAGATATGGAAGAGCAAATCTCAACATGATTTAAGAAAAGCTGGAACAGCAGCAGCCATTTTAGAAGGCAAACTGACAACACTGAAGGTATGGGGGTCCATGAATGCCAGTCATTTTTTAAAAGCCCTCTCTTAAGACCCCAGGAGCAGGCAATTCCAAAGTGTAAGCTACCAAGCAAGCGGGGCAGAAGGCCTGCTTGGCTGAGCAGGGATCTTCTTCTGGAACTTAGGTGGAAAAGGAAAGGGAATGGACATTAGAAGCAATGACAGGCAACACGGGAGGACTACAGAGATGCTGTTTGCCACTGCAGGGCGAAAATTTGCGTGGCCAAGGCTTGATTAGAGTTCAGGCTGGTCAGTGCTGTGACGGACAACAAAAAGGGCTCCTCACAAATAGGGGCGTAGACAAAGCAGAGACATTTAATGCCTTCTTTGCTTCTGTCTTTAGCACTGATGAATGGCCCTGGAACCCCCATAGACCTGCGCTGGACGACTGTGACTGGGGATATGGTGAACTCCCAGCCAACTCTGGACTTGTTTGAGACTTGCTGCTCCAGCTGGAGGTACGTAAGTCTATGGGGCCTGGTGGGATTCATCCCAGGGTGCTAAAAGAGCTGGCCAATGTTATTGCAGGACCTCTCTCCGTTATTTTTTAATGGTTTTGGGAATCTGGAGAGGTCCCAGTCAACTGGAAGCTACCAAATGTCCCAATTTTCAAGAAGGGTAAGAAGGAAGACCCTGGTAATTACAGGCCTGTCAGTCTCAAATCAGTGCCTGCTAAAATCATGGAGAATGTTATTCTGGGAGTTATTGAAAAACAACTGAGACACAATGCAGTCATTGGTCATAGCCAGCACAGGTTCATGAGGGGAAAGTCCTGTTTAAATTAACTTAATTCCTTTTATGACAACGTCACCCATCTAGTTGGCCAAGGGAAGCCAGTAGAGGTTGGGGGGGGGAGGGGGTTGGGATTTTAGCAAAGCTTTTCATAACTGTCTCTCACAGTATCCTTCTGGACAAATTGTCCAGCATACAGCTAGACAAGTGCATAATACATTGGGTGAACAACTGGCTGATGGGTCAAGCTCAAAGAGTTGCAATAAATGGGCTTACATCAGGCTAGCAGCCAGTCACCAGTGGGGCTCCCCAGGGCCCAACTTCGGAGCCAGTGCTCTTTAAAGTTTTTATAAAGGATCTGGAGGCAGGAGTTGAATGTACGTTAAGCAAGTTTGCTGATAATTCTAAATTAGGAGCAGCTATGGACTCCCTCTCAAGGGTAGAGAGGCCTTACAGAAAGATCTGCATAGACCAGAGAATTGGGTAATCACCAGCCATGTGAAATTTAACAAGAGCAAGTGCCAGATTCTGCACCTGGGACAGGGTAATCCTGGTTATACGTACAAACTGGGGGACAAGAGGCTGGAGAACAGCCTTGCAGAGGGCAAGACTTGTGAGGAGTGGCTGAGGTCACTTGGTTTGTTCAGCTTAGAGAAGAGAAGGCTGAGGGGTGACCTCATTGCAGTCTACAGCTTCCTCAAGAGGGGCAGTGGAGGGGAAGGTGCTGATCTCCTCTCTCTGGTGACCAGCGATAGGACACGAGGAAACGGAATGAAGATTCGTTATGGGAGGCTCAGATTGGACATTAGGAAAAGGTTCTTCACTGACAGGGTGCTTGATCCCTAGAACAGGCTCCCCAGGGAAGTGGCCAGGGCACCAAGCCTGTCAGAATTCAAGGAGTGTCTGGATGTCGCTCTTAGTCATAAGGTTTAATTTTAGGTAGTCCTGGGAGGAGCAGGGAGTTGGACTCAATGATCCTTATGGGTCCCTTCCAACTCAAGATATTCTATGATTCTATGAACACTGTATGAATGTTGCAAGGGCTGAAAGAAAGTGTCTGTTCAAAACACTTAGCCATTCTGTTAAGACTTTATAATGTGGAATGCAAAACACTGATTATATGGCAACCTGTCACTTCTTATCTCCAGTATCACTGCATTTTACACCATTTGTGTGGGACAGAGTGAGCAGCCTATTTGCCCTCAGCATGAGAAACTAATATATCACTTGCAGTCATGCTAAGCATGCCTACCATTGGCCTGCAGGAGTAAAGCTTTGTGGATAGTCCATGCAGGATACAAGTGCTCAGGAAAAATTTTAAGGAAAAACCCGGAGAAAAATAGAAGCAAGCAGTAAAGGCAGACAACTCTTTTAAAAATAATATATAAATGCATATATTAGAATTTTCATAACACATAAAAACTAAAAATTGCATTATGAAGACAGGGTTCCTCTGCTGTGTGAAGGATCATTCCAGATGAAGGGCAGTAATGAGTCAACAAGTCTGAAAAAGAATCATGTTTGTAGTAACCATAAAAAAAAAAGTGAGCAGAATGAAGTCTGCTATATACATATATGATCTTGCCACGTATGGGGCTACCTTATTCCTTTAACAAAAATGCAGGTGTTAACTGCAGAGATGTAACAGCAGTTAATTCTGACATTAGGACTACGTTAAAATTACTTTCTATACACAAGGGTAGTTGTACAGTAGCTGTGCCATACAGTTAGGTATGATATGTTGACACAGCTGGATTTCCAGACTTGCACTGGTCTGATCACAGCTCCCAGCACAGCATATTGAGAAATCATGGGGGATTTTACCTACATAGAACTGCCAGAAAGAGAGAAAAAAGTTTCTCTCTTTCTCTGTGCATCTATTTTCTTGCTGTAAGATTTATTGATAGTATCATGGGGCTAGAAAAACCTCAACTGTTCATCCTGGATTTCTCTGCCCTAAGATGTGATCAACTAAAACCCCTTCTTGAAGGACCATTACGTAACTTACTTTTAAAAATTTTCAAAGTGAAAAAACAACATCCCCAAGTAATCTGTTTCAGGCTTCTCATTATTTCCCTCCTTACTCGCTATTTATTTCCCTCCTTACTCACTATTCTTACTAGCAGAAAAAGTTTCCCTAACATGTTTCTTTCTGCAATTTAAGTCCATTACTTCTTGGGACAGAGAACAGATTGTTCCCATCATCTCTGCATCAGCCTTTTTATCCTCTTGAGCACAACCAGGCTCCCTACCTCTTCCACAGTGGTCTCTCTTCTTTAGACTAGACAAGAATAATTAAGTTCAAACTCTCCTCACAGATACTCTTCAGAGGTTTCTAACCATCCTTCTTGCTCTCCTTTCGACTCTCTCCAATCCATCCATACCTCAAGAGTGGTATCCAAAACTGGACACACCACCCCAGCTAATGCTGTACTAGGAAAAAATTGCAGAGACAAAAGACTACTAAAAATAAAGGGCAAGACTAACTAAAGTGAGGGCTCATTTTTCCCAATGGCAGAGCACTGAATGTGCTATGTAAGTGTTCATCTACTGATTACAGTCCTAGATCTTTTTTATTAGAAATTCTACCCATGCAGCTGTTGCTCAGGCCTCAATGCAATACCTTGAGTACATTCCTATTTAACAAAATCCTTTTTCTCATGTCAAATTTTTATTGACTCTGAGGAAATGGAAATCCCCTTCAGCTTAGCAAAACCTGCAAATGTAATGATTTATTTCATCAGCTCTAAGCTGTATCTGTGAAAACTGTGACTAGCAGTGGATTAAAGAACAGACAGCCTTCAAGACAACCATCCTCCACCCTTGCACTTTGACAGCAAATATTTTAACCAGTTTTGTGCAAGTTTTCCAAACCAAGAAGTTTTCCCCTAGACCAGGCTTCCTTTGTTTGCTAATCAAAACATCACAAGAAAGATTAAAAAGCCCATTGAAATCAACATGTAAGAGCAACTACTTATTTCCTGTGAATAATACTTGTTTCCCTATCACAAAGAAAAGCCTAACTGGCATGAGATTATTTGTTTTACAAATCTATGTTTGAGTTTTACAAGTAATCTCAGTTTTCTGGAGTTCAAGAACTGCAAAAAAATGGCATATTGGCTAAGTTACTGCCATTCTCTTTTGATACAGCCTTGAATTTCTGCCACATTGACAGAAAATGTGGACGATTACCTTATGCTGCACTTCCTTGCTAAAAAACAAAAGGCATCACTAAGTGTTTAAAAACTATTTGGGAACTTGTACGAATATCCAGTGATAACTCATGTACCTTATGGATTGTATAAGGCAACAACACCGTGAACTTACACTTTCAGTTGGGTCTTCCATGGTTCGAACAAAATTACATGATTCAACAGTACATGAACGAACAGTTTCGGTCCTGCCTTCTCTGAACAAGCGTGTCATAGAGGCTTCATATGTTAAAGAAAATTTTCCCATGTCCTTGAAAAGGGAAAAATAAGAATTAAAGGTTTAGCCAGACTTAGCCACTCTTTCTTAATCAACAGTTCAAAGCAAGCACACAGGATATGAATCACTCCACAAATTAAAGTCAACATAAGTTTTTAGTAGCCCACCAGTCTTACCTAAGATTATAAAGGCAAAAATAAGATTAGTAGCAGGATTTGATAAACGCTAATAGAACAACCAAACTAGCAAAGACTACCCTCTGCGTTTTATATTCAGTCTTCTTCAGAAGCTGATTTAAAGGCTATCAAAACCCTATTTGAAAGTTCAGTGGCTTCCTAATTAACACAGCTGTGGTAAGTAATAGAGAAAACTGTAACAACCTTAGAAGTATTTTCAGTTAAAAGTTTAATAGCATGGAGATGCATACCAGTGTGGGGATTTTCAAGAATGTGAGAACTGAAAACAGCCTGCAAATTCCAGGAAGTGTGGTTTTCATATTTCCTGTAGATGTGCACAACCTATAGATCAAAAGTTGCCAAATGATAGAAGCTTATCTAACATGTTAGCAACTCTAATTGTCTGAAATATACATCAGAACAGCTCATGAAAGTCTGTTCAGTTTTAGATTAAGAGGATGGGTGTTCAAAATAAGAGGTGAGTGGGTAATCAAACTATTTGACATGTAGCTACCCTAACCAATAGTAAGAAAGACTGTAAGTGGTGATAACAGCCAGGAAATCTGGATGCTTTGAAAAAACATTTGGAACTACTTTAAAAAAAAAAAAAGTAGAACAGTATCTCAGTGACAAATAGAAAGCAAAATGAAAAACATGCATGTTGCTGCACTGGTGTTTTCTGAAAGCATGTTATATTAACGGTGAACTAGCACAAGAAAACACAGGCAGGCATTTCTGTTAATCCTATTAGGGAGTGTCCATGACTACTGAATTAAGGGCGACTCCAAACAAAAACATGAGTGTAACGTTGTTTACAATGTAAACACAGGTAATTTAAGTTTCGTATCTACTTCTTTCAAGTTCAAAATGCCTAGGGATAGACCAACTAAGCAGAAGAGAAAAAACTGCATGAGTGTCAATACACCAACCATTGGATAATTAATTTCCAGCTAGTAATGTTTAGGGTTTGTACCAATTTCCATTGAATGTCTTTAATAACCTCACACAAGCAGTGCAAGTTTACTCTAAAGTACTTTAACACATGTGACTGTGTAGTTACAAACATACTATACCCAATTTAATGAGATTCTATAAGCCAGAAATAGTCAGTTCTTCTTACCCGATAGTGAGCAAGCTGCAGGGCAAGTTGCACGAAGGCATCAGGGCTGGTTTTTGCTTTCTTTATTAGTCCCTTCCCAAAAGCATCAAAGAAAAATGAATGGAAGTCCACATCATCTGCCAGAGCTATGGCAGTGCTCAGAGATCTCTCAATCACTTCTTGACACTAAAATAAATAAATAAATTATGCACATATGTGCATATGCATGCATCTGATGGCATTTGAGAGAACTGTTGAAAAAGTGCAAGTATTTTTAATTGATAAATAGGTAATGCTGCATTTATGCATGCCAGGAACATCGTTTCCTAAATAATCTCCCTTTGGAGAAAGAGGAGAAGCTATCTTTGCCAGAAAGTTAAAATGCAAAAAGCTAATAAAAATAAGTCATCTGGAGTCCAAAAATTACACTTTAAAAGAAAACACCAGCATTAAGACTGTTCAGATCACGAGAACATAAATGAATGACCCACAGAGACAGAATGACAATAGTTGTGTGGCTTCCAATCTGCCATACATGCCGAATTAAACATATCACCAACCATTAACTTTTTATTCAAAATTAAAATCCAAATAGGTGATGGCAGTTTGCCTTGAACTCAGGCAAAAATATGAAACCTTATTAGACATGTACACAGAATTTTGAACACAAAAAGGCAGCTAATCTCAAAGAACTATTATGCAAGAGCATTTATTATGACAATTGTAATGAAACCTCAGCAACTTAAACTTAATTTTAATACAGTTACTATTTAAAATAGGTGTCCACTTATTTTTGACATGTCACCAGCCAAGGAAGTTCCTAGTAAAAAGTTGACATTTCCTGGCCAGAATTTTTAAAGAGTGATGTTAAAAAACCCTGATATCTTTTTAAGTAAACTCAGTAATGTCCATACATGAAATGCACATCTTACAGGACTCAAAGGAATTTAAAAGCTGATTTATAGGGTTATCAGTATTACTTAAATGATTTGACTGCTCAGGAAAAGAGGAGCTTCTTCCTCAAACCACTAGCTGTTCTATACTTACTTCTTCTGGAATTTCCCACTGTAGTTTGGTAGGAATAGGAATATTTTGATTGGTATCTCCTTTGCAATGCCCATCTTCTGAATAGCCCAGTTCAAGATACTCAGTTGCCATTACATTCTGCAAAGAATGATACTTCTTCAGAATTGCAACATGTTACATACTGCTGAGGAATTAGGATTTCATTGTGAAATCAATATAACCCATTTTCAGTACATAGTGAAATTCAATATACAATCCATTTCCAAATACTGAAAACAGCTGTAAGAGAAGCCCTCTGTTTTACCTCTTATTTTAAGGCAATTTTACTCATGTTCTAAGTGGGAAGAATACCAGGTATGCACAAACACCTATTCAATTACATTGGTGCATTTGTTTTAGATACTACTGAATTAATCAAAATACTTCAATTAAAAACCCACCTCAAACTTACCAGTAGTACAAAAAAAATGTCAGTCAGAGTCTTAGATTTCACAACTTTTGTTCAATCTAGATTCTAGAGAATTTCTGCAAGTTTGTTATCTGTCAAAACTTGTTCATCAAGAAACATTTTTTTTCAGAGTAATTGCATATCCCTGCAAGAATTTAATAATTTTTAAGATTTGCATCCCACTTAAAATTGCAGTTCATTTTATAAGTGCACTAGAACTCTTGGATGGGCAAGTAGAATGTTTCCAAGAGGAACAATACAACTTGAACAACAGACAAAAAAGGCTCTGTCTTACAAGATTTCAAACAACATTCTCAATGTAAAAAAAAAAAAAAAAATTGAATCTGCTTAATATGGAAAGAAAACGCTTGACAAAAATCTATTGCATGTTCTACATATATATTTCTAATCTCTTTCTATGAAAATAGAAATTTCTAGATTCTATAGAAATAATCTCTTTCTATTCTCAACTATGAAATAAAGCTTAATTTATTCTATTCTAAAATTAGATAATCTATAAAGAGCTAACAACATAACTTTTCAGGAAATTAACTCCTACTTAATTTATTTTAGTCATTTAATTCTTGAAGGAAATGAACCAACTAACAGTAAGTACAGAGATATGAACTAAAGCATATAACATCATTCAATAAAAGAAAACAAAGTTACTCTTTTCCATTGAGCTAGTGTAAACTGCATTGACTTGGCAAACTCAAATCAGTTTGGCCTTCTTCCCTGGTTAGAGAATGCAGTGAACATTTTTTGTTCTTACACACATGGAAACACTTATATAATAAAATTAGGAAATTACTTGGGGCACCAGTCAGACCCAAGGCCCATTTGCACAAATACATAATGAAATCAGAATTAGCTAATGTTTATGAAGTAGTTCTGAGTGATTGAGTCATCTAATTGTTTAGGGGTTTAAGCTTCAAAAAGAAAAAGAAAAAAATCAAATAGGATTTCAAGCAATAAACTAAGCTCATGATGAACAAACCTGACAAAAAGTGCTCCATGCATTGCAAATAAATACAAGAGATAATTTAAACAGCATATCAATCTGCAACTCATCAAACAATGGCTTAGAGGAAAAGTTAAACTCTGTACCATTTCTTTAAATTGTGAAAGTAAGTGTGGGATTTTTATAGCTCAAGAAAGCTTAAGTGCTTCAGGTGCATGTATATACGCAAAATACAATGCTGTATCAAAAAGGCAACAATCTATGGATTTAGAATATTATAAACAAATTAGATGGGGAGCTGCATCACTTTTCTGTGAAGACATCTATGATCATAAAAATGTAATAAAGACCTTTAATTTAAAGGACAGCAACCTTTTCTTTTAAGCAAAGGGCTTTTTTAAAAATTCTACAGTTGCTGTAGCCACAGGCCTATAATCACTCATCAGCAACATTAATGCAAGGGATTGGAAGTAACTGCTGATTTTCAGGACTGTTGTATGGACCATATCACATTATCTTTTGCATTAGCTTTTTGTACTAAACACCTACCTCCCACAGGTGTCCAACAATAGGAGCATCTGCCCAAGAATGCTCTGCATTCAGACCCATTCTGCCATTTTTGAATACTATAAGAGTGAATGTTTTATCAAACCACCTACAAAAGAAGTTAAGATATCCTTATGTTTTCGTACATTTCAAAAGCAGCTTTGTACTATAACTTCACCTCTCAAATTCACATTCAAATGCACTAGTTCTTAGCTTTTTTTAAAAAAAAATAATAGTTTATTTAAATAAATAGACATAAATTTGAATCTCATGAAGTTCAACAAAGCCAAGTGCAAGGTCCTGCACTTGGGTCAGGGCAATCCGCAGTATCAATAGGCTGAGGGATAAATGGATTGAGCAGCCCTGCAGAAAAGGACTTGGGGTACTGGTGAATGAAAAATTGGACATGAGCTGGCAATGTGTGCCTACAGCCCAGAAATCCAATCATATCCTAGGCTGCATAAGAAGCAGCATGGCCAGGAGGTCGAGGGGATGCAATTCTGACCCTCTACTCTGCTCTTATGACACCCCACCTGGAGTACTGTATCCAGCTCTGGGGTTCCCAGTACAAGACACAGACCTGTTAGAACAGTTCCAGGGGAGGGCCATGAAAATGGTCAGAGGGCTGGAACACCTCTCCAATGAAGAAAAGCTGAGAGTTGTAGTTCTTCAGTCTGGAGAAGAAGAGGCTCTGGGACACCTTCTTGTGGCCTTTCAATATATAGAGGGCTTAGAAGAAAAGACTTCTTTAGCAGGGCCCATAGTAGCAGGAAAAGGGGCAATGGTTATAAACTGAAAGAGGGTAGATTTAGATTCATCATAAGGGAGAAATTTTTTTTTACGATGAGGGTGCTTAGACACTGGAACAGGTTGCCCAGAGAAGTTGTGGATGCCCCATCATTGGAAGTGTTCAAAGTCAGGCTGGACAGGGCTTTAAGCAATCTGATACAGTGAAAGATGTCCCTGCCCATGGCAAGGGGGGTGGACTAGATGATCTTTGAAGGTCCCTTCCAACCCAAACCATTCTGTGATTCTATGAAATTTATCAGCTTATAAGTCACTAATTCATATGTATTAGCCATGTGAATCGGTGAAATTCTAAAAAAGAGAAGGCATTTTCCACAGAGTCAATACTATACCTGTCATAACATCTGCCATGTATTAAGGATTTTGCATACGCATCCAGTGACCTCACCGGATCTTCTTTCCTGTACCCTTGCTCGCTGTCATCCAATGTCACAAAAAATGCTGCTTTTTCAACAGCATCTAAGGACTGTTTGTTCTTTCCACAGTTAAAATAAGCCCGTCGAGCTTTAGCCCATGGTACTCTGCAAAAAGAATTTGGTTTATAGCCAGATTATGTGAATTTGTCATTGTTTCATCACCCTTAAGATCACTACAAGACATTCCTCCTACTTTTATCAAATTTGAAGCAACTGCTTTCATTGCATTTAAACAATAGCAGCAGTGAAAAGGTCTCAAAATACATGTCCAGTATAATCCTAGAAACCAGTTCAACATATCATTACACATATGCGAAGCTTAATCCTCAGAAAGTCACATTTCTGCAGCATGCAATACATATAAGCATAGTTCATCTACGTTTATAACTGAACAAATTAAAATATCTATTATATGAAAGATGCAAATAGTAATAATAATGAAAACAATCAACAGATATTAACATCCATTGTTATAACACCTAAATCTAAGAGTCTGGACAATTGTCAATAAAAAGCTCCATAGTAAACGCCTGAAACAGATCTGAAGTTAAAGAAGTCCTGAACAATGTGATTTCTGTATAGTTGTGCAACATTTATTTATAAATTAATGTGGTTTTCCCAATGAAAAAAATATTTCAGTTTGTTTTAAAGCAGAAAGTGAGAAAAAGGAAGGACTCATACTAAGAAAGTATTTTAAAATCCACAGGTCTTTCTCTCCCTTGTTCAAAAACAACTAGACAGATTGAACTAAGTTTGTCACAATTTAATTTAATTCAATGATCTTGCACCTAGAACCGAGTACGTACTGCTTTATTTTCTAGGTGCAAGTCATGAATGTGGAGTAACAGTTACTGAATTCACATTCCCAATCTTAATTTTTTAAGATATTCTTTAAAATGCCAGTGAACCCCACAGTACATATAAAACTCTTATGATAACCACAATTCACCAAACTTCTCCAGCTAAGTATAGGCAATCTGTATACAGGGTTGCCACTGCAAAATTACTTTTAACTCCATGTAGTTACAAATGACTGATGAGCTGTTACATGTCAGCAATATACAAAACCAGTAATCAAAGTATAATCAACTGCCTGCAGACTATTGTAAAATTCCAAAGCCAATATTCAATTAGTATGTTATGCAACTATTTCTAAATGTTCAAGTTAATTTAAAAAATAGTAACCACCATACCTATCTCCTGCAGTAAGAGCTGCTAGTTTCTCTTCACCAGCCTGAGGCTCTGAATCATCATCAAGAATTCTTTGCATCTGCTGTTCAATTTCTCGGGGCTTCAACAGTCTACCATCATGGTACAGCCACACTTTGAAGTAACGGCCCTTATGATACACAACAATGTGTTTGCTGTCTTTCACATGCTGCAGAGTATCTAGAATTGCAATCACTTATGTGAAAACAAAGCTGAAGTCTCAAAACACTAATGCACTAAGTAACATCAAATGCCTACTGCATGCACTACCAGTTAGCCACAGCTTGTTTATTTTAACAAAATAATAAATAGTGTGGAATAAACTGCTCCCCCATGTTATTTCAGCACAGATTCCTGCATGAAACAGTCAAATACCCAGATCTCATAGCAACTCGCATATATAGCACCACCAGTTTCCACACTGGAGGCCAATATTAAGCAAGTAAATCTGTATTTCTGTATCTGAAAAGTGAGCACTAGTAGTGTAGTCTGAATAAGCAGTCAGCAAAAGAACACGCTAGATGAGTCTGATGAAAGGTACTTTTAAATCATCTGCATTCAAGTGCTAGACAACTCATGGTACAATCTGTGGGGGAGTCTTAAAAGAGCCCAAATTTAGTTCCATAGGCTTTTGTTCACATTTATCCTGGCAGATACAGAGTGAATACTCCATCTATGGCCAAAAAGTGCAGTGCTATGGAAGTCAGTGAAGCACAAATATAGGCCACAAATTTCTCCACACTATTATTTATATGGCTTAATGGGAATAAGCCTGAACCTAGTCATAAAGGTACTGTATCAAACCACAGATGAAGACTTCTACAGCAGCAAGGAAAAGCCCTTAATGAAAACTGTTATTTGAATTCCTTCACTACCCCAAAGAACTGTTATATTTCTATGAATCTGAAAAGGCCCATTACAGAGATGGTGAAGATAGATGTCAAAAATGAGGGCTGAACCTAAAAGTCACGATTCTGAGAGATCTGAGAAACACTGTACCAGAAAACAGTTCTATACTTTGGGTGCTCTCAGCTATCAGTAAAGTTTTGGTAGGTATGCTCCATCTACTGATCAGAAGCAGTTGTATGCTAATCATGCCTTTAGCTATCCACTTTGCATTTCTGCCAGAGACAGGATGCCTGTGATAGAAGTGCTAAGATTAGCAGAAGTATCACTCCAACTATGAAGCACATTAATATAATGGGTTGTGAATTGAGCAGAAACCTCACAGAGGGGAGAAAGAAGCAGCAAAGCAATCTGTTAGAGAGGTAACTTCTTCTATAATCCCAACCTGAGTCAGGACACCCCCAAGTATTTGTCTCATATACATGATGTGCCTGTACAAAAAAGAAAACCTCTTGACTGTAAAAAGCAAAAGTGAGATCATTAGTCAGCTATGTCAACAACTGACTTCACAACAATTGTTGAGCCCTGGCAATTACCTTTCAGACACCTTTCTTATGGGCCTAAATACAGATTTATGAACCTGGAGTTCAGATTTGTTGTAATACAAAAAGATCCTTTCCTTTTTCTTGCCAGTCCAAGAAGTCATTTATGTACATCTAAAGATGCATGTAACATGCTGCGTGAGTTTCCTATTAAAAAATATGGAAGTGGAAGGACATAAAGGATCTTCCCTGCTTAAAAGACGTGGTTCACTCCATAGTGTGTTTTGCTAAAAGACATGAAGAATAAACAACAGCTCAGGTGACAGGATGCGATGTTCATTAAGATTTTACTACCAATTAACATGAAGACATGCCACAATTTTTTTTTTTTTTTTTAATATGCTGCTCCTTTAGGAACTGTAACATACCTAAAATACTTAAAATATAATTGAAATCAGGGGGCAAGAAATCAAGCCACTCATGAAAATCTGGGAAAAATGTCTAACTCATTCACCTAGATACAGAATGACAGTTGTTTTCCCTTTAGAAAAACAGAAACAATGAAAAACTGAAGTAGTAAAATAGGAAATGTGAAGTGCTTAGGAGGAAAATAAGGTAATTTTATGATGCTGACTGTAATTTGAAAGACTTTAAGCTGGAGAAACTGAGGAGAGCCATTAAGATATATAGAATGTATTTTAATCAGGTGTTATAGTTAGAATAGGCCATTTCCACATTTTTGTGCAAAACTCATTTCAGACTAAGAGAATCCGAAATCCTAAGCTAAATGCAAACAGTTCATACGTTTTATTTTATTGAGGACACGGAAAGGGCAAGGGTAGCACTTTCAGTACTTGAAATATTCTAAAAAACAATAGCTCATACACTACAGTTGTCTAATAGAGATTTTAAAACTTGGTAGTCTACTTCAGCTACTAGTTCATTAATAGGGGGTAATCGCATCAGGGATATGTTTTTCTCCATTTTGCAGATAAAGGAAGCTGAGGCATAGCTGGGAAATAATTCCTCAGTAATCTACCAGAGGCCAGCAGCAGAACTGAGAGTAAAATTCTTATCTGACATATGCACCTACTGCTTTATCCACTAGCCAATGCCACTTCCCCCACTTACCCAACTTCACACAGTACAGCAAATGTCAGACCTCCAGCAGAGAAAAGCAGGGACATCCCTGTGTCTGTTCAGAAACTTTATGGTTTTTGTTCTGCAGTTGAGTGGGACTAACATGCTCAAAGGCAGCTTGAAACATAAAAGTGAGTTACAAATATCAATGAAAGTTAAAAAAAAATCCTATCTTCAAGTAACAGCCCATACACACATTCCCAATGGAGGTGACTAACCAATGACCCCTTGCATTCCAAATTCCTAGTGAATTGTCCTCTGTACTAATTATGACTGTCAGGATAACTCTGCCAAATGTTGTATTTCATTCTGATGCTGCCACAATGATGCAGTGTTGGATAAACATGTGAACTCAGTTCTAAGAGGCTCTTCAGCATATAACCAGATCAGAGAAACCTAGATATAGCTTAAGCTTTTGTAGAAAACACAACAACAGAAGTCTCCACTCAAATCTGCTGTGAAATTATTAGTTTGCTTCTCAAAGAACAAGAAAATGAATAGCAACGTTTTCTTCCACCTGCTGACTACAAACATTAGTATTTCTAGATGCAATTTGCCTCCTTTTACAGTTACAAAATTCGGGGGGCGGGGGGGAGACCCAACCAAACACCAACAAAAAAGCCACTTTAATATTAAGATCATAAAAACCAGCTTGAGTCTGGAAAATTTAGGATAAGCTGATGGAGAGCTTTGGAGGCTACCCTCAGGAGAAATCCATGATGAAGCTTTAGGGATACATTACCTTTAGAAAAATAACACCATATGGAAAAGAATCAGCCTCAAGATCTTGGATGATGTACTGACCATCAAAAAAATATTATATTTTTATGCTGAGATACAACAACAAACAATTTATCAAAGGTCTGCCAATGACTAAACTGAAATGCTTTTATGTCTATAGGCAGTGTTAATGAATGCATGCAATGTAGACCTAAAGTGAGAAAGTGGATATGAACTGTCATTTACAGATAAATTTTTTTTTTTTTTTTTACTTAGCTAACATGATTGCTTGTGATCATGTAAACATATCTTTAGTCTCCCACAATAAGCAGAAGTTGCAGGAACAGACTCAGGTGAAAATGACCATACTGTAAGTCAACAAGTACACCCCTCTTCAACATTAAAATGCGAAAACTTAGTTACTCATAACTTAGGATAATCAAACCATTGCTGGGAGTTAGGGCAGGGCAGGAACTAATGAAACCCAGAGTATATATTTTCTTAATGTGTTACAGAGAAAGTTTTGGACACAGTCCTTATTACAGGTGATTTCTCTTAGCTGATATCTTACAGTGCACATAAAAGGTCAAGGAAACCGTGGCATTAAAAACCTTGACAGGACTAAGACTGTACCTGCCTCTAAACAATTAGTGTTGAACTTATGTTCATATTGAGAACACCACATTGGGATGTTGTTGTGAATCATAAGCTGAAAGGAAAAAGGGAAAGTCAAGCAAGCAAAAGATTTTAAAATGGTTGAGATAAGAGAACACAACTTCTACAAAGATAAAAAGTTGGATATCAAAAGATCATGAAAGAGTAGAATGGAGAAAAGTAAAGGTTGTTTATAAATTAAAAACACAGGGCAGACAACAGTTTGTTGAAGTTAGTTTTTAATTTAAGTAAAGGAAAAGACAAAAAACACTGAAGAAGTTTCAAAATCACCCTAAAAGGAAAAACATCTATGCACTCTACAGCAATTCATTACTTCCTGAGTATCAGAACACAGTATTGATGTGTCCTTGTGTCTGTCAGATCATTATCTGGAAAAACATTATTTTAGCAGAAAATATCCCAAAACCTGAGTTCCATTAAGATATTTATTCTCCTTGCCTGGCCTGGCTTACCTGATTCCTCTCCTGGGATACGGGAGGTATTAAACATCCGTTCCCACTGAGCTGAGCAGAGTGGAACAGTAGATCCCATCAGAAGAATCTGTGCCGCAGGTGTACATTAAAATGTAATTTTTCATATACAATTAGCAAATTAAAAAGGAAAACAAAACAGGACCTGGTTAAAGACAGGCTGTAGAACAGTACAATTTATAATACATGAACTCGGGGGTTTCCCCCCCTACCCTTTTCATTGTCTTTCCTTGAACTACATGTGAAAGATTCCACTAACATTCCAGTAGCTGTAGTTTTTTACCCTGCTACCAAAATCTCACCCTTCAGGAGGGATGACTGAAGCTAGCAAGCATCTGAAATCCAAAGAGCTCTCAATGGCCGGTCCGGATGCAAAACTTATATGTGAAAAATGCATTACCCCTTAATTTCTTCTTTTAAAGCTATTTCTGGCTGTGTAGGAACAAAAGTTCACATTTCTCAGATTTGTAATTACATCACATCCCTGCCATAACCTTCAACAAAACTATTTAATTGTTTCCACAATATTAGTTCACTACAACACATAGCCACTGGACAGAACAGAAATTCAGAATGGGATTCACCTTGCCTATCTTTGCTACCTAGAAATTAGTGCAACACAGGATTTTATCGCCATCTGTAAGTATGGTGGGCTGCCACTGGCCCACTCTTGGCCTCAAGGTCCAGGCCTTTGTCCCAACCACCCCTTGTGTTCGCATTACACTATACCACAGACCTTTCAGACTTCAGTGGCTCAAAAGTACCATTACATGCTTAGCACATACCAATAACATGTTATACAGAATACTTAACATATTCAAGTACAAGCCTTTATTTGTCTTTTGGGCAAATAGAATCATAGAATCATTTAGGTTGGAAAAGACCTTTGAGATCAAGTACACACGTTAATTTCAAATACTGCAATTAGCTGGCATGACAGAACCCTGTATTTTTGATAGTCGGTAGTTTCTGCCCATGTGCAATTGAAGTGATAACCAAGATGTTTGGGACCACAAGTTTAGTTGCATCTTACATGTAGTTCTGACAGTAAGACATTCCTCTCCTCTCCCATTCTGAAAACTGATCAACTTCTTACAGACTGTGCTGGAAAAAGATCAAAAGCCATTTAAACTGATATACATACTGGCTTGATTTCTTGTCTGTCCAGCTTTTTCCGATAGAGCAGGATGGCATGGATAACATTACCAGCTCTAGCTGCCTGCAGGGTTGTGGGAGATAAATAAAGAAAGTCCTGTAAAGTACATAAGAATCATAAGTTAATGATTACCAGACTACATTTAAAAAAAAGAAAAAAATACCGATAGTACTTCTCATCCACATTCTTAAAGTTTATTCTGGTCAACATCAAAAAGGCTTTAAAACATATGAAGTGCACTAGTGCAGTGAGTTGATGACTTAAATTTCTTCAGTCACAATCTCCTTAAACAGCATCAGTCCTAAAACATACGATAGCTGTTAATCATCCCAGTAGAACAGATAATGCTACTTAAAACTTGAATCCAGAATTACATTATTCCCTCTTTCTGATTTTAATTTTAGGGTCTTTTACAATTTTACTTCCCATACAGACATTTGCAAATATGAATACACACCTTGAATTGTGTTACCCATGAAGTTTTACATGGAGCTTTTGAAAGACTGCTGGTTGCAGTAAGCACAAAACTAAGTCTAAGTCATTAGTGCATGAGTTTGCCTAAGTGAGAGATGTGCTAAGTTTATTATTAAGATAACACTGTACTTGAAGACATTGGCTGCAGGTTATACTAGCAGAAAGAAAAAGAAAGGTCAGGTACTCAGTGGCAATGGATTTCTAAACAGAAAGATATCACGAAATAAGATACCCGGCAGAAATTTTACAATCCTGCTTTGACACATAATGTGTTTACAGTATTTACCTACCATTGCAAAATAGTTACTATTAACCATAATCGGTCCACGTCCTCTAAGGTAGATATATTCTTCCCACCAATCACTAACCTGTAGCGGGAAGGAAAACAAAAGCAGTAAAATCTCATCATTTCCACAGTTTGTTAGCTTGCCCCCCTACTTGAAAAAAGACAAACAAAACCTAATTCGTGTTAAATGTTAGGGAAAACAGCAAAAAAGGGGTGAGATAATTAAATTAAATTCAGCTGTAACTCTCTGATAAGCTTCTGAAGAAGTCATCATCTTCAGTTAATATTTAAAATGTATCAGATCTCCTGAATGTTTTGCTGCCTTTGCCAGGACACTGTAGCTCAGCTTAGGCTACTGGGTATAGCTAGATGTTAGATAATATATCAGGAAGGAATTATATTACAGTTCTCACTTAGCAAAAGCTAAGTCACCGGCTCCAGAATAACAAACACAAAATGAGGATTCATGCTTTCAAATTCCATTCACCACACTGCTTGTTTACAAAATCACAAATCATTTCTGTGTAAATCAGTTGGTCTCTGATGCACTTTACAAAAATATTAGGCAGTTTCAACTGCCTTCTTTTACATTTAAGAAAGAAAGTTAAGCCAAAAAAGGCAACAGGGAACAAATTAAGTTACGTCATTTGAACGATTGAGGCCCCTATTTATCTACTCACATAGTTTGTGGCCCACCAGGATTTTAATTTCAAATACCACTGAAGCCTTGGCCCCAAATTAAATGCAAAATCTTTGGCAAGACCCTCCATTCTTCTGAACTCTTCATCATCCATAAGTGGCTGAACTGATTCCAGATACTAGAATACAGGAAAACAATCAGCATCTGTATTGGTAACTAATATGTAGCTTCTTGCCATTCCTACGCAAAGCATTTGAACAGTAGACAAAGATTATCCAGACTCAAATTCATAAGGCTGCAAATACTATGTTGTTAGAGTATACACTCTTCTAAACATCTGCCTGCAAATGAAAAAAAAAGAGATCTTTTTCCACACATTTGTCAGCAAATCACAAGTGGAAGTCACTTTTCTAAAGATAGATTTTTCCACTTAAGAGGCGAAGACATACTGCTTCTTCAGTATCAGGCAGAGATTTTTTTAGTCTCTAAAAATCAAGCCTTCAGTTTCTCTGACATACTGTCCCTACTTACACACTTTGCTATAAGGTTTTGTGTCATAAAACACACATTTATATGTTCAAGCTGCAGAAGGTAACAAAACCAATGTTTCAGAAGCCTTGGAAATCACACTTTATTACATAGTCTTACATCAACAGACATCACATCATCCAATATGAGTTAGCCAGCTTCAAATTGCCACCAGTATCATTGGTTTGTATACCCTTTATTTTAACTTCTATGTGGAAGTTTTAATCCATTACACTATATTAATACCACCATGCAATACTTTTATAAGACATGGCAAAAAAAACCCACAAGTACATCTAAATATGGATTCCGTGTTACTGAAGAAAATGAATTAATGAATGTACACACCCTATTGATTGTGTCTTTAACAGCTGGAACTGGCAATCGTGGTAAAGAAGTCTGAAAACTGTACAACATAGGTTTACGTCCTGAGAAGAGTTTTACAAGTGCCTGAAGAAAACCAAAACACACATGTGAAATTATTACGTTCAACAAAAGAAAAATGACAGAGAAATAAAGTGTAATGTAACTTACAGTTCTTTTCACTGGTAAATTATACTGTACTAAATCTAGCAAACTATTAGATTTTTATCACTTTCACAAATAAAAAAGGCACTGACATAAACTAACTTTCTGAAGGATAAATAACGTGTCAGTGGAAGAGAAAGACGGTCCTAGTCATGTTGTTTATGAATGGCACACCTTGATCTCAACAGAAAATAAAAACAGGGTTACTTAGTACTTCTTTTCTTCACACATTTCCCTCTGTAAAGATTAAAACAGCAAGTCTACCAGTTGATCTTTTACTATATAGTAGATACTACAAAAATATCTATATTGCGCTTCAAAACAGGAATTGTTATCAAGCCCGTCACTCAGCTAAGGATCCCAGATAACTACAGCCACCTTTAAAAATAATAATTATGCTTTGAAATTATGGTTTAATATTTTCCAAAGTTATAGCTCAACATCAGTAATAGTACTGATGTTACAGGGAGTTTCTTCAAGCATGAGTGTCTCTCAGGTAGCCTACTGTGTAATTTGAAAATACCAAATTGTGCAAGCATGACAGTGTTATACTTGGTGCTTGTGTTAGAAAAAAACAACAACAATGAAGCAAAAAAGCCAAAGATGATGGTTCCCACCTTAGCTTCAGATATTACAGCATCTCCTGTTTTCCATGAATACAGAACCAGCATTTCTGTCTACGACTACTTCTCAGCTGTGACACCCACTAGGCTGAAAGTCTAAGACTATGCAACTTCTAGGCTACACATGAAAGGACTTTGACATTATCACCCTATTTCAGCAAAGTAAGATCAAGTATTACACCAACAATCCAGTGGAATGTTTATTGTCAAAGTCCAAACTTGGTCCAATATACTATACCATATTGTATATGGGCCAATAGATTAAAGACAGAAGAAAACAGAGGATGTTATTTCACTACTAAATTCCTAGAACTTCTCCCTTCTATCCCCCCCAAAACTGACAAAACTACTCATTAAAATGTAGAGTTTTTCTGCCCCCTCTCAATTTCCTTGGTCAGTATAGCTAGAGGAGATTGTTTTAGGCAGCACAAAACTATGGAGAATTGCAGAGTATTACCACCAAAGACCTCCCTGCAAATAGATCTGTATCAGAGAGTCATCAGATGTACATGGATGCACCACAGGGATCATCCCAATGAAATCTAGTGCTTCATGACAAGATAAATTTGAAGCCAGGTGAGGAAAAAAAGCTCAGCTTTTCATGAGAAAATCTAATTCCATACTTGGAGACAATTTTATTCCAGAACTCTTAAGCTAGGAAAGGCTGAAATTATCTTCAGAGAGTACCTGCTCAACTGACAAAAACAGCAAACACATTTCACAATATTTATCTCTTAAGTGAACTTGTAGTAGAGAATTTATAACAGTTCAAGACGATTAAGTGACCTGACAGACACATAGTTAATTACATCTCTGATTTCATATGCAGACACAGCAAATGATCTCATTCTAGCATGCATTCCATCTGTTCACAGATCATTATTATTTAACTTATTTTTTAAAACACCAACTAATACTTGGACTTTTCCCCTAATCCTGGTACAGGAAATTTGACTTTAGAAGATGAAATATGTTCATTAAAAGTGCCACCAAACTTCCAATCAGCCTGAAAATCACTTTGTACTGTGACTGAAGTCAGACCTAAGGTTTTTGATCTGCATGACTATTTGAACAGAAGACAGTGTATTCATGATAGCATTTTTCATGCTGTTAATGGGGGGGGAAAGGGGACCACAAACAAAACCACACACGACAGGAAGACCCCTCCAGAAAATTATACAATATTAAAGGATAATAAAAATCTAGAAAGCTAAGGTAGTTGGTACTGTTTTATTAGGGAAACCAGTCTTCTTTTGTTGGGACTAGCTAAAGAAAGAATAAGGTATTAAAATAGAGCTTCGTATTAAGTATAGATGAGACACTGTTGGGCATACACCTAAAGTGTTCTGTATTTTAAAACATTTATAATGCACAACAAAATATAATACACAACAAAATAGATTTGCAACATATAAAATAGACAAATTTATAAATACAATATGCAACAAAGCATGGTAAGTAGCATTACAGTTCATACTGTTTAAGGTTGATAAGGCAATATTAACAGCTTTAAAATAGCTATCTGGTAGGACATGCTGAAAACCCAGACAGCTACAGCTTCAAGCAATCAACAGAAAGCCTTACCATTCAGAGCCTGTACTGTACAAATTCGAGTCATGAGGCTCCTGATACCGCTTCCGGAAGAAACTATCAATTAGAAATTTCATTTGTAACAGATGAACATTAAATTCTATTTTAGTGTACCATTCTGGATACCTTTTCCTAAACATATTTCATAATAAATCATGACATGTTGTTAGTCTAACACATGTCAGTTAATTTTTGAGGCTGCAGAGACTAATTTTATCATAGTGGGGCACTTAAGTTATTTCTACAACAATAGTGGCAAAAGTGAGTTGAAACAACTGAGTCCAAGTAACAAAAACCCACTTCATCTCTTGGAGCACCTATATGTACATTTCTTCACTTTATACCCATCACATCCTTCAATAATCCTTTTCCAAAGCACCACAATAATCAACAGGAGCCAGATCACTCTCATCTTAGCCTTATGCAAAAACTGCGTAACAAGCTACCCACCTTACGCTTTTTCTCCAACTCCTTTTGGATGCATACCACTAAATCAACTGAAAGGACATTCAATATTCTTTTCTTCAAGCATAAGATTAATTTTAGAATGGATGACTAGAAATCCTAACATTTCAACAAAGAACTTCAAAGCACTTTCTGGGGAGGACAAGATTCTTTGGTGCTGCAGCCCAAGTTCTTTAAGCTCTACTTGCACATAGAGAAAAAGTAGATATTTGAGTCACACAGTCCCAAACCATTGGCAAATTTAGAAGTTATTCTTGAAGTATTTACTCTTCCTTCCACAAGACCATCCTGAATAGTTTAATTATAGCATCAGAAGGATGACAGTAGTTAGTAGAAATATCTACCTAACAGCCTCCTGTCCCATGACACAGAAAACACAAGCAAGAAAAACCTACAAAGTTTTCTCTTTTTGGGCTTTGAATACAGATCAGATAGAAGTTAAAATGAAACAGGAAGACAATATATCCTTACCATCCAAAACTTGGTGCCTGCGGAAAGTTTGCCATGTTCAGCGAACATCCAACCATGATAGGAAAGCAGCATTTTTAGAGAGTAGCGCATTGTGACAATAAGGGCAACCCAAAGCCCTGTGCCAAAAAGTATTCCACTCACGATGTTCTGTGTTTGGTTTGACATATAGCCACTATTTAAAACAAAAGCCAGCATGTGCCAGTTAATGTCAGTTTAAGTTCTAAAGAGAACCTAATATTGCAAACCTAAGTCTAATGGTACTATATGCAGGCATCACACAAGCTTTGTGCCTGTTTAGCCCTTTTCCATAAACTCCTTTCCAAAACACCCTCTCATGCAGCCATATCAAAGGCCACAGAAATTGTCAGATGTGCTTCCCAAATACTCAGAAAACAATGTAGTAATACCGGTACAACAACCTACCTAACAGCCCTCATACATCTGCTTACTGGGCTTTCTTCATCACAAACATACTGTTCAAAAACTGATACACTTTAACAGGATTAGCTTTAAGAGTAGCTACAAATAGAACCAATTTCCTTTAGAAGAACAGTAACTTCTCAGTCTACTTACGTTGTATCAAGTGTTCGGTTGATTTTAGCTATTATTCCTAAAGAAGGATCAATTTTGGCATACATTGTTGACATCACACCCACAACTACAATAAGCCAGCTAGATGGGCTAGCAGGATAAACTCCAGTGATAATTCCATTCTGGAAAGAAAAGCCTTCACATAATTTTTTCATACCAAAGTGGTTGACTTCATATTACCATGGAAAGAAACAAAAATCAACACATTTAAGTGATTTTAGTTTTAAAAAAGTTTTAAACAAGAAGTTAAGATTATGCAACATTTTCTTACATATGCTTAACTCGGGAGTAGCGAATAGATTTAGTTAAGCATGACTGCTACAGAAAATTGTCACAATGATATCAAGAATTAAAGGAAATTTTAAGTTCTTTTGTAGACAATATTTGATCCTGCTGCAAGTCTTACTAAAAATTCTGAAATTAGAAAGTCATTTGTTCCAAAGTGATACTTCAATAATTCCCACTTACACTGAGTTAGGCCCCTCTAAATGAATACACAGCAAAAATATTGTACTGAACAAGACACTGAAAACCAGAATCAAGGGGTTGTTTTATATATCATTTAAACAGTCCTTCTCATAGCTTTAAAGAAAATTTTAAGACTACTGTTAAAAATATGTTTTTGAAAGAGGTGTTGAAGATAGCATGTAGCTTATCTAGTCTGCTACTAATAAAATAGATACTTAACATTTATGATCCCATGAACAAAACAATAAATTCACAGCAATCTATATCAAATCAATCAATCTATATCAATTTGTATCAAATACCTCATCAGAAACATTACTACTTAGCATAACTTGTACAAAATAGATAGCATGTAGCTTATCTAGTCTGCTACTAATAAAATAGATACTTAACATTTATGATCCCATGAACAAAACAATAAATTCACAGCAATCTATATCAAATCAATCAATCTATATCAATTTGTATCAAATACCTCATCAGAAACATTACTACTTAGCATAACTTGTACAAAATAGATATTAAGGTAACTTTTTGAAAACAGCAAACACTGTCCTTAATTTGCAAATGTAATTTTGGCAAAGAATACGTATAATGAAGAGTGTAGTCTTGTACCTCTAAGTGATATGACACTAAAAATCACAACTAGTTATATTTCTGACTTACATAAGTCATAAGATTACATAATTACATGATGTGCCATGAAGAGAATGAAGCAAATTAAAGCTGCTGTTAATTTCTACATTTTATCTTGCTTCCATAGAATAAATCAAAAAGATGTATACCCTTTCAGTCTTTACAGCATCACCCAGTGCTACCTTCCTCAGTATCCCTTGTCTCCACTAATACCCACACAAGTCTTGAACAATAAGGAACTTTATTTGCCATAAAGGAAAAAGAATTAAGTCTTACCTAACCAAAATTTCAATAAACCTATAAAACATTAAATAACCCTCAAGGTTGGTGGACTTGACTAATTTAAAATACCTTGAATCTGATGAACTTTTTCTTCCATGAATGGACACCAGATAGGTAAATTTGTTTGAGTGCCTCATGACTCATTTGCAGGTCAATCCCATCTGGAGTTACTGTAAATTGAAAAGCTACTGCTTGATGAGCTTCTGCCATTTTCAGAGAGAGTTCTGTCAAAAAGAAAAGTTAAAAAAGTATTTCCTTTTTGTTCAAAAGAACTAGGAGCTAGTCCATTTCTAGCAAAATCTCTTCTACACAGTAATTTTGGAAAATATTTCAAAGTATGCCAGGTTTACATACAGTACTTGTCTCTTCCTTACAGGCTATGCTTGCACTTCACTCTAAGCATCCAGTATGTCAATTAAGGTACCTCTTCTAACCACAACAGCTGAAAATGTAAGCAAAACACTCTCATGTAACTTAGGCCTTTTGGCAGGATTGCAGCAAGCTGAATATCGTGCATACATGCAATATATAAAAAAATCAGAGCACAGCAGAAAATTAAAGCCATAATATTTAAAAAAAAAAGGTATCGCAAGTACACAGGTTCTCACCCTGTAACGATAAAGGAGATTTAGAAAATGTGGTGTGGTGTTTTTATTTTTTTATCATTTTGAAACAAAAGGTATTTAAAGTCTTCACACCAGCTAGTAAAACAAAGCTGCTTCTGGCTGTAACTTCCTCTAAAATTTTTTTCATATCTTAATTTCAAGCTGATTAGTCACAGCAATTAAACACTGCAGCCCCTGTGGCTCTGAGTTCTGACTGGCAAACAAATGCAAAATCAAAACTATGCAGAGTTGAGGAAACCAAATCACAACTGTCAGGAAAATTACCTTCACCAGAAAATTGAATAGAACTGCACCTCAGCTTAACTGCCTAAACAAATATCAATAATGATGCCAATATAGACAAAAGATCATCATAATGGGCAGGCATAACAGGCTCAAATAAAAACCACTGGAAGTTAAAAAAGAAATGTAACTGTGATTCTGTTTACATATTTATGTCTCAACCCTGTCTGAGGATACAGCCAATTCGAATCAAACTGTATGCTCTTATTTATCAGCTCATCTTCATAGCTTCTTTCTTTCCTAACCAGCATTTCTACATAAATATCCTGGAAGTTACCCCAACTCCTCATTAATTCAAAGTAACGTTGTTTGAGCACTTACAATCAGAACACAGATTTCTGCAGACAGGCTCTATGTATACCACTGAAATGGTCCAAACTATATATTCCTGAGGAGACCACTGTGATTCCAAAGTCTTTCATCCACATTCATTTATTAGCTTACCAAAACTTCTGTGTATAATCCTAAAAACAACATCCTCTTAGAAGTATGGCAAAAAGTAGAGGAATCCATAATCCCACCTGTAGGTCAGGATTCAAGGGCAAGTTGTAATTTCACATTTTTACTGGTACAAAACACAATGTTATCAATACCAAGTGTTTTAAGGTGGCACTGGCATTTCTATTTAAGCAAAAATCAAAAGAAAGTTCAACTACTTCACATCTTTTGAATCCTAAACACTGAAATTTACATTTCTTTTGCAAACCTGAAGCTTAGACTTTGTAATTAAACTTAAATTCTGGTAAACATTCATCCCCTGTTCAACAGCATGTGAGGGCTAACCAGCGACATTTAGCTGGGCACTTCAAAAGCAGCTTATTATGACTGTAGTGCTGCTCCTCTAGTCTGTAATGATATTCTAGTCTGACATAGTCTACTATGGCAAAGTCATCTGGAGCACAAAGAAGGAGTGCAAAGGTGTATGAGTAGACAACAAGGGAATGTAAGCACTGGGAGTTCTGCAGTAATAGTAGGCTTAGGAAATAAATACACAATATAGGAAGAGAAGGAGCATTAGGCAGAAATGAACAAGATAAGTGCTGTTGCGCAGCCTCTAGTAAGATTGCTGACCAATAGGTAGTGACTGTTTGCAATATTTAAAGTGCCTGTCCCTAGAGCAGCCTGCAATGATCAACCTCTGCAATACAACTACTGCTACAGTGGCTGATGGCAATTCACAGATCTCCAAAATCCATCAGCACTGCTCAAGTTTTAGAGGCTGAGTCCTGGGTGAATCAGGCTTCTGGGTTTCCAGAAGGGTAGCTAAAGCTTACAGTGTCATACAGATAGTACACAATTTGATCTACGCATGTACAGTGTCTGATTAAGACAACAAAGAAACCAAATCAGCTTTGAACACCAGTTTCGAAACCTTTAAGACAAGCCCTGTATGCTAACAGCTCAATTTGTAGTACTTAATGACTGTCACTAACAACTGCTTATTCAGAGTGGCCTTGCTGTAGACAAGTATCAGGAAGTCAAAGTCAGCTGTCCATTCATTCATTTAAATTGTGCATCATGAGTTAGATGTAGAGACCAACACTGCAAGACAGCAATAAAACAGAGACAGGCAGCAGTAATACATGGTATACCCTGGACTCAAGAGGGTTTGCAAAAGGGGAAAGTACTCAAAGTTAAGAATTCATCATACGTTTAGCAGTACTATTAAGACTGGGATGAAAACAAAACCAACCATATCCCCATACGGAGTATCAGCCACCTAGATTTGTCTCAAGAAGGGCCAACAGGCTCTCCAGTTTACTCATGGAATTTTGTATTCTTGAATGCCAATGTCTTACGTACCAGATCAGCTAGTTTCTATTACCCTTCAACTCCCCTGTGACTTCTTAGCCTGGGAATTTGTAACTATCCTCCTCTCTGTTTCTGAAGAAAAAGAATTTCGGGAACCCTTCCCTTTTTAGGCACATGCATTTCTACTGTCCAAGGCAGAAAAAGATTATAAATAGCATTAACCATAAACAGTAAACCCAATACTTTAATGAATTAAAACTTAGCATGAGCATAAAATTAAATAAGCTTCATTAAGGAAAATATTCCTTGTTCCCAAGTGAAGAAATATTAATCCAGCAAGAATTAATCCTGAATCAAGTAAACAAGCCCTGAAAACAAAGACAAGTCTAGTTCTAGGACTGTATTACTTGACTCTAAGATGTGAAACAATCAAATAGCTTGTTTCTTTTCATATCCTTTTCCTTTACTTAAGAAAACTGTAAGCCTTTAAGACCGTTCTGAATTATGATGGCTGAACACCAAAGACTTCCTCAAGTCCCTTTCTTTGAACACTACTTTTCCTCCTTAAAGGCCAATTTAATCATAAGCTGCTGTACACTTCCCCTCCTTTGCATTCCTCTGCTGTCACATGCTTGCTAGCAAAGTAGGTAAAAGGGCACAGGCCAGAGGAGCATGCGTTAGACTTATGAACTTGACTTGCAATGTTAGTAAGGCAGCACCCACATCAATGAGCTAACTAACACTGAAACAATACTTCTAACTTCAGGCATTTTGGTTAGCAAAATGCTTCTGTACAGCATATACTAATTAACCTCATTCCCAACAGAGAGCCATAAACAAGAGCTTTTTGACTTTCTTAGCCGTTTGGCCAAGTCTTACTTGGGGAAAGAAGAACACAATTTCTAAAGGTAATCTGAAATGGCTATTTTCATTCCTTTCGGTGTTCTTTCATAATATAAGTGTATCTTAAAAAGCACACTCGCCCCTTAAAACTTGGTTTCATTTTCTTTGTTTGTTTGTTTTTAATTAAAGGAGAAAGCTGCCTGTTCCTTGCTCTCTTCTGGATTTACTTCAATTTAAACATTCTGTAACAACTGCAGACATTTCTCCTCTTCTCTTTTCATACGTCTGCTTGAGCCAATCAAAACTTACCACAATTTTTTTTCCACTGTTATAAACAAGTACTGCTAGGTTGGATGTCCCTTTTAAGTCAAGAAAACACATAGCACACCAGAAAGCCTAAGCCCCGACAGACCTGATGGTCTGAAAAACTATGCTGCTATGCCTACTATGCATAAAGCCTCCTCAAACTGCTGTTTTTGCAGTTTCAGGATATTTACACTACAAAGACTGAGGTTTAACTCAGACCTTATGATTTCAGGTCACAGACACTGAACAGTCAACTCTGTATTAGGGCTTACATGTTCCTACAGCCACAGAAGGAGATGAGGGCCTCAGCTCTGGAAAATCTAATGCTAAAAGAGGATGTGCAGGATGCTTCCATTTAGTCAGGCATACAAGAAGTCACTTGTGGTTGATAACGTCTCTCTGAAGCATACAACACAGAACACAGAATGTCTGAAAGACAGTGAAAGAATTACCATGTGCATCTTAAAAAGCACCGAACCATGATACAAAAGGTAAATGTATTACAGTACATTGCACAAAAAGTATTAATTCCTGAAGCAGTTACTTTTGGAAATGCTATTGAGTATGAACCTTTCTATGTTTCTGTAGGTGTTATAAGCATTATATGGATAAATGATAGCACTAAAAAAAGTAAAGTCACCACCTCTACCTCACAAAAAGCAACTGTTCTGCTTTAAGGAGATATCCGTGTCACCTCTTCTCTCAGAACTCAGCCACTTACTTCCCGTACATTGCTCGACTCAGGCAATCCATTTTTTCCCCCATTTCCTATTCCTCTTGGAATAGAGAAAACCCTGCCATTTCTCCTTGGCAGGAGTCCAAATATCCACTGGAAAGAGATACATTATTTAAATGTAGCTTTCACATCTATAGCTCGTTTTCCTGCAAAGGAAGCAAGTTCACAAATGCAGAGGAGAACTGGAGAGAAAGGTCATGGCCCAGAATAGCTAAAACCTTGGTGAAAGACTTAATTCTATGACTTTCACTTGCAAGCTACCTCAACAATTTAGTTTGAGGCTCTCCTCACAGATTTTTGACATCTATTTGTAGATTAGCTTTTATATACAGGGCATACACCTGTCAGTAACCAAACTAAGCCCACAAAACAAATTCTACTTTGACAATCAAAGGCTGACAGTTTTCTTGGAAAAGCAGTGACTGCTGCATACAGTTTCTCTGAGAACACTGCTATGTACCACCCCACACAGGTTTCATACTGTCAGAGCCCTCAAATAGACATTTTTGGTACCCAAACCACAGGCTGTTAATAGATGGTGGGCAGACTTGCAGCATTACATGTCCCTGTGCTAAGAGCTAGAACATGCTGCATCTTGAACTATGATGGCAGTTCTGAATTCAGAAGCACCTGGAAGCCCTCATAACTTCATGCAGATGCAAGGTACTACCAATAAAGCAATGAGAAGCATCTTATCACATAGATAATGTCTTCTGGCTCCTGCCAAGTTCCTACTAGCAAGCTTAAAAGTAAAAAAAAAAAAAAAAACCCCAACCCAAAAACCAACCACCACCACAAAAACACACCAACCCCAAACAACCACAAACCTGACCCCGAAGAATTCTTCATTCCTTTATGAAAATAAACTTACAACTTCAAAATTTAGCTTAGTGCTTAGGTTTCAGATAGGAGTAGAGACTGGTGAGGAAAAAAAAGAGTGATACTAAATCATTTCCAATTACATTGTTTAAGGAATTTTTCAAGATGGGAAGTGGTGAGAGATATCAGTTGAAAGTACATTAAACCAAATTTTAGTTACAAAACATACTTAGAACTATATTAAGATTTCCATTTAAAGCTAGACAACTTGAACTCAGAAGGTCTTGGGAAACCAAGCAAGTGTCCCAATGTCTTTGTCCCCAAAACAGTTTATTTCAAATTAAAAATAGGGGGAAAAAATTCAATTTCTATCAACATGCAAAGCAATAAGAGTTACTGTTTGAATGTTACAAACAGTCATACAGAACAGGAGAAAAAAATTCTGGAGCTCTCACAAGTTCTTTTAAAAGACTTCAACTCTGAAACTTGTTTAAATATTGAAAACATTGAAGAAGTTTTATCCAGTATTTTATTGTCCACACATCAGATCCTCCTTCAGGCGATGAGCTTGCTACAGCTTTTGGAAGAAAACACACATCCAAAAAGTTTCAATTGTATGTTCATTTGTTAACATATTTTGACACTTTAGGATAGATCACTGAATTCCAAGAGACTGAGGACAGACCTAATGAAATCAGAGCCAGTATTAAAACACTAGAACACCTGAGTAGTGTTTGTGCTGAGACGGTGATCAAGTATTTTCTCTCACCTCTTTAAGCTATTACTATAAAAATTTGCATTTTCTGCTCTCCTAGAAAGCCAGAACTATGAATGCATTTTGCTTTATAAAATCAATGAAAAACTGTTTATGCTCAATCTGTTGATTTCATACCAGATACTAAAATAAAAGCAAGAGAATTCCAAACACAGAGATCTCCCTCCAAGTCTCTTCATGCAGTACTCCAAATTTCTCTTCAGATTTTGTAATTGATGCTCCCATCAGTCCAAGCCTTCAGTACCACCTACACAAAGTAACTCAGACTACCCTATGGCAGCTGACTTTGCCTAGATAGTGTGCTTGCAATGAAATGATATGTAGTGAAGGACAACAAAGCCAGTGCCAACATCCTAAAATAGCTTGCTAGCATGTTAATTTACTTCCACACTTCACCACTAACTACAGTTTAACAGCAACACTGATCTATACAGCCATCCCAGAAGTGGATGCAATCTACGGATAATCAAGGTTGCTGGAGTTTTTTTGGTTTTGTTGAAAAAGACTCGTGCAAACAAGGTCCTCCAATCCAAAAAGTGTATCAAATACTTAACATCACGCAGCAGGATCTCTTCTTACACAAATGTAAAGGGTTAGTCTTCCAAAAGAAACTTTTTATAAGTGTAGCTCTCTTTGTAACATTCATCAAGAATGTCTTCACCTGTCTGAATTCTGCAGAGGTTCTGAAGTCTATCAATTTGACACCCTTCCATATGTTTAATGCAAAAGTAGTAGCTGTCAAACCTATTTAAAAGGTTGAAGACAGAAAAAAAAAACCAAATTAAAAAAGAACCAAACTGCAGATGTATTTACAAGTACAGGGACTGAAACTGGAAATAGTGGCCAACAGACCAGAGGATTTCACTGCCATCCAGATGAACCTCGACAGGCTGGAGAAATGGGCAGGCGGAAACCTTATTCAGCTCAACAAAGAGAAGCGCAAAGTCCTGTACCCAGGATGGAGTAACCCCATACACTAGTACACACTGGAGACTGACTGGCTGGAAAACAACTTTGCAGCAAGTTGCACACAAGCCAGCAAGGTGCCCTTGGCAGCAAAGGCAGCTAACAGAATCCTGGGGTACATTAGGAGGAGTGTTGCCACCAGGCTGATGAAGATGACTCTTCCCTTCTACTGAGCACTGGTGGAGGCCCCATCTCGAATACTGTGGCTAGTTCTGGACTCCCCAGTAAAAGAGAGAAATGAAACTACTGGAGAGAGTCCAGTGAAGAGCCACTAAGAGGATTAAGGGCTTGAAGTATCAATCCTATTTTTTTATATAGTTTTAACCATATACCTAGCAGAGATGCTTTATGAAATTTAAGGCAGGGGGTTTTACAATAGATCTGCTTCAAAAAATAAACTTACTTTAGAACACTAAGGCCTGAACAAGAAATTGTGTGCTTCAGTTGCTTTAAATGAACAGCACACTTTGGAAGTCAAGTTGGTAGAAGCAGTCAAATATTCAAAACCAGCAAGTTTTCTGCAACTGACAAAAATGTACTATTAGTTTGGAGGATAAAAAGAAGCTGGATTTTGCAGTAGAATTTTTACAGAGATTTTGCATTAACTTTTCAGACAATGATTCATCCAAGTTTTTCAACATTATTCCAGTAACTTTGTCCTCAGTAAAAATCACCAGCACATCATTATACAAGATTTTTAAATGTATGTTGGTATTTTAAACACCGCTACATTGTCCAATGAGAGTTGGCTAGTCTTAAGGCAGCAGGTAGATTTCTGGAGCTGACCTTAAGTGCCATGTATACTGCAGTGATATGGTGGGAAACAGTATAAACTCCTAATAAAAAAAATAAACCCTTAGAATTTAATGGTAAATGTATATACCTATCTAGAGGAAACACTGACTCTTCCTATCAAATTAAGAAATCCTGTATTATCAATAACAAAACCGATGTGACTTCAGTCAAGTGTTTTCATGGAGTTTGCTATAAATGCAATAGTTTCAAACACTAAAGAATATGCTGTACAGCAGCATCCAGCACTGACTCAGTAACTCAAGGTCCCATCCGCTCTTGAGTGACTGCATCCCTACCACTATCTGACATAAATACCAAAATTCTGCCATAATGCCAGAAGGTCAATTAAGTAAGACAGCTAACCAGAGAATGCCAAAAATGCTTTTACTCATGTGCATCTGGTGCTCCTTTGATGCACAGTTGAACAAAGTTAAAACTAAAGCTAAAGAAAAAGCATTCAGTTTAACAGAAATCCAAAGAAAGATCAAAGTTGTCTAGAGTTTTATGCCTTCCAAAGGAAATTTCAGTTTTGATCGATAAAATATTCAGTAAAGAGTATAAAATATACAGCTCAAACATTTAAACATATGACCAAAAAGACTGTCTGGTCTCTCTTGTATCTGTTTCTTGGGTATTCTGCTACCTAATGCCACTTTCTTGCACTGTATACTATACTTCTGCAAAAAGGTAACACGATATCAAAGCCTCAGAAAGAGTAGAGAGCTTATTCATAGTTCATGTGATATTCCACAAGGTGCTGAACTTACTATAAAGATTAACCAGACACTGTTATTCACTTGAGAATTTCTATTTCTAAATAGCTTCCTTGTATACTAACCTTCAATAATATCTAATCATGCTTCAGCATATAAAAAGACTCTGATAACAATAACTCACCTACCTCACAATGATTAATCATATTCTACAGACACAAAATCATTAAGAGAAATCTGAGGGGAGTGAAGCCAAACCATTTCTGTGCAATAGTCATGTGGATTAAATTCACTCAACAGGGCTTCTCAGGTGAACCTAATTACTATGGCATAGAAATGAAACAGAAACCAAAGAATCACTCTCCTTTAAAACTTGAATTAACATAGCACTCAATCAATTATCATTTGATCTGACAAAAACAAAGTTAAACTGACAGGTTCTCTCATGCCACTTCAGTTGTGACTGGCACATGTTAAAACCATATTAAGCCTCCTAAAAGCTGAATCTGTTCTTTATGCAGCAGTTCTCTCTCATAGGGGCCCCAAAGTAAAATTACAATGCCATGACTGAAGTAGCTTAAGTCACTTGGAAAGTGACAGAAGTTTCTCCTCCAACAGCCATCTTTTGACATGTAAATTTCAAGTCCTCATCTTTGCTTATTGCTAATCATTGGCTCCAATCCTTCCCACCCTCCCCTATAGCTGACAGCTGTGGTCCCTTGGAATTGCAAAGATCTTAAAGGATTTCTCACACCTAAAAAATTACCAAATACTGTGGTTCAAGCCAAGGTGGAGAAGTGAATACATGTATTTGCCCAGGTACAGCAACACTGGGACCTACTGCAAACCTCACCCACAGCAGACAGTTTGAAATCAGAACAGCTAAGGAGTTTGCAGTAACTTGCTGTCCCACTGACAAACCTATCAGCTTGTGTCCTGTCTTCAGCTGTTTTCCAAGATCACCTGTGGGTGAATATTAGCTACCCTCTGCAGGCATCTCCTTTGGAATCTTGGGCCAATTTCTTTACCCCCTTCCCAAGTGTTAAACTGGAGCAACGGACATATATGGAAGGGAAGAGATAGTAATAAACAGACCAATGAATGAAATGTAAGCATACCTGAACAGCTGTCTTCCTTAAAAGCAGACTTGAGTTCTATTTGTCACACAGAAACCTTTTGTCACAGAAGCTCACGGCAGCTGGGATCTTGAATAGGTTAGGACATACCGAGAGGCAGATTCATTCCAATGCTGCTAGGTCCTAATAGACATTACACTACAGCAATGGCAAACAGTTGTAGCTCTGAAATAGAAAGTCAAGGAAAACAATTTGAGCTTTGATTCACACAGCTTTCTACCGCTCAGAAGGACTGGATCAGACTGGAAGCATTTGAGAAAAACTGATAGCAATGGAGAGAATAGTCACAAACAGCAGTTCTGAAACACTGTTTTCCATTACATTGGATGACTGCATTATCTGGATCAGTCTGTCTCATTTAACAGGTCTGAGATGGTGAGGAGCTGTGGGGTGAAAGAAAGTTCATCTGCTACCCACTCAGTCATTTCTGAGGGCTCAAATTAGTGATTGCTAGCTAGTGCGATAAGCAAGGTGATGTCAGGGGCTAGACTCCAACGCTAGCTTCTGCTTTCAGTTTAAGACATCCAAGTGTTTCCGTGCAGGCTTTAAACTCCCATTAGAGTCAACACAGATGCTGTCAAGATTTCTTGGAGAGATGTTCACAGAACAGACTGTTTTCACTGGCACTTTCGGAGAAAAGCCACAGATAGTAAGTTGTCTTCTCACCTGATCAAACTCAAGACAGTCAAGCAAAGAAGTAGAGGAGACTGGCTATAGCAGATAATGTGTTAATTACTAGGCTAACACTAAGGAATATTAATCCCTACAGTTTCTGGATCATATGGCCTCTCTCTTCTTCCCAAATAGCAAGCTCCTGTAAAAGATGGTTCCAAAATGTAAACTTCAGGAAAAAGGAAAAAAAAACCCAACCAAAACCACTGACATGCTCCACAACTGTAATCAAAACAGAAACTTTTACAACTGTCATATTCTTTACAGGTTTTTTTTTCCTATACAGTGTAGGACATACTATACTGTTCCTAGACCTTTTAGATTATTCTAGTCTCTATTCTGATAGATGTTTTATTGTACACATCCCAGCAAGCTACCTCCTCTGACCTTCTAGAAATTGAGAATAATCTTGCTGAGTAAGAGATAAACATACAAAACTAAACCACTGCACAGTTGTTATACCATGCAGAAACCTCCACCACCCCCCAAAAACAGGCTCAAGGATCTGGGTATTTCTTTTTAATATTGCCATAAAAAGACATACCTAGGCATTTAGATTATATGAGTTTTATCCCTTCTCTCTCCCTTTGCACTAATGAGCTTCTATGCTCATGTAGGAAAGAAGAATTATTATCTTCTCTATAACAACAAATATTTCTGGAATGGCAAAACTTTTACAAGACATGCAACATGTTACATTTCAGGACTTTGAAGATCCTGGAAGATGGACAACAATGTTTGGTGACCAAAGGCAAACTGAATGGATTGCTCTCGCAGTAGTTCAACGATTATTTACTGTACAAGGTTGAAAGACTGAAGAACCAGTTCCGTTTTACAAATATTTAAATTGACCATGCAAAATAAAGTTAATGCAGACTTGGAAAAAGGGGGTTGCTTTTCAGTCATTTAGATCTTGTTTTTCTGAACTTGTGGTGTTCAGGGCTATGATACAGTATGCTGCAGGACAATGGTTTTGCAATATTAAAAAGAAAAAAAAAATACAGGTTTGGGGCGTTTTTAAGTACCGGCATTCATTTAAGTCGCCTTTTACCCAAGACTTTCCAGAACCAGTCATGCTGGGGATTCAACATTCCGCTACCCCTGCATGCAGCAAACACAAACATCCTCCCTGCCGAGCTCCGTGGGGAGGCCCCTGTGGGGCGCACCCCCTCCCCCAGGCGCTCCTCCCCTCTCCGGGCCTGCTCACGTGACCACTCCCGAGAAGTGGGTGAAAGGTCGCGCCGCCGCAGCGCCGCGCAAGCCAACAACAGCCAGGCCTGCGGCGGGGGCAGCCCCGCCCCGGGCTACCGGCACCCCCAACATCTCCAGGCTTTTCTACGCGGGCCGCAAAGGCACCGCCAACGCCAAACAAGTTTTCAAAGAGAAGGACCGCAAGCAAATGAAGGAAACAAAGTGTATCTCAAAGTGTATCGAGGAGAAAAAAAAGGGGTGTACTTACCTTGCACAACTTAGTAGTTTCTATTCTGGTTCTCAGTGCTAAAAAGTCTCAGTTGTTTGATGTTACACTTTTCTTTAACCAAAACCAATGTTTTCTTCCTGGAAGAGGCTGTTGAATCAAGGCTGTAACACCCCAAAATTTTGAAGAGCCCTCAGATTAACTTCTCTTTCAAACCAAGTCACAGCTATGACAGAGCCCGATACCTGTGTAAAGTTATATTTTCTAAACTAATAGAGATCCACATCATACTTACCTACACTATCACCTGTGCTATTATAAACTATCAATTATTAGTTTATATCAGTATATCGATATGCTTACAACAGGAAAAGAACCTGCTAATTACCACTGAAGACTACAATACTTTTTTTTACATAACATCATTCACAATGGTCAGAAAACACATAAAGGAGCTTGTAGATCTGGAAACTGAAGAGGTCAGACACTCAGGAAAACTTAATTGGTTAAGGAAAGGAGAATGAAGGCATTAGATCTTCCCCATTCATTCTCAGTGCTACAGTCCTACAAACATGATAAGGAAGCAAGTAGTTTTCTGTACAGTAATCTCCTCTAGACTGCACAGTATCAATATGCTTGTCCTCTAAGTGCTGACAAATTGCCAGATAAGAGGAAGAATGAGATATTTCTCTTAATACTATGTCGCACTTTTTTCTTTCCAGAAAAGGTGCTTCCTGTTACAGTTCCATCAACACTAGTATTGATCTGTTATAACTGAAGTCATATTTTAGGTTGAGTTTTCTATTTAAACCAGAAAACATAGCACAAAATAGGAAAGGTGTGTGAAAATGAGGCAAGAAAATGGAGTTCCAAGATGCTGCAAAAATCTTAACCTACCTTTTGCAACAAGTCTAGTTAGCATTCTCATCCAGTAAACCTGCCATGCCATGAACAAAATATAACATTTTCTGTCTGTGTATATCTCAAAAGCTGTTTGCAGTGACTGCGGGTTTTGTACTTTTCACAGCCTGCAATTATATGAGTATATGGACTAGTCTCTCTCACGCACACAATTAAATATTTAGTTTACGCACACTTGAAAACCCACCACTGATACCAAGCCGCGTGCACACTTCTACAGAGCTGAAGTTCGTCCTGGTAATGGGTCAAAGCAGCTCCACTAACCCGCGAAGCTGCGGGTCACCAATGTCGTTCGTCTTCGTTTACGCGGCGTAGGTTTAGTGCATCTCCCCGTGTAACTCTGTAACACCGCTCCCCCTGCCCCCATCTCCTCCCCTCTTCCGCTCTCTTATCTGCAGCAGTAACGAACTAACCCGCAAGGCAGGGGAAAACAGGAGTGGGATGCCAAGGACACCTTGCCTTTCCAGGGCGCTCCCGCACGCGCCCGTGTGGACCCACCCGCGCCCGCCAGCACCGCCGGGGAGCAGCCCCGCTCCCACCACCCTCCCTGCGTTTTCACCCTTTACTCGAGCAAGGATAAGCCCCGCTCAGGAGACAGCACCCAGCGCACTCGCACATTTACTACAGAACTTCGTGCTCGCCCTAATGAAAATAATAATTCGGCTAAAAACAGACCAACCGAGCCCGTCCGCCTGACCCCAGTCTCGTCCTCCCTCAGCCCCAGGCGGTGCGCTGCGGGCGTGTCCCAGCTCGAGCGGGAGCAGGGGGAGGGGGAGCAACAGCCCTCAGTGAATCAGCCGGACACAGAGGAACACGGCCCACCGCTGCCCCCTACCCCGTTCCCTGGGACCACCGGAGCCCACCGCCTGCAGGCGGCGGAGCTAAGCCGAGCCGCGCCGGGAAAGCCAGCGATCAAGGACCTGCGCCTCACATATGCCCAGGGCCTGCTGTCGGCGAGCAGGCCCCCCGTCCCACTCACCTGCTGAGAGAAGGGCAGTTACCAACGCTCAGGAGGGGCAGGCCGAGCTGAGCTGAAGCGAGCAGCAACACAAGCAAGAAGCAAGTGAGACGACGACCGCTCCCTCACGCACCCTGCGAGAGCCAGGCTTGCCGCCCGCTCCCTCATTGGTTGCCGGCGGCAGGGGGGCGGTTCCGGGACGGGGCAGGGGAGGAGGTGCAGGGCGCGGCCCGTGTGGGCGGAGCGGAGGCGGGAAGGGAGGTGGCAACCGATAGGCGGGGGAGGGGCGGATTGGGCTGTGTGATTGGTGGGGAGCCCGGGGCAGGGCCAAAGGGAGGCCCTGCGGGACCTGAGGGGGAAGTCGGGGGGCGTGGGCGTGGGCGTGGGCGTGAGGGTGAGGGTGAGGGTGAGGTTGAGGGAGGCTGACTCCTGGAGGCACAGCGAAACACAGTCTCTGTAGTCTTATAGCCGTCCTGGGGAAGGAAACTCCACGGGTTGCGAGGAGAGGCCCTGGAGTTGTAAATGTGTCGGGGAAAAGGTGCACCCTGGGGAAGCACTGCACGTTGGGGACCTATTTGGGGTGTAGCCATGGAGCTAAGATGGACCACTCTGCTCCAGCAAACACTGGTATTTGAAGGAAATCAGTACACTCAATACACCTCAGCAAAAGTAATTGCATTCTTTAAAAAATGCAGAATCATGAAAGTAATTCAAATGAAAGCATATGTGTCAGTCTCAGGGCAGAATGGTACTCAATTTGAAATGAGTTTACATTTGTAAAGGGCCAGTCACTCAAGAGCTCAGAGCTTGAATATGTCATGCTCTGTTTGATTTCAGTATGATAACGGCAGGAAGGCTGCTCTGTCCCAAAAGGAGGTCATGGCCTGTCAGACTGCAGTGGTGTCAGTGTGAAGTCTCTTCTTTGAACTAGTATGAGTTGGGATTCATACATTTTTCCCTTGTGCGCAGAGCCACCCAGCCACACACTCCTGCCTCCTGCAATTTCCAGGGTGTGGCTGAAGGCTCCAAAGCACACAAACATATGACCAAATCCAGAAGCATGGACACTACAGACTAAGCCTCTCCTTACCATTAAGATCATGCAATGTCAATGAAAAGAAAACCACTTCCGGTCAGAATTTTCCCCTCTAGTGTTACGTGCCTAATGATGCAATTGTAAGAAGATGTTATTCTTTCAGAAAGAAACATAAAACTTAGGAGAAAGCAAAGGGGGGGGGGGGGGGGGGGGGGAAGAAAGGAATTTGGATCTATTAATATTAGCAGGAGGAGAATGAAAACAAAAGAATAAATCACTACAAATCCAGCTACACCCCCAGATTCAGCAGCATTCATATCTACACATTTTTAGCCATAGCAGATAGGAATGTCATTTGGACAGTTACAAGAAGTTAATTAATAGCTTAAATAGAAAAAATTATCTGTATGTTTTTCTTCATGCACAATGGCAACCTCAAATGTTGTTAGGTCATTTTTTTTTTTTCATCTTGCAGGTGCTTTTTACCTTTGAAATATTAAAAACATAAACCAAATCTGCTTTCACTCACTCACGAAACTCACCAGGAGTTTCATACATAGCTTAGTCCCCATTCAACATTTTCATCTATGCAGTAATCAGGAGGGAATCAGTCAGCTGAGAACAGATGTTGGTGTTAATTATTTTGTTCTCCAAATGATTGTGCAAGCTGTCATGAATTAGGGAGCACCAAGATAGAGTGTTTACTTTAACATGACTCTAAGCTCCCTGCAGCTAACCTTAGTAAAGACTTGAAAAGTATTGTGTTACTTAAGGCTGCAATGATTGCAACTTAGCCAAATCTGACTTGTCTCTGTTTAACTGGCAAATGTAAACCTTACAGATAATCCTGTAACTAGTTCCCAGTGGTCCTGACACTGACACCTAGGTCAGGCTCTATTCACCCATTAACCCACAAGGAGCAAGTTAGATACTTCTGCAAGACTGTCCTAGTAAGAACATTGTGTGTCTTTTGTTGTGGCAACATGCACTGCTGAAGTGCTCTATCTCCTCTGCTAACCGTGTTTCTTCAGCTAAGAGCATAAGGTAATTCTGACTCTCATGGCTGCAGCTGTAGTCATCTGCAGGCCTACAGTGTGACCTGTGCTTCTGTACCAACCTTTCACTGCTCAGCAAAGGTAAGTCAATTTCCCCTCCCATGATTGACATATTTTTAATTTCTAAAAAATTATGAGTGTCATCAGCACAGACCACATGTGCTTGCTGCTGTAAGACCTCCCTAGTAATTAATTCTGATCCTTGTAATCCAAAGAAATCAAAATATCAATGACAGGTCACATTTATCTGTGCCTTGGCAGATGCAAATAATTTCAGCTTACCACAATGGATATATAGCTCTTGAATTAAATACATTTGCTTGTCTTACCCCAGCCCTTCAAGACTTCCTGGCTTCTGCATATGCTACATGGCTGCTTTGTAGCAGCTTTTCTTATCCAGTATACCTATCTTTCATTATTTTTAGATTTGTCTATTTTGTAACAGATTTTAATGATGGCAAACCACTATACCTTAAACCTGGATCTGGTCTGGAAACCTGGCTATCTCCAGTGTGATTGTGTGGTATTCTGGGTTTGGTGTATTTTTTTGAATTAATTCAGTTTCTCAAGTTGCTTAAGTCAAGCAGTTTTAACATAGACAAGAGATTCTTTTTGCTGTCTTGAAACAGAATTAGGCTTCCAATAAGGAATTGAATTATTCAAGACCTTCAGAGCACAAATTTATTGGGTGCGGTCTTAGTTGCTTGAGCAGGTATTTTCCCAGTTTGCTTGCTAGTCAAAACATCACTGCAGTTTCATTTTAAACAGGATCAAGATCATTTGGTTTTTTCCTTCATGTTATCTCCCATGCTATCTGAAAATGAAGGTTTCCACTTCATAGTGACATAAGCACAGGTAAGTCAGTGTCCCATAGCAACTTGCCACTGATAGCCTGAGTGGCAAAACAAATTGGTAGTAAGTGAACTGAAAAACAGCTTCAAAATGTAACTTTTTGTAGATAGGTAGGTGCATGTATGTTTGTATGCCAGGGAACCGAGTGTGAGAATGAAGCAGGCAGGGCAGGGCCCTCTCTGACAAAGGCACCTTCCCATGGCATCTGAGCAAGGTGAGCAGGACAGGTCCTGTGACAGCAAACAGTGTGAGCCAGATCATTAGACATGTCTTCAGTGATGAGGCAAGTCCAAGGTTGTCAAGCTGGAAAACTGAGTCAGGATTAGGGTCTAGGTCGACAGGAAGCATGGCCAGGTGCAAGGCAGCTGCAGGAGGGCACCGAGGACGAGAGCCTCAGCTTAAAAGCTACTCCCAAGCAAAGTGGGGAGCCCCACTGAGGCCTTGTAGTGCAACTTCCCCCAACAGCTCATTTCAAGGCCAGACACCTGCACCCTGTGTCTAAGCAGGCTCAGAGGTCTGGCAGACAAAAGCGCAGGAGCGGTGATGGGAGAATATCCTCAGGGCCCTGATGATGTACACATACACGTGTACACTCTCACAAAATGGCCACATTTACATTTCTGTGAGATGATGCAGGAAAAGTGAAGGTCCTTACAAAATGCAATGTCCAAAAGGGTATAGGGTTGGGGTTTTATTTGTCAAGAATGAAATGTTGCAAAACTGTGTAGTGCACCTTACTGACCAGTGAAAATCAAAGTGATTTCACATACCATGAATAATGCCCATGTCCTGGCACATCCTCTTTTTTTTTAATATGTTCCAGGCCACTCCTGTCTCCCAAGCCCTTATTGCTATGAGTCAATCAACTCAGCCACTGTTGTTATACTGAATAACACCAAGCTCTGCCAGCATAGTAATGTCTCAGATTTTGATCTGGCTTGATCTTTGTCCATTCTTAAATACTTTCTCATGAAGATACAGTAGCAATTCAACAGATATTTAAACAGAAGAGAGTGAGTTGCCATGTCTTGCCCTGCTTTTTTTAATCAGATAAAATGGATACTACTAACCTCACTTGACTGAGTTGTCAACAGGGTTGTCAGCCTATCCTGTGGCAGTCAGACCTAGCAGAGAACTTATGGTGTGCATCAGTGATTGCAACAGCAGGAAGATGTTTGGGGAAAATAAATGTGCCCCTTTTCTTCTAAACAATGTAATTTTTAAAACAGATAATTCACTTTTAGTATATTAATTTTTCTCGAGTCGGACAAGCATTTTGGTTTTAAATTCATTGATTAAGGAATTGCAAAATAATCACTCAGAACATCACAGGTTTTGCTTAGAGATTATAATCAAAATAAAACAAGTGTACCTTTCCAGTGCTTTGTCAAACTAGCCAGTCCTTGGAAAGTGAACACTTGTAGATGCCATTTAACCAGTAAGTAATACATTCTTGCTTTAGAAATGACACCAAGACAGCTTTTCAGATGGTAAAAACCCATGTAACTTCCCCAGATCTGATCCAAGGATTCTCCATGGTTAGGGTTATGCTCCCAGTGTCTGGTATTACTATTTTGTATGCCTGAGATAGTCTCACCTATTGTAATATTACCTCCAAAGAGATGACCAGGGGACAAAGTGAACACAAGCACTAATCAATATCCATTGAGAAGTGGATAGGTATAGGTCTAATACACTGCTGACCAAAATGTCCATAAACTTAGCAGGTACTGAAGTTTGTCAGGAAAGGTTAAATTTATAATCAAGTGACCATGGGTAGACTCTGTTGAGATTTTCTAAAAGTGCCTGAGCATCTTTGTCAGAAAAGTCCAAAAGAAATTAAGTGACATCTGCATACTCAAAACACCATATTCCAAGCAATTCACTGTCTCTCCAAGTTATTTTTAATACATATTGACCAGTAAGAGCAAAATGAATAGTGCTGTCATGGCATACAGATGAGATAGCCCTTCTGGGCAAGCTCATAGGGGACCCTCCACTCAGAAAAATAGGTCAAGAGGCTATTTGGTAGGAACATCCACAGCAAGTGACAGATCTGCCCCACACACAGATTTTTAGATCTCCCATTTTTCATTTCTCTCCTTCTGATGTTTCAATTTCACTTCTTTTCTATTTCTTTGCATATTTATGACTCCTGGCTTTGTCCTTCACAGTCACATTGGGTGAGGAATATGGATCTCCTGACACCATCCCGGATGTGAGAAGATGGATGACATCCCAGGTATGAAGGACATTACTTACAAGCCTCATAGCATGTGCCTAAGGTTGTGTTAACAGTAGCAAAATGGAGCCTGGCCTAGCTTTGAAAGGAAAGTATGTAGTTGGAAGTTTTCTAAGGTAAGGGCACAAGTCAAACATACAATACTAAAGGTCACTGTATATTAGAAAAAGCCACAGTGAATGTTGCAACCTAATAGTGGTTGTGTTTGTGACACCCCCTAAGCTCTGCAAAACTTTGAGAAAGAAAACTCTCTGGCCTGAAAATACACACCATCATTTCTAGCAAAGAGTAGAGGTTTATTTAGAGATTATTTGGAAGGTTATTTAGAGGTTTGTTTGTTCAGATTTAAGGACCTAGCAGATACTTTTGGGAAGACACTGTTATGTCCACATGTAAAATATTTAAAATAATCCACTGTCAAAAGAAAATCTGTCACTCAGACTAACAGTTGCTAACAGATTCATAGCCCAGTTTTCCTTCACAGTTTCAAATGGGAAGCATAATTGAAGGGGCTTGTACTGCAGATTTTTTCTCTCATTGGGCAACAGATACTGTATGTACTATTTCCTACTGCAATCTACTGGATGGAAGCAGAACTGTTTGTTTGCTACCCACATAGTTCTGCAAGTAAAATAGTATTAACTATTTGTGAGTATTTGTTTGATTTCTAGTATACCAATTATGTGCCTTACAGTAATTCGCAGACTGCGTCCAGAGATTGAAGGAGATCGAACTGTTGTTTAGAGACTAAGCCTAAAATGAAGGAAGTGAGTTCAATTCCTTGCTATTCTACTTTAGGGACAAAGCATATCAGCTGAGTTCCTCAATGGTATTCATAGTTCAAGATAAGTAGAGCACATGGGAAAGCCATGCAAAAACCAATTAGTGCAGGTAGAGAGTAAGGAGGAGAAACTTCCCTTTATTTCACATGATTTTGCCTTTTTAGACAGAATGAAAAATGCACAGGATAACACTATATGCCTCCAGCTGAGTGGATGAAAAGATTTCTCCTTCCACTTTCTTCATAGCTTTTGAACAGATAAAATAAAACCCCCAAAGCATCGCAACACTCACTTGTTGGTTACGTAGCATTGCTGTGTCAGTGTACTTTTTTCCCTTCAAATGCCAACAGTTCATCCATAGGTGACTGAAGCACATCCACACTTCATTTTCCTTATTGTCATGCTCACTCAGACATGCTTTCTTTAGTGATGAGTACAGCTGTGTGAGGACATATTCTTCCATTCTGCCTAGTGCTTTGTGATTTTCTTGCTCTACATTTCAGCATACCTCCCAGAAAACGCAGGAAATTTGGATCACACCAACCCTGCCCCCATCAAGCTTCTCTTGGCATCTAATATCAGTGCCAGAAATATTTCCAAACTAAGCCAGATAAAGTATCCTGTACTGAAAACCATAGTCACAGCATCAAACTAAGATCCACAGTGCTACTCTTTACAAAGACCCAACCACCATTTCAGGAAAGAAAGGGATACTCTAATTACACAAAATCCTGAAAGAGGGCTCATTTTCATTATAATGTTCATGCCAAAGTAAAAACTGTCTGTGCTGTAGTTGCTCTCTTATCGCACCAATAGGTTTCCATAAACAGGCTGCAATATGAGCTCAATTCCATAGACTTTGTTTCAGATGTATAATGCATAACCAAGATATTTGCAGTGTATGCAAGTCAAAGTTGAGTGCACATATATGATTAAAATCTACCTTTGTACCTTTTCTATTGAATTTCCTTATCTTTCTATATCTGCAGCCATAATAAAGCATAATTTATTTGCAATGTGTTTCCTTTAACTTCTATAGTACCACCAACTCAAGCGAAGCAGAGCGCTGAGTGGGTAAGAAGAGGGAAAAATCCTCCAGAAATTGGAGCAGGACATGAGAAAGTGTGAGGCAGCCTGAGCATGGACAATGTTTGCACTGGAAGAAAAGCAGTTTAAAATCTCCCTGCATAGTTATACTGCACATCCAGTTACTGATGCAGGTCCTCACCTGAAGCAGTGGTGTGTAGGCTGCTGCTGGGGGCAGGTCCAGTGTGGCATGATTCCCTGTGGTTTGTCCTTGCCATGACTGTTGGGCCTCAGCACCCTCCACACCCTCAGCACCTGGTCATCTTCCTCGCCAGATATTCTGGTATGCTTGTGTGCTTGTTGTGGCAGCACATATCACAGTTCTTTTGTGGATTCACGGTGTTCTTGCATAAAGATATTTTAGTTCCTCACTCTGCCTATATGAATTCTGTTGCAGGGTTCTGGCATTCACTTTCCTCCCTTTCAGCTCCTGTTGTGCCCTGTTGCCTTTGCTGGCCCTGATGGCGCTTTGAATCTTCTTGCATCCTTACAGGAAAGAGAAGAAACGTGCATTTAAAAGGCAAGCAAACATTGCTATAACCTCTCAAGTGGTCTCTAAGAATATTGTGAGGGTAAGGGGGGCAGCACAGCTGTCAAAGCAGTGCCAGATACTCACAAATAGTACCAAAAATGGGCAGTACCCACAGTTATGCTGAGATTTCATAACTGCTGAAGACAACTATGAAGAAGTGGGAATGTTCTGATACTAGCCCTGGTTCTCCAAGAGTGAAGCAGCATAGTGTGATGAACTTGTTGGCAGCCTGTCCAATAATGTGCTTTAAATACAGCGTTACAACAGGTGGATCCTAACTATAATGCTCAAAGTTGTAGCTGCAAAACCAGGATCTTGTGTAATGCTATTAAATGTTTAAATTAGAAGCCAAAACCTTTCTTTCATCTGCCATGGAATCTCTGACATCAAGCAAGATTTTTTTTTTTTTTTTGCCTTCCTCCCACCCCATCAGAAACTGACACCAACACCAACAAAGTCAATGGCTAGTTTTTACCAGTAAGGCCTTACTAGAGAGGAAAATTGTTTAAAGGCTGGAGAATTACAGGTTCAAAAGTTAGTTTGGGGCTTGTTTTATTCTGTAGTCTTCTGTTCTGCTGTTTGTATTTATTCTTCTCCCTGCATGAGGAAGCCCTTTCCAGAACAAACAATTTGTCCTGTTGGTCTTTCTTCCTCACTTAATTGGCAAAATGTATTGCCTTTATATTTTATAATTTAGTTTTTCCTGAGCACATTGATGTATCTACATGTATAAAAGCAAAGCAAGTCCGCAAAAAGTGGTTTGCACTTGGCACAGGAGGCAGTGAAGTTTGTGGTACTCTTCATCTTAATATAAGTAGTTGAAATATTGGCTCTGTGGGTAAATAGCTAACAAAAGCACCATAGTATTTTTCAGTTTCTGGAGAAATTGAAGTATTTAGTCACGTTTAACAGCCTCGTGTTTATCAAACCATCCTAATGAGTAATAAAAATTGTTACAGAAAGCAAAATATTTGACTAACCTATTTGCCAGCATTAACTTCAGGTCCTATCAAGAAGGGCAGCAGAAAGTAAACCAAGCAGTGCACAAGTACTTCTGTGCTGTTTGGCTGACTCTTTGAAGTGACGTAAGCACCCAGTGGACTTTGTCCATATTTGTGACTGAATAGTTCAATTCAGTGTAATTCTGCGCAGTTTTGTGGTCATAAACAAAGCACAAATTCTACCCATACATATCTAAAACACACGTCAAAACCACATAAAGAGCGGAGAACAGATAAGGAAAGGTGACTGGAAGCACAGATCATCAACATGTTTCACAAATAAGTTTTCCAGGACCTAAAGAAATACAATTGACGTGACTCTGTGGGCTATTCACTAACCTGTAGGCATGTCAGCTGTATCTGCCAGGCTGCTTTTCAAAATACTGTCAGCCAGGGAATGACTATAGCAAAGCCCCATGATCTGCCTGCTGGAGCTTTACACTCTCATTGTCTGTAAGAATAAGTCTTGGTTGCATTTGTGCCTGGGGAGCTAATGAATTTAAGAATCGCACAGATGGCTTGCTAGATGACTAGAATACCACCACACATAAATATGTTCCCACAGTTTAAGGAAGGAACAGAAGGATCAAGGGAAAAATAGGTAAGAAAGCCATCACTATGTGTAATTATTAAAAGCCTATAGGGCTGAGAAGTCTCAGTGTTCTTTTATATTACAATATAGAAGAAATTTAATTGGTCAGAGAAGGGACTGAAATTGCACCTCTCCTTTAAAGACTATAATTTGAATGATTTAAAATGAAGAATAGTGGAGAAAAGCAATACTGTGAAACATCATAGAATTCAAGGAAAGACTGCTTTCTGCCAAAGTCCATGAAAATAGTAGAACAGTGTTTCTCAGGATATGTTAATGCAGGCCTAACGTTTGTAGCAAAGTGTTAATGACTCTGCCAGTGATTGATTTTACGTGGCTTTTCTAGGAAGTTAATATGATTTGAATCATGAACTTGATGCAGACAGATTTTGGTTTTAGAAACAAATACATGAAAATGACTTTGTAGAAAGAACATGTGGGAAAATTACATGCTCTAGAATAATGCCATTTTTAAAAGGCCATAAAAATAGGTCTCTAATAAATGTTCTTATTTTCATGAATCCTGGTTTTGATTCAAGATATCAGAGTGATCCTTTGAAAACTTGGTGAGGTACTGCACTGTCTCACATTAGGTACTTACTGTGCAAATATCAGCTGCATATGTTATTGAACAAGCACTTTCTGCAACATGTTCAGAACCTGAGGGAAAAAAATACTCCCTTCAGTAGAAAATAAGGCGTACTGCCCTCGTGTGGCTATTGCTAAAAAAAACCCAAACACCTTTAAAAATCTACTCTTCAGGATTTAATCCAACATAACTACTAGGAACAGGTACTCACAAAGCATAGAGTGCACATTTTTCTCATCGTGAAACTTTTTCTTCTTGCCTTTGAAGCAGCTGTGACTAGTCATACCCCAGCACTTGACTAGATGACCCAGCGATCTTATATTGTCTGACTATTCCTGGGCTCTTCTAAACCTGAGAAGGTATTTTAGCTCTTCTGTTTGGAGACAGGAAGGAAATTATGGATTCATTTTTTCATCCTGTAATTTTTGTGACTGATCTTCTGTTATTTCATAATTTTCTCAGGAGTGTAGGATTACTTGCATGGAGGTCAGTGCTCTTAAAAACCCAGCATGAAATGTGTTTAAACAGTTTTTGATTGCTGTATTTGAGAAAGGAGCTAAATGCAGAGTTACTCTGCTCTCACACTTTTTCAGAGGGTACTTCTATTAATCCCCCTTGAAAGTTTAAGGCTTTTTGTTTGTTTGTTCATGTTTAGCTTCATAAAAAAAACCCCACACATTGCAGGCTCCTCACAGATATCTGCAATTCTCCCCCCTATCATGGGATTTGAGCTGGACATGACTTCTAAAGAGAAAAGTGCACAGTTTTGCTGGGTTTCCTGTGAAAGTGTGCAAAATGCATGAATATTGATGCAAATATGATTGGACTGTTTGGAGATTAGCTGACGTCTCTCACCCCCTTTCATTGCTAGCTTTTGTGGAGGGGCTCCTGGGTGTCTCCATCACTACTTTTTAACAGCTATAATAATAATGCAACACAGATGAGCTTGCACAGTCTCTGGGTCTTTTTCCACAGGGTGCATACCTTCATAATCCTCCTCTAATCCTGGTGATTACACTGATAACATTAGCCCTGTGAGCTCATGATTGACCTTCCCACATTGTACCTGCAGTCTCCAAGTGAAAACACCACCCTCTAATGTAATGAGACGCCACCATTGCATGACAGGTCATTACCCACCAAAGATGTTCTTGCCTGGAGTTTCGTGTGTAGGATGTTATCAGTTGTCCACACTCTTTACCTGAACCAGGCATGTTAAGTAATGCATATGGCATGTGCAGGTGCACAAGGTATGCATATGGCAGTATATTTGTAGGGTAAATATCAGGTATACGACCTGACTTCACTGGGAAAATAGAGGCATGTTCTCCATTCCTGCCCCTCCCTCCCAGACATCGTTGCTGCAGTCAAGAGGCAGTTGGAGACCTTTCAGTCTGCCTTTAAAAACAAAAATGGTGGGGACAAATGGAGAGAGACTTTGTCAAACAGTCTGTCCTTTCAAAAGAAGGCCACAGGCACAAAAACACTTGGCACCCTTGTCCAAAATGGACTCTTGACCTGGAAAAGATATATGGTTTGAGGTTTAGCAACTTATTTATTTCTCTCTCTGTAAATACTGGTGCTAGGACACTATCACCTACTCTGGTGTTTACACTGCAGCCTGCTGACAGACAAGGTGGACAATTGTAGCTCAATCATATCTTGTTCAGCAGAGTCCCACCAAATACCAACCAGACATGGTAGAAGTGGTTAAACAACTGCTCAAGATGTTCACACAAGTCAAAAGAAAAAGAAAACTAAGCAACATGCTTGGTTGGTAAAATTACTAAAGAAAGCATTGCTTCTGCTGCCCCAGCTCTCGGGGGGCTCTCTAGAGTGGCACAGGTTTTTCACATGGCCATAGACCCTAGTCTGCACTGGTTAAGCAGGGCACTGATGGTTTCATGTACTTGGGGAGTTTATGATTTCTGCCATGGAAGGAGAAAACACAGTTTATTCAGGAGGCTAAAGTGTAAAGCTTGATAGTAAAAAGAAGGGCACATAAAACCAAGGTGGTATTTTTTAGGCCCAGCAACCCAGCTTTAATGAAGGTCTTCCATCATCCAGGAAGTTGACCCAACTAAATCTGCCATCAAGACTGAATTTGTCTTACCTCATGGTGGCTCTTTTATACTTAGTTCACTAAGTCTGATCCCAGGTCCCTCTGTGAGCAGTGCCAGCATACCTTCTTCCAGGCAGCTGGAGCATGGCCCACAGGCATTGCCATCACTCCCTAGGGATAAGAAAGGAGCCTGCAACACTATCTTATACTTAGATAATTAATTCTTAGACACCTAAAATTAAGTGAGATGGATTCCTCCACAAATAAGTTGGTCCAGTGATGTTTATTTATAGCCAAATACTGCCTGCCTGCTCCCGCTGATAACCACAGTACTGTACAGTTAGCCCCATTTCTTCCAATGTGAGTGAAGAGTTAGTCTGTGGGAGGTAGAGCTACAAATCTGGTACTCTGACTATAACCTGTGTTGTATCTATATAGCAACTGGAACAATAAAACATTTAATTTGAAAAGGAAATCATACAAAAATTAACTTTAAAGCAAAATATTTTACCTTAATGAAGAAAGAAAGTTGCAGTGACTCATTTTAGCTTCATTAAAATGATAGGGCTTCACAAGAAATATCTTGCACTTTGATGGAGTCTCCTATGAAATCCAACTCAGTTCACTTCTCTTGGCTACACCCACAGTGTGGCAATGCCTAGGGTGACCTTTACATGACATGCTCTATGAAAGGCATTGGCTTGCTGGGTGAAGAAGCTACAGAAAGATTTACACCACACTGCAAGACTACTAATTTGGCCTGCTGACATCCTGGCTCAGACAGCTGATTGCCTTGACTATTCTGAGTAGCTCATTCAAGCCCATCCATGCTCTTCTAGGCTGCAGCCTGTAGTGCACACACAGCCTAAAGAATCTGCAGCACTTCAGTAAAATTACTAGTTGTACTTACCACACCTGCATCCTGGTTACATTTAAATATAGTCCTCACTGACTTTTGGGGCAGGCCCTTACCATTTGTAATGATGGATTCTTATCAAGAACAGAACCCAAGTCAGCTGTAGATCCTCCGTCTTCCCAAGAGAGGTCACTACCATGAGATGTTGAGTCCCTAGCAAAGCACTTACTTAAACCATTTACATGTGCATTCTGTGACAGTGTTCATGTGCTTAAAAATGAACCTCCATTTTGATGGCTGTTGGAGAGGACACCAAGTCCCTAACATGCTGTGTAATATGTAACACCAAGAGCATCATTAATGTAAATTTTTTGAATTTGAACTTCTCACTGTTAAGATTTTCAGGCCTTCCATCGAAATGTCAGTGCTGAACTTTATCAATGCTCCAACAACTACATTCAGCAGTGATTATTATATTAAAGTCTTTTAGGTTTTTTTATATTAAAGTCCTTTAGGTTTTGCAGTCTAGATTGTTCCACAACCACAGAGAATGGGACCTGGGGTTCAACTTCCAAGACCACCAACACCACTTAACAGCAGTGACAAATAAGACAGAAAGAGTCAAAGAATGTGTATTTTTGGTGTATGTCTGGTATTTGAAAGACTCTTCTCTGTTAGATGCCACAACCAATTAATTTTCAGAAATATTTTTCAAAAAAATATATATTTAAGGTTTGGGAATAAGAGTGTGTGAGGTACAGAACAAGTTGCTGAGACATGCAGACTCAGAACCAAAGGCACAAAATTGTGATAGAATCTCCTGTAACCTGATGACTTACTAAACTAAGGTGTGCTTATGTACTACATGAGTTAGTTACCTACTTCCTGGAAGTACTTAAGTGCTCCCAGAAATATTTCATTCAATTTAACTGAACAAAGTTGACTATAACACAGAAAAATCCCACAGGTTATAAAAGACAAAACCTGGTAAGCTTTAAAAAAGGGGAGAGCAGGACTGGCAAGTGAAACAAACCACTAAAGCCAGCTCTTGTGGCAGTCTCAAGTTGTTATTTATTTGCTGCATGCCTGGCATGTCTTCATGCTCTCGGTGCTTTCTATTCAACAACCTTGTCCTAGGAAATGTTGAGTGATGGTCCTGGGTCCCACAGAAAGGCACTCAAAGGCCCTGTGGTGCAAAGATGGGCATCAAGAGCCCAAGGGCTGCACAGAATGGCACTCAGAGGCTACTGGGAAGCAAAGAATGGCACTGGGAGGTCTCTGACATGCACCAGAAGGCAGTTAGAGGTCCAAGCGTCTCACCGAGATGCACACAGTGGCCCCTGGGGCACACAGAAAAGCCCAAGGAGGTTCATGGGTCTAACTGAAAGGCATTTGGAGGCCTTGGAGCCACAAAGTGACACTGAGGGCTGACACGTGAAGAGAAACATCCTTGGAGACCCCTGGACCACAAAGAAAGGCACTTGGATGCCTCAGGAGTGCACCAAAACATACTCAAAGGTCCCTGGGGTGCACAGAAAAGCATCCCATGACACCTGCACAACATGGAAAGGCACAGAGAGCCATGGAGGTCTCACTGGAAGGTACTAGGATGTCTCTCAGCCACATAGAAGGGCTCTTGGTCCCATGGACACAACAAAAGGCATCCAGATACCCCTCAGCTGCACAGATTGCCCTCTGAGACCTCTGGGATACACAGAAAGGCACTCAGAGGCCCTTGAGGCATTTACATGAAGGTACCTGGAGGCCCCTAGGGTGCACAGAAAGGTGCTTAGAGGCCCTGGAGTGTCTGGAAAGGCAATCCAAGGCCCCTTAGGTACAACAAAAGGGGCTCAGAAGCTCCTGGGATGCACAGAAAACCATACCATGGCCCCTGGACTGTAGGAAGCCCCTAGGGCTGCACAGAAAGTGCCACTAAAGGGCAGAGATCACCAGAAAGGCTCATGAAGGGCCCTGGGCCACACAGAAAGTTCTGGAAGTTTCCAAAGACACTGAAAAGCATTGGAAGGCCCTTGGGGTGCACAGAAAAACACAACATTGCCACTAGGGAGCAAAGAAAGGCAAATGGAGGCCTTTGGTCCATCCCAAAAGGCACGTAGACAACCCAAGGCCACACAAGAAGGCACCTGGTGGCCATTAGGCTGCATGGAAAGGCACTCGGAGGCACCTGGGCTGCAGAGAAAGGTAGGCCGTGGGCCTTGGACACACCAAAAGGAACTCAGAGGCCAGTGAAGCACACAGAAAGGCACTCAGATATCCCTAGCATGAGCAAAAAGGCACTTGGAGGCCCCGGGGATGGTGCAGAAAGGCACCCAGAGGCCTCTTGGGCCACTAGGCTGCATGGAGAGGCACTTGGAGGTATCTGGTCTGCACAGAACAGCACTCAGAGGACCCTTGGAGTCCCCTGGGCTTTACGGAAAGGCACTTGGAAGCCTCTGGAATGCAGAGAAAGGCCATTTGGTCAAACACATAAGCTCTCATAGGCCCCAGGCTCTAACAGAAAGACATTCAAACTCCCTGGGCAGCAAAGGGACTTGGAGGACATAGGGATGAAATTTCTGTTCAACCAAGGGACCTCAGATTGTGTTTTTCTGTGGCTCTGGGGTGTCTGAGTGCCTTTCTTTTTGAACCAAGGGCCTCTGTGAGCTTTTCTATTAGATGCAGGGTGCTCTGAGTTCCTTTCTGTATGGCCCTGTCACAACCCAAACTGGGCTGTCCAGAGGGGATCATGGAGGTTCTGTGATTCCCCTGGGCTAGATTAAGGTGAAACAACATCAGACAATTGGTTAAACACTTTATTAATGGTAAACACCAACCTGAACTTGGAAAGCATAACGGTAGGCAACCCAAACCAGGAAAGCACAATGATAGGCAACATAGGTTCTAATTCAAATACTTATAAGAGGAAAGGAAAAGGAAGGAAGAGGAGAGAGAGAGAGATATCACCACCCTTGGATACCACAATGTCAATGGTAAACACAGCAGTCCTCTGGTCGTAGGCACGATGCTCTTGGAGTGCAGGGCCTCCAGCAGCACTGGCACTGGGTGGGGGAGGCCAGTCCAGAGCAGGAGCAGCAGCATGGAGTCCTCTAGTGGTGGGGGTGCGCACGTGGCTCCTTGGAGTTGTGTCTTTTATAGGCTAGTCCCCGTCTCTAGTCTTGCCCCCTTGAGGCTTGTTCCAGAATGTTCTTCATCTTCTCCGCAGGCACCACTGGAGGGGGGGGTGGTGGTTGCGAGGGGTCTTTTGGGTGGTCGTGAGCCCCTTCCTCAAATGAACTCTGCATAATCTTCAGGCATCAGAAGGCAGAACTGCACATCCTCTAACAAGCCTCCCAGCTCCGCACCAATCAGCTTCTCACCTGTGGTGCTATGCAGACCCCAATTTATCACTATGGAGACCTTAACTTGTCTCTGTGCAGACCTTAACTTGCCTCACCACAATGTTTGAGACATTAACTTTTTCAGTCTCTCAGAGGCCCAGAGACCTCCAAGTGAGCTTCTGTGCAATCCAAGGGCCTCCATGTGATTTTCTGTCTCCCAGGTGCCTCTTTATCCCATTCTGTTAGAGACAGGGGCCTCTCAGTGCCTTTCTGTTTGACCAAGAGGCCTCTGAATGTTTTTTTGTGCAAACTTTTAGTGTCTTTGTCCCGAGGGGTCCTTCCATTGCCTTTCTGTGTGCTCCAGAGGCCTCCCAAGTGCCTTTTTGTTGAACCCAGGGAGCCTCTGGATGCCTTTCTGTTTAGCCCATGTGCTTCTGTGTGCATCTCTGTGCTGCCTAGGTGCCTCAAGTGCCTTTCTGTGCAGATACTTGGCTCTGATTGCTTCTGTGTGTAGACCTTTTCAGTCTGTTCTCAGGGCCTCTGGGAGACCTTCATGCTGCCTGGAATCCTCTGAGTGACTTTATGTGTGCAACAGGGGCCTCTGAAAGCTTTTTTGTTTGGCATGCCTTTCTGTGCACCCCAGGGACTTCCAAGTGTGTTTCCACGTGCAATGGGGGCCTCCAAGTGCCTTTCTGTTCTACCTGGGGGCTCCAAGTACTTATGTACCCATGCATCCCAGGGCCTCCTACTGCCTTTACTGTACAACCGATGGGCCTTCAATAGGAAATGCCATTTTGGATGAGTGATAGGGGAGAACAGGAAAAGGTGAAATGAGGTCAGGGTGTCCCTGCACACAGTTGTGGGAGCCAGTCACACAGTGTTTATACTGGGTGATGCCCCCCCACCCCCACCCCATCCCACCCCACCACATCCCACCCAGTGTTTTGGGAATCTAAGAAGGAATTACCCCAGTACCTTACCCCTGAGGATATTAAGCAATGTTTAGAGAAGCAAGGAGTAGGATGAGGCAGAGGGCAACAAGACTGAAGTAGTATCTGGTTATTTTTATCTTGCCTCCAGCAACAAGGGGATGTTACAATCCGATTTGGATGAGAGGAGGCCCCCCTTGCATTCTAGCAGACCTCAGATGAGTCTGGGGGGCTAGGCGCGGCTAGACTGACCTCTCATTTCAGGTTCGATCCTATTGAGTGAGATTAAGACACAAACGAGGTCAAATGTCATAAGTCCACTTGTTTGTTAACCACTCGTAAGAAAGAGAGAGAGACAGCAATAGAAAAGGAAGGAAGGCAAGATAGGAAAATTAAGAAAGAGTTTGGGATAGAAAAGCACAAATAGTCGCCACCATGGATCCATGGTGTCCCGGGGGTCTGTGCTTCTGGGGTCTTTGGCAGTGAGTGATCACACTGGGGTCTGGGGTGGGGTTCTTGTGTAGGTTGCATGCCTGAGGCAACAACTTCACGCTTGCGCAGAACTCCCTTGCATCCTGCTTGCCCAGGGTGATGGCACGTATCACACGTCTCCGAGCCCCCCTGTGCCCGGGGTCTCATGTGCCAACCGCGTACACACGCCCACAGCCAGTTACCTACACCAAGCGGGATGTTACTATGGCCTTGCTGCCATATATCTTGCCTGCAAATTCCTGCAAGATTCTGTTAGCTTCATGTGGGCAAGCTTTGAGACAAATGTTCAGCCGTTTCGTCCCTCACAGGGGAGACCCTAGAAAGTGGATGAAAGGAAACAGGGGAATTATAAGCACAACTGGAAAATCTGAAGACCCAACTGTCAAAATCTGAAGCCCAGATGGCCACTCCGGCTAGCTGGTGGCTGTGCAAGCCTACCCAGAAGTTTGAGGTCTCCAAGGAATTACAAGGACGACATCTTTCAAAAGAACTACTATTTTATAACTGGGCCATTTTTTTGTGAGGGCTACAAGGAGACTGTGACCTGCTGGAAGAAAATGGTGTCAGCCTACCACAATTGCAAGGCTGAGGCTGAAACCCAAACAGAAGCACAGCCTATGTGTAGTGATGTCTCCAGCCAAAAAAGCCCAGATACAGGGGGAGACCTTAGAAAGTGAGCTAAAGAAAACAAGGGAATTGTGAGCACAACTGGAAATCTGGACACCTGGATGCCCTAGAAAACGACCAAACAAAACAAGACAACTGCAAGCAAAACTGGAAGGTTTGAAGAACCAGTTGAGCTTGGATAAACTGGAATCATAGAATCATAAAATCATAGAATGCTTTGGGTTGGAAGGGACCTTTAGAGGTCATCTAGCCCAACCCCCCTGCAGTAAGCAGGGACAGCTTTAACTAGATCACGTTGCTCAGAGCCCCATCCAACCTGACCTTGAATGTTTCTAGGGATGGGGCCTCCACTACCTCTCTGGGCAACCTGTTCCAGTGCTTCACCACCCTCATTGTAAAACATTTCTTTCTTATGTCTAGTCTAAATCTATTCTTATTTAGTTTAAATCCATTATTCCTTATTCTGTCACAACAGGCCTTGCTAAAAAGATTCTCCCCATCCTTCCTGTAGGCCCTGTCTAAGTACTGGAAGGCCGCAATAAGGTCTCCTTGCACCCTTCTCTTCTCCAGGCTCAACAACCCCAACTCCCTCAGCCTGGCCTCATAGGAGAGGTGCTCCAGCCCTCGAATCATTTCTGTGGCCCTCCTCTGGACCCACTCCAACAGGTCCATGTCCTTCTTGTGCTGAGGGCTCCAGAGCTGGACGCAGTACTCCAGGTGAAGTCTCACCAGAGCAGAGCAGAGAGGCAGAATCACCTCCCTCGACGTGCTGGCTATGCTTCTTTTGATGCAGCCAGGATACGGTTGGCTTTCTGGGCTGCAAGCGCACATTGCCAGCTCATGTCCAGCTTTTCATCTCCCAGTACCCCCAAGTCCTTCTCTGCAGGGCTGCTCTCAATCCCTTCATCTCCCAGCCTGTATTGATATCGGGGGTTGCCCCGTTCTAGGTGCAGGACCTTGCACTTGGCCTTGTTGAACCTCATGAGGTTCACACAGGCCCACCTCTCCAGCTTGTCCAGGTCCCTCTGGATGACATCTCATCCTCCTGGCGTGTCAACTGCACCACTCAGCTTGGTGTCATCTGAAAACTTGCTGAGGGTGCACTCAATCTCACTGTCTATGCCATTGATGAAGATGTTAAATAGCACTGGTCCCAGTACGGACCCCTGAGGGACTCCACTTGTCACCGGTCTCCATGTGGACATCAAGCCATTGACCATGACCCTCTGGATGCGACCATCCAGCCAATTCCTTATCCACCAAACAGTCCACCCATCAAACCCATATCTCTCTAATTTAGAGAGAAGGATGTTGTGGGGGACTGTGTCAAACGCTTTACAGAAATCCAAGTAGATGACATCCATTGCTTTTCCCTTGTGCACTGATGCAGTCACTCCTTCATAGAAAGCCACTAGGTTGGTCAGGCAGGACTTGCCCTTGGTGAAGCCGTGCTGGCTGTCTCAAATCACCTCCCTGTCCTCCATGTGCTTGAGCATATCTTCTAGAAGGATCTGCTCCATGATCTTCCCAGGCACAGAGGTGAGGCTGACAGGTCGGTAGTTCCCAGGGTCCTCCTTTCTTCCCTTTTTAAAAGTGGGCACAACATTCCCCCTTTTCCAGTCAGCAGGGACTTCACCTGACTGCCATGACTTTTCAAATGTCATGGAGAGCGGCTTGGCAACTACATCAGCCAATTCCCTCAGGACTCTGGGATGCATCTCATCAGGTCCCATAGACTTGTGTGCATTGAGGTTCTTCAGGTGGTCTTGAACCTGATCTTCCCTTACAGTGGGAGTGGCTTTACCCCCCTGCTCCCCATCTTTTGGTCCACTGATTTGGGAGGGGTGAGGAGAGAGGTTGCCGGTGAAGACTGAGGCAAAGAAGTTGTTGAGTACCTCAGCCTTCTCCTTGTCCATTGATACAAGGTCGACATTCTTGTTCATCGGGGTGGGGTACACTTTCTTTAACCTTCCTTTTCTGGTTGACATACCTGTAGAAGCCCTTCTTGTTATTCTTTACATCCCTTGCCAAATTCAGCTCCATCCTCGCCTTGGCCTTCCTGACCCACCCCCCCCTACACAACCGGGCAGTTTCCCTGTACTCCTCCCAGGACACCTGTCCCTGCTTCCACTGTCTGTGCAGTTCCTTCTTACTCTTTAGTTTGACCAGCAGGTCTCAACTCAGCCATGCTGGTCTCTTCCCTTCCTTGCCTGATTTCTTACACTTGGGGACTGATAGCTCTTGTGCTCTATGGAAGGTGTCCTTAAAGATCTGCCAGCTCTGTTCTGTTCCCCTGTCCCTGAGGACCGTCTCCCAGGGGGTCCTTCTGACTAACTCCTTGAAGAGCTGGAAGTTTGCTTTTCTAAAATTTAGTGTCCTGACTGTACTCCTCGCTTTTCCCATGTCCCTCAGGAGTGTGAACCCCACCAATGCATGATCACTGCAGCCCAGGCTGCCTCCAGTCTTGACATCACCAATGAGCTCACATGCATTGGTGACCATCAGGTCCAGTATTGCATTGCCTCGGGTAGGGGTGTCTATTACCTGGCCTAGGAAGTTATCCTCAATGCATTCCAGGACTCTCCTGGATTGCATACAGCTCACCATGTTGCTTTTCCAGCAAATGTCAGGGTGGTTGAAGTCCCCCAGCAGGACGAGAGTCTGCAAGAGTGAAGCCTCCCAGAGCTGGAGGAAGAAGGCTTCGTCAGTAGGCTCCCCTTGATCAGGCGGCCTGTAGCAGACACCAACCACAAGGTTCCCTTTGTTGCCTCTGTCTCTGATTCTTACCCATAAGCTTTCGACCTGCTCGTGGCTATTCTTCAGGGACAGCTCTTCACACTGTATTGATTTCTTTATGTAGAGGGCAATGCCTCCGCCCCTCCTTCCTCGCCTGTCCCTTCTGAACAGCCTGTAGCCATCGATAGCCACATTCCAGTCGTGGGATTCGTCCCACCAAGTTTCGGTTATGGCAATCAGGTCGTAGCTTTCTAGTAGCACAGCAGCTTTCAGCTCCCCCTGTTTGTTCCCCATGCTGTGTGCGTTCATGTAGAGGCATTTCATCTGGGCTGTTGGCCGTGTCACCTTCTTAGTGGAACATCCCTTGTTTCCCTTGGGGTGTTTCACGAAGGTTTCCTTGCGAGCTCTATCTATCTCAGGAGCCCCCAGCTCATCTCTGCAAGACTTCAACTGTGTTGCAGCATCCCCATCATGCCTCTGGGCAACAGGCTGAGGGCTCACAGTAGCACCCTGTCCCTCTAACCGTTGCGTACCATCCCGCAGCCTGTCACAGGCAAGCCTGATATATTCCCCCTCCCCCTTCACATCTTGTTGGAAGCCCAAGTACAGGGGGGGTATGCTGGAGATCCAAGTACACACAGTTCAGAAGTTAAGGTATAGTGTCTGTACTGGGTAATGGAGTCATTAGGGGTCATGTACTCAGCCCGGTGAATATTAGGATGGACTCAGCTGGGATTCCTCTACCAAGCAATGGACTGAAGGGTCCGAGGACAAAAATGGTAGAGCAATCCTTGCATGCCCTTTGATTGTTAACAAAGCAAAAAGGACCTCCTGGTGTGCCCCTGCACACAGTATCAGTGTAGAATGTGGCAGACTTGTATTAGCAGTTCAAACCACAAGTTCAAAAGCAGTTCAAACACTGGCAGCAGCAGCGGCAGCAGTTGTTCTGCATGCTGAGAAAAGTGCAAGGCTTGGGAGGTCCCCAGGGGTGTCTGAAGAGGTTTCTGGGCCCCAAGCACCTGTGGGCTGTGTGTGTCAGAAGGACCAGCTGGCAGGCGACTGGTCCCGCCAGAGGAACAGGTGAGAACTAGGCAGTGCCAGCGGTCCCCATAGCCAACTCAGACTGTGGGAACCTGTATATAACTGGCCCCTATGAAGCACCAGAGGCCAGGACTGCCGTGAGGAGGGCATGGCATCAGCAGTTTGTGTGGAAGGGTGTGCAAGAAGGGCAGCACACTCTGCCAGCTGTCAAGCTGCTGCTTGCTCTGCTCACCTGAAAGCTTAAGATGCAGCCCCGATGGTCACTCCGGCTAGCTGGTGGCTGTGCAAGCCTACCCAGAAGTTTGAGGTCTCCAAGGAATTACAAGGATGACATCTTTCAAAAGAACTACTATTTTATAACTGGGCCATTTTTTTGTGAGGGCTACAAGGAGACTGTGACCTGCTGGAAGAAAATGGTGTCAGCCTACCACAATTGCAAGGCTGAGGCTGAAACCCAAACAGAAGCACAGCCTATGTGTAATGATGTCTCCAGCCAAACAGACCTCCTAAGGACCGAAATCGCTGTTCAGACCTTAGGTTGCATGGAGCTCCAGTACCTGGAAGTCCTCCTAGCACTGGAAGGCGGCAGTGGATTTCATAGCTGCTGCAGTGCCCAGCTAGAACTCTTCAAAAAAGTAGCTATTTTTTACAAGAGGAGCTCAACAGGCACCACAGTATCCTGGAATGTGAGGGGGAGATTGATACGTGAGATTGTGCACTGTCCCAGTCTGAGTGACAGCCCCACCTTAAGGCTGTGCAAGGGGAAGTTAAGCCTGAGCTGACTGGCACAAGTAACTGAGGAGATGAAAGAGACAGGACCCTTGTCTCTGCCAGGAGCAGAAGGAAGACTCCTCCCACTTCCCCTAAAGTGCCTCTACATAACAGATACAATGCTCTAGGGTTAGAGAAAGAAAAGCAAGTGAGTAACAGACAGGATCCAGAAGTCTGCTACGCAAACCTGATCCAACTACCCACATTAGAAATAGAGCCATCAGAAAAGCACCTAAAATATTAGTAATTCGAGATTCCTTACTGAGAAGCACCAAAGCACCCATTTGCCATCCAGACAATTTCTATAAAGAAGTTTTCTGCCTACCAGGAACTCAAATTTCTGGCATCACTGAGAGGCAGCCGAGCATGGTGACACCTCCTACAGATCATCATCCACTCCTACTATTCCACATACAGTTTAATGATACTACATGATGAGGCAGTTTTGAGGGTGATAATCAGCAGGCAGCAGAAGCACAGAAACACCCCCTCCTCCACGCTGGTACAGCTTGCCAAGGGAAGGTGCTGGCCAACAACAGCTCTCAGCGCTATCAGCCCTGATCCCCCTTTGTCAGAGCCTTCACTGGAGGTTTTCCTCTTTTGGACCTGAGCTCTGGCTAGAGTGAAGATGTAGGAGAGGGAACACTTCGATGTGAGAACAAACACAGAGTGCTGCCATTGGTGGCGCTGTGAATGAGCTGCAAAGGGCAGCCGAGGACCAGCAACAGCCTTCTGTCTGGCCACTTCTCTGTGGCACTAGCTGGCTGTTTTCTTGCTGGGCTCTGGTGAGAGGGTGATGATTAGGTCTTAGCGCAATGGTAGAATCCCTGTGTCCATGGGACTGTGAAAGGTCTGCAAAGAGAAGGTGAGGGCCAACAGCAGCTTTTAGCTCTTGCCTGTTCTGTGTGGGAGCCTTACCTGGAATTTTTCCTCTGTTGTTTATTAGGTGTGGTTAGAGGAGGCAGAAGGTGATGGAAAACATTAGGTAGCAGAACAAGTGCAACTCCCCATGTTGATGGGCTCTGAATGGCCTGCCAAGGGAAGGTGAGGGCCAGCAACAGCTTTTAGCTGTTGCCACTTATTTGTGGGAGCCCTCTGGTGATGGTGATGCTTGAGTGCGAGAGCAGCTACAGAGAGGCTAATTATACTGTGACAAGACAACTTAGAACCATCAAAAAAGACTGTATGGCCACGGAAGAAATGTTAAAAGGCTCTGGAGCACAAGTGGTGTTCTCCTCAGCGTCCCTGTCAGAAGAAGGGGTTGAGGAAGGCAGAGATGAAATGAACAGGAGACGAATGCCTGGCTGCAGGTTGATATCCCAGCTGAAGTTCCTCTACACCAATGCACACAGCATGAGTAACCAACAGGAGGCTCTGGAAGCCACAGTGCAGCTAGAAAGCTGTGCTCTAATTGCTGTCACTGAAATGTCGTGGGCTGAATCACATAACTGGAGCATAGCAATCAACGGCTATAAACTGTTCAGAAAGTGCAGGCCAGGAAGGAGGGACGACGCAGCCTGGTGGGGTGGGTTGGTCTTTGTGTAAGAGTGGACTGACCGTGCAGAACTGTCTTTGAAAACCAGAGATGAACAGATTGGGAGCTTATGGGTAAAAATTAGGGGCCAAGCCAACAAAGGAAACCTTGTGGTCAGTGTTTACTATAGGGAGCCTGTTGACAAAGCGTTCTTACGTCAGCTACAAGGAAGCATCATGGCTCGCAGGCTCTGATCCTGCTGAGGGACTCTAGTCACCCTGGCATCTGCTGGAAAAGCACCACAGCAAGGCCTAAGCAGTCCAGAAGATTCTTGGTGTGCACTGAGGCTAATTCCTCATTCAGAGAATAGACAGCCCAACCAGAGGAGAAGCATTACTAGACCTGCTGCTTACCAACATGGATGAACTGATTAGAGGTGTCATGAATGGTGGCAGCCTGGGCTGCGGTGATCGTGCCCTGGTGGAATTCACACTCTTAAGGGCTATGGGCCAAGTGAAGAGTAGAGTCAGGACCCTGAGTTTTAGGAGAGCAAACATTCAGTTGTTTAAGGAATTAGTGGATGGGACCCCCTGCGAAACTGCCCTCAGGGATACAGGTGCTGAACAGAGCTGGCGGCTCTTTAAGGACGTTTTTCTTAGAGCGCAAGAGCTCTCAATTCCACCATGTCAGAGATCAGGAGACTAGCATGGCTCAGGACAGACCTCCTGGTCACAACTAAAGTGTAAGAGGGAAACGCACAAGCAGTGTAACCAGGGACAGGTATCCTGGGATGCTGCCTGGCTGTGTCGGCATGGGATCAGGAAAGCTAAGGCAGAGTTGAAGCTGCATTTGGCAAGGGATGGGAAGAATAATAATACAGCTTCTATGGGTTCATTGGCCAAAGAAGGAAGATTAAAGAAAGTAAGTAAGTAAGATCAATAAGACAGGCAAACTGGTGACAGCTGACATGGAGAAGGCGCACCACCTCAACAGGTTTTTTTGCCTCAGTTTTCAATGGTACACTCTCTCTTCCCATCGGTCTCAAGCCCCTGAGCCTGAAGGCATGGGCTGGGGGAAATGATGTCCCTCCCCTTTTAGGGGAAGATGAGGACTGAGACCACCTGAGGGACCTGAACATGCACAGGTGTGTGGGCCCCAAAGCAAAGTATTGCATGGTTCTGCAGGAACTGGCTGATGTAGTTGCCAAGCCACTGTTCACGATATTTGAAAAGTCATGGCAGTCAGGTGAAGAAGTCCTCAGTGACTGGAAAAAGGAAAACATCACACCCATTTTTAGAAAGAGTAAAAAGAAGGGCCCCGGGACCTACCGACCAGTCAGCCTCACCTCCATGCCCAGAAAAGTCATGGACCAGATCCTCTTGGAAGACATGTTGAAACATCTGGAAGATGGGGAGGTGATTAGAGAGATCCAGTCTGGTTTCACCAAGAGCAAATTGTGTCTAATACAGTGGCCTTCTACAATGGTGTCCTGGTTTCAGCTGGGATAGAGTTAATTTTCTTCCTAGTAGTGGGCATAGTGCTGTGTTTTGGATTTAATATGAGAAGAATACTGATAACACACTGATGTTTTAGGTATTGCTAAGTACTGCTTATGCTAGTCAAGGACTTTTCAGCTTCTCATGCTCTGCCAGGTGCACAAGAAACTGGGAGGGGGCACAGCCAGAATAGCTGATCCAAACTGACCAAAGGGCTATTCCATACCATATGATGTCATGCTCAGTATATAAACTGGGGAGGGTTGGCCGGGGGGGCAGCGATCGCTGCTCGGGAACTGTCTGGGTATCAGTTGGCGGGTGATGAACAATTGCATTGTGCATCACTTGCTTTGTATATTATTATTATTATTATTATCATCATTATTATATTATTATTATCATCACTATTTTACTCTGTTTCAATTATTAAACTGTTCTTATCTCATCCCAGGAGTGTTTCTCACTCTTACTCCTCCGATTCTCTCCCCCATCCCATCAGGGTAGGGGGAGTGAGCAAGCAGCTGCGTGGTGCTTAGTTGCTGGCTGAGGCCAAAACACAACAAATGGCGTGACTGCATCAGTGAACACAGGAAGAACTATTGGTTTTCGTCTCCCTGGACATGTGTAAGGCCTTTGCTAGAGCCCCCTGACAAAATTCTTTCCTCTGAATTGGAGAGAGATGAGTTTGATGCATGGACTGTTAGACAGATAAGGACTCAACTGGCTGGCTGTTTCTGAAGAGTTACAGTCAATAGCCAACTGGAAACCAGTAAAGAGCGGGTTCCTCAAGACTGTACTGGGAGTATACCAACACTATTTAAGCCCTTCATCAATGACATAGATGGTGGGATTGAGTGCACCCTCAGCAAATTTGCAGATGACACCAAGCTGAGTGGTGCAGCTGATACATTCTAGAGGGAAGGGATGCTGTCCAGAGCATCTCTGACAGGCTTGAGAGGTGGGCCCATGTGAATGAACCTCATGAAGTTCAACAAGGCCAAGTGCAAGGTCCTGCAGCTAGGTCAGGGCAAAGCCCAGTATCAATACAGACTGCAGGATGACTGGGTTGAGAGCAGCCCTGCAGAGAAGCACTTGGGGATACTGGTGGGTGAAAAAATTGGACATGAGCTGGCACTGTGCATTCACAGCCCAGGAAGACAATCATGTCCTGCGTTGCATAAAAAGAAGTGTGGCCAGCAGGTCAAGGGATGTGATTCTGCCCTTCTAATCCGTGCTTGTGTGACCCCACCTGGAGAACTGTATACAGTTCTGGGGTCCCCAGTACAAGAAAGACATGGACCTGTTAGAGTGGCTCCAGAGGAGGGCAACGAAAATGCTCAGAGGGCTGGAACGCCTCTGCCATGAAGAAAGGCTGAGAGTTGGTGTTGTAAAGTGTGGAGCAGAGAAGTCCCTGAAACACCTTCTTGTGGTCTTTACATAGATAAAGGTGGCTTAGAAGGAAAAAACTGAGAAAGGCCCACACAGCCCACAGTGACAGGACAAGGAGCAATGGTTATAAACTGAAAGAGGGTAGATTTAGATTGGACATAAGGATGAAATATTTTTTTATGAAAGTGCTGTGACACTGGGACAGGTTTCTCAGCAAAGCTGTGCATGCCCATCATTGGAAGTGCTCAAGGTCAGGTTAGACTGGCCTTAGAGCAACCTGAGCTAAAGACGTCCATTCCCATGGTGGTGGGATTAGACTAGATGATCTTTGAAGGCTGCTTCCAACACAAAGCACTCTGCAATTTCATGCAGTGCCTGGGGAAAAGTTAGGAGAATGCCTACTTCAAGAGTGGGACCAGGGAGCAGAGGGGGCAGAGTAAAACTGATGCATCTGGAAGTGACAAGCAGGAGAGTACACCAGGAGCAAGTAATAACCCAATCTTGCCTCAGTAGCTCACTGGAAAAATATACAAAACTCATATGGACCGACTGGCTCTGGATTCCCCTTTAAGATTCAATAGGATGTGGGGCCCCACAGGGAGAGAACAGCCCTTGTATTCCCCTAACAATACATTGAGCCATCATAGCCAGCAGTGGGTGACAGCTCTAACGGACACAGAGGCTAAGGCTACTCAACATAATGATGAAGGGCAAGCACACAGTTCCAGTGTTTGTGTTACTGTGAAAGTGGTGCCAAGGGAAGGTGAAGATCAGCAACAGCATTTAGTCCTGAAACCTTTGGTGTGAGAGAAATCGCTGGGCATTTGCAGTTTCAAGCTGCGCTCTGCTGAGAGTGAGAAAGATTAAGGTGCATTAGGAGGCAAGGGAAGCAAAGAGCCCAGTGTTTCTATGGCTGTGAAAGACCTGCAAAAGGAAGGGGACAACCAGCAACAGAGTTCAGTCCTTACATATATGGTGTGGGAGAAATCGCTGGACACTTGCAATTTCCGACATATGCTCTGCCGAGAGTGAGAGTTACAGTGTTGAGACACTTAAAAGTGAAGTCAATTGGAGAGCCTCAGTGTTTGTGGGTCTGTGAAAGTGCTTCCCAGGGAAGGGGAGGACTAGCAACAGCTGTCAGTCCTGCCACATTTGCAGTGGGAGAAATCACTGGTCGTTTGCAATTTCAGAGCTGGGCTGTAGCAAAAGAGAGCCTGAGAATGAGAGAGCATGTTAGGACTGTAATGACGCCAGGCAAGCACAGAGCTCCAGTGTTTGTGTTGCTGTGAAAGTGGTGCCACGGGAAGTTCAGGATGAGCAAGAGCTTTTGTTCCTGGCACCTTTGGTGAGGGACCAGTCACTGTACGTTTGCACTTTTGGAGCTGGGATCTGCCGACAGTGAGCAAGAGTTTTGGCTGTGTTAGGAGGCAAGGGAAGCACAGAGTTCCAGTGTTTGCAGTGCTTTGATATGGATTCTATGGGAAGTGGAATGCCAGCAAGACTTTTCTGTCCTGGCACCTTTGTTGTACGAGAAATGGCTGGACACTTGCAATTTTGTATCTGTGCTCGGTCAGAGTGAGAGTGAGAGATACAGCTTTGGGACCTTTAGGAGCTAAGTCAATTGGAGACCCTCCCTGTTTTGTGGGTCTATGAAAGCGCTTCCCAGGGAAGGGGAGGACTAGCAAGACCTTTCAGCCCTGCCTTATTTGCAGTGGGAGCAATTGCTGCTCAGGAACTGTCTGCTTATCTGTTGGCGGGTGGTGAGCAATTGCATTGTGCATCACTTGCTTTGTATATTATTATTACTATTATTACATTGTTATTACTACTACTACTATTTTACTTTATCTTATTCCAATTAGTAAACTGTTCTTATTGCAAGCCAGGAGGTTTTCTCACTAGTACTCTTCCAATTCTCTCCCCCATCCTACCTGGGCAGGGGTAGTGAGTGAGTGGCTGCGTGGTGCTTAGTTGGTGGCTGGGGTTAAACCACAACACCTTATCTCTGAAACTGGAAGTGTCCAGCAATTTCTCCCACACCAAAGGTGCCAGGAGGGAAAGCTGTTGCTGGTCCTCACCTTCTCATCTCAGCACTTTGACAGCTATACAAACCCTGGGGCTCAGCTGTTGCTTTCCCTCCTAAAGGTCCCAACACTGTGTGTCTCAATCTCTGCAGACTCCTGGTCCAAAAATGTACACATCCAGCAATTTCTCCCACATCAAACAATCCAAGACAGAAAGCTGTTGCTGGTCCTCACCTTCCCTTTGCTAGAGACCAGCTCTGAAACTGCAAATGTCCAGCGATTTCACCCACACCAAAGGTATAAGAACTGACAGTTGTTGCTGGTCCTCACCTTCTTGTCTCAGTCTTGACAGCTATACAAACCTGGGGGCTCAACAATTGCCTTGCCTGCAAAATGTCTCAACACTGTCTTTCTCAATCTCTGCAGACCCCATCTCTGAAAATGTAAATATCCAGAGATTTCTCCCACATCAAATAATTCAGGACAGAAAGCTGTTGCTGGTCCTCACCTTCCCTTGGCAGTGCTTTCACAGCACCACAAACACTGGAGCTCTGTGGGGATCTGTGCTTGCCTCACCTCTTAACTGTCCTAACGCGCTCTCTCACTCACAATCTCACTTTGGCTTGAGCCCAGCTCCAAAATTGCAAACATCCAGCGATTTCTCCCATGCCATAGGTGTAAGAACTGAAAGCTGTTGCTGGTCCTCACCTTCTCGTCACAGCACTTTCACAGCCGTACAAACCCTGGGGCTCAGACATTGCCTTCCCTCCTAAAGGTCCCAACACTATCCCTCTCATCCCCAATCTCACATTTGCTTGAGAGCTTTGAGAGGCACTCGCTATTGCAACAGCTAACAAGCTAGCTTGCATCTTTCTATCTTTTTGTTTTGCTCTTTTTTCCACTTCCTCTCTATTATTATACACCTTACAAGCAATACTTATTAGCTGTGCAATAGTCATATCTTCCACACCATCCACCTTCTGTAACTTCTTCCTAGTATCTGGTGCTGATTGCCCAATAAACATCTTAAATATCATTCTGTTACTATCCTCCTCGGGGTTCAAGTCCATCCATCTCCTAGCTGCTACACATAACCTTTCATAGAATGCTGAGGGATCTTCATCACTTCCTTGTTTTACCCCATATAACTTAGAAAAATTTTTTTTGTTTAGGAACCCCATGCTGTATCCTGTACAAGATCAACTGCTGATACTGTTTAATCATTGCTCTCCCTGTGCTGGTACTGAGGTCCCAATCTGGTTCCCTTTTTGGCATAAACCAAGATGGATCATCCCTCGCATTCTGTCTCTCATTTTCCTTGTTTGCTTTTTCCAATACCAGTCATTTTTCTTCCAGAGTGAAAAAAGGTATTCAACAATGTTTGTACATCTCCCCAAGTAGGATTATGATTTAACATAATTGTTTGTCCGAATCTATGCATCTTCTCCGGATTATCTCTGTATGATCCTACTGCATCTATAAATTTGCATTCTTTTCCAGAATCATGATCATTTCGTGACATGAAAAACAGATCAAGATATGGAACTTCATCCCACTTATCCACCTTCTGACAAGACAACATTAATTGCAAAATAGTATTATAACTCAACGTTCCATTTTCAGCCTATTTTTTTCCATCCTCTAACTTACATGTTGGCCACCACTGACTGCAATACTTTTTCAATTTTTCTGTTGTCTGTGGATCCCCACCAAATTTTCCCCAATGTTTCAAGGTGAATCCGAAAGGAGAAAAAGGGGGCACTTCTGTAGAGGAGCCAGATCCCGTATTTCCTAGGAAATTGCTTTATCCACAATTTCAAACACTTAGCCTCAATTAGCATCTCTGTGGATGAAGTATCCTACTGCAGCAGTCCTTTCATGGAGCAACTTATGCAGAGGTATTCAAACTCACATTCAAATTCAAATACCAGAATTCAAATTGCTCCTCTATCAGAGTTTCCCCTTTTTCACAATAGCTTGATTTAGCATTGCACCTTTGTGTCACTTACCGCCCAGCAAGGTGATGAGCCGACAGAGTCCCCGAAAAACTACTCGGTACGTGCTGGAGTCCAATCAGCCCAGTACTCCCTGCTAGCTGCAGCGAGTTGATCTGGGCAAGGCTTTTTCAGTGCGGTCCCACCCGGGTGGCCAAAACTGTTGGGCCAAACAGGGCTCATTTACCCACTGTGCAATAAGGCAAGCTTCACACACCGAGACAAGATATTGTTTTATTTCATTTCTGCGCAGAGAGGTGTGCTAGGTGGTAATTCCACAAAGCTAGCACACCGAATCAAGTCAACATCTATTTATACACATTCGTTACCGTATTCAATTCCCTAATACATATGCAGTGCTATGATTGGTTCAAATCTCTTTGCCTACTCTTTAAATGAATGAGCATGCTTGGTTGTCCTTCAATTTGAGTCTGGGATGTAATTGTGGTAGGGGACTCATGAGTCGGTGGTCGCTATTTCCCCCTGCTGGCATTACCTTTCTCCTAATTTCCTTCTTGGCAGATCTTAAGCAACTTCTCATGGTTTACTGATCAAGTCAGTAATACATCACCTAGACTTCTGCTCTCAGACAATCTGTTCACTAAACAAAAGCATAGTTAAGGTAGGGCCTTATAATGGACATCTACAACAGCGTCAGTTTTGGACAACAATGGCATTTCTCTATCCTTTCTGCAACAGCCTCGGGCTCACACCACTTCTCCCTCACCCATTCCATTCCTAAGGGAGAGGGGTCACAGCCATGCCTCATCAACAATTCCTCCATCGACACCCTGCTTGCTGCGCCAATTATAAACGTCACGGAAGTACACTAAGGCTAACCCAAATGAAAGACAAATTCAACTTTATTTCACAAAACAGCCAAAGCCACACAACAGAAACCAATGAGAAAGAGGGCTAAACCAAAAAACAATCAACATTCCAATAACATTGAACAGGTTCACGGTGTCACTCAGGATATCGTTGCTACATGTCAACGCATGCAAGAATGATGATCCAAAGTGCACCCACATCACTCACAAAGGGAAAATCTCTCTCTCTTTCTCTCGTGGATACCCAGAAGATGCCATCACACACCTGGGGGCAAGGGGCAAGGGCTCACTCAAGGATATATGCAGAAGGAAATCACTCATGAAAAGGAGGTGAGGGCACTCGATCCCAGGAAGTTTCCTCAGCTGGCGTCCCAACCCAAGGGGAGAGGTTTCAAACACAGACCCACTGCTCTGAGAAGATGACTCAAAGGGGGTCTCCAGCGGCGCCCCATGTATACCCTGGGTCGGATCTGAGCTGTGGTCGTAACTGCTCATGAAGCTCAGAAGCCTCCCAGAGCCAAGGCGCCTCATTGGCTGTGGACCCTGTCTGTGGAACAAGGGGCCCTGCCTCTCCTGCTGCCCCTACCAAGGGACGTACTGCCTGGGGGCCAGTGGAGCACAAAAGGCGTGAAAAGGCATCTCTCCTCGTAATCCAAGTGTCTGATATGATTGCCTGTACATTAAGTCATACGGGCGAAAATGTTGTCTGTCTTGAGGTTGGACTCTAATTCTTAGCAAGGCTAAAGGTAAAGCCTGAATCCAATTCATCGAGGTTTCTTGACATATTTTGCTTAACTGATTTTTAAGAGTATGATTCGTTCTTTCTACTTTACCACTAGACTGAGGTCTATAGGGGGTATGCAGATCCCAACCAATACCTAGCATTCTACTTATTTCGGTAACTACTTTATCTATAAAATGCGGACTTCAATGACATTCTGAGAGGTATTCCAAATCTCAGAATTATTTCTTTCAACAATATTTTTATGACATCTCCTGCTTTGTTGGTGTGACATGGAAAGGCCTCAGGCCAACCTGTATACTTATCCACAAGGACCAATAAATACTTTAGCCCTCCTTTTCTTGGCAATTTGGTAAAATCTATTTGCCAATATTCTGCCGGTGCCTGTCCTTCAGCAGTTTTTCCAAACTGAACCTTATTCTGCGTTTTTTAATTATTCCTACAACATATTTCACATCTTTCTGTAACTGATCTAATCATTTCTACCATATTCCTACTAATAACTGATTTTTGTAAATGTTTTAACATAGTTTCTGTTCCCCAGTGCACAACATTGTGTTCCTCCTTTACTAGACTACTCATAATGGAATAGGGTACTACTACTAGGCCTGAGGACGTAACTGCCCACTTGTTTTCTTGTTTTTCTGCTTTTGAGGTTTCAATTAATTTTAAGTCCTGCTTGTCACAGACAGGGTTCTCCTGAAGGGAAATTTTCCTCTCCGGTACTATAGCTAATACTTCTTCTTCTAAGCCTTTTTCTGCAGCCTGCTTTGCAGCCAAATCGGCCATTTTATTTCCCTTTTCCTGAGTGGTTTGTCCTGATTGGTGGGCTTTGCAATGCGTGCGTGATAGCTACAGCAACAGGAGCTGTTATACTTTCCAGTAAACTCAAAATTTCATCCCCGTCCCTTGGGCAGATAGTAATCCTCTTTCTTTCCAGACAGATCCATGCGCATGCACTACTCCAAAGGCATATTTTGAGTCAGTCCAAATATCTACATGTTTGCCTTTGCTCAATTGTAAAGCTCGGGTAAGAGCAATTAATTCAGCCTTTTTGGCCAATGTTTTGGTAGGTAGGGCCTGTGCTTCTACCACTGTGTTGACAGTAGTGCCTGCATATCCTGATGCTTGCTTTCCCTCCTTTACAAAGCTGCTACCATCCACGTACAAATCCCAGTCTGGATTCTGCAAGGGGATGTCCTTTAAGTCAGGCCTACTTGAGTAAACCTCTTCAATGGTCTGCAAGCAATTGTTTTCCAGCTTGCCTTCTTCCTGTTGAACTGAGGGGAATATAGCAGGATTAATTATAGTAGTGGTCTTTAAGATTACATCATCTGGTTCCACTAGTACCACTTGATAATTTAGCATTTTACTAGGAGACAACCAATGTCCGCCTTTCTGATTCAGTACTCTAATCACCATGTGTGGAATATAAACAGTTATTTTCTGTCCCATAGTAAGCTCCTGTGTCGCTTGTATTAATCATAGAATCATAGACTCGTTTAGGTTGGAAAAGACCTTTAAGATCATCCAGTCCAACCATTAACCTACACTACCAAGTCCACACTAAACCAATCAAGGGTAGACTAGACTAAACCATGTCCCAAAGTGCCACATCTACCCATTTTTTGAACACTTCCAGGGATGGGGACTCCACCACCTCTCTGGGCAGCCTGTTCCAATGCTTGACCACCCTTTCCGTAAAGAAATTTCTCCTAATTTCCAACCTAAACCTCCCCTGGCGCAGCTCGAGCCCATTTCCTCTCATCCTATCGCTAACTACATGGGAGAAGAGACCAACACCCACCTCACTACAACCTCCTTTCAGGTAGTTGTAGAGAGCGATAAGGTCTCCACTCAGCCTCCTCTTCTCTAGGCTAAACAACCCCAGTTCCCTCAGCCACTCCTCATAAGGCCTGTGCTCCAGATCCTTCACCAGCCTTGTTGCCCTTCTCTGAACACGCTCCAGCAACTCAATGTCTTTCTTGTATCGAGGGGCCCAAAACTGGACACAGTATTCCAGGTGTGGCCTCACCAGCACCGAGTACAGGGGGACTGTACCTCCCTGCTCCTGCTGGCCACACTATTCCTGATACAGGCCAGGATGCTGTTGGCCTTCTTGGCCAGCTGGGCACACTGCTGGCTCATGTTCAGCCAGCTGTCAACCAACACCCCCAGATCCTTTTCAGCCAGGCAGCTTTCCAGCCACTCTTCCCCAAGCCTGTAGCGCTGCATGGGGTTGTTGTGACCCAAGTGCAGGACCCAGAACTTGGCCTTGTTAAACCTCATACAGTTGGCCTCGGCCCATCAATCCAGCCTGTCCAGGTCCCTCTGCAGGGCCATCCTACCCTCGAGCAGATCGACACTCCCGCCCAGCTTGGTGTCATCTGCAAACTTACTGAGGGTGCACTCAATCCCCTCATCCAGATCATCGATAAAGATATTAAACAAGGCTGGCCCCAAAACGGAGCCCTGGGGAACACCACCCGTGACCAGCTGCCAACTGGACTTAAATCCATTTACAACTGCTCTCTGGGCTTGGCCACCCAACCAGTTTTTAACCCAGCGAAGACTACTCCCGTCCAAGCCATGAGCTGCCAGCTTCCCAAGGAGAATATTATGGGAGACTGTGTCAAAGGCTTTGCTAAAGTCTAGGTAAATGACATCCACAGCCTTTTCATCATCTATCAGGAGGGTCACCAGGTCATAGAAGGAGATCAGGTTGGTCAAGCAGGACCTGCCTTTCATGAACCCATGCTGGCTGGTCCTGATCCCCTGGTTGACCTGCAATCCCCTGGTTGACCTGCAGTAATACTACTGTTGCAGCTACTGCTCTCAGACATCCAGGCCACCCCTGGCTTACTGTATCCAATTGTTTAGAAAAACATGTCACTGCTCACTTATATTCTCCCAAGCGTTGAGTCAAAACACTGAGAGCCATGGCTTGTCTTTCATGGGTGAATAGTTCAAAAGGCTTCTCTGAATCAGGCAGGCCTAGGGCTGGAGCTTTCATCAAGGCTCTTTTAAGTTGAGTGTGTGCGTTTCAACTGTCACTGGTCCATCGCAGGGGGCCTTTTGATGATTTCAATAACTTGTGCAAGGTCTTCACCATTAGCCTATAATTAACAATCCATAAGCGACACCATCTGTGAAAAGGTTCTCCGTTCATGGACATTCCGAGGTTCTGGAAGTTGGCAAATAGCTTCTTTCCTTTCATTACTTAACTGTCTTTGTCCTTTCAGGATTTCAAACCCGAAATATGTTATGGCTTCTTGTGCGATTTGAGCTTTTTCTTTTGATACTTGATAACCACTAAATCCAAGGAAAGTTAATAAACTGACTGCCAGTTCCAAATATTCTGCCCAAGATTTCCCAGCTAGCAATATATTGTCCACATATTGTAGCATTATTCCAGTCCTATTGTCTTGTCTCCACAATTCCAATTCCCTTGCTAATTGATTTCCAAAGATTGTCAGACTATTTTTGAATCCCTGTGGTAATACTGTCCAGGTATACTGGGTCTTTCTTCCCATTTCAGCATTTTCCCACTCAAAAGCAAATAAATCCTGACTGTCAAAATCAAGCGGAATGCAGAAAAAGGCATCTTTTAAATCTAGAACTGTAAACCACCCATATTGCTCTGGTAGAGCTGTCAGCAGCATATATGGATTTGCTATCACAGGGTGGAGATCTTGGACAATTTGATTCACTGCTCTTAGATCCTGGACTAACCTGCAGCATTTCCCCATCAGCTTTCTTAATAGGCAGAATTAGAGTATTATACTTAAATTCACATCCTCCCAACAATCCATACTTTAAAAATTATGTATAATAGATATTAGCCCAATTTTACCCTCTAATTTTAAAGGATATTGCTTCAAACTTACTGGCACTGATCCCAGTTTAAGGTCTTACAGGTTCAGCTCTCTTTGATCTCCCTGGTACCTCTCCTGCCCAGACAGTAGGAATTACTGCATTCTCGATTTCAGTTGGGATTTTCTTTTCCGTCCATTCTGTTTCCTGCAATAATAATATTGAAGCTTGAACAAAGTTAGATTCAGGCACTATCACTTCTGCTTCCCCATTTTTGAGCTTTATTTCAGCTTCCAATTTTTCTAATAAATCTCAACCTATTAGGGGTTTCAGTGCACCAGGCAAATACAGGAAATGGTGTGTTAGCCATTGTTTTCCGATTTTAAACTTAAGGGGCTTAAAGACGGGCCATGTCTCTGCCTTTCCTGTCACACCAATAATTCTTACAGTATCATATCCCAATTTGTGTTTCTTTGTATTTAAAACTGAATAAATTTCCCCTGTATCAAATAAACATTCTATTCTGTTTCGTTTTCCCCCAGCTTGATTTTAACCAGAGGCTCTGCTGGGGTAGATTCCTTCGGTCTCCTTCAGTCCCTAGCTTCTACAGCCAGTATAGATGTATATGGTTCCTTACTCCTCTGCAAACACGAGCACTCCCACTTCCAGTGTCCCTCTTCTCTACAGTAAGCACACTGATCTCTCCCTAAAGGAACTCTCTTTCCTATATTTCTTCTTGCGCCTCATCCCCCTTCGTGCCTCTGCCCTCTCAGGAAACCTCTTCCCTGAGAGGAAATTTGTGCTTGGGCAAAGGCAGCCGCTAAAATTGCAGCATTTTGCTTTCTATCCTTCAATTTCCCTTTCTGCTTTTCCTTCCTTTCCAATCCTTCCCGATTATTGTATACCTTATATGCAATTCCTATGAACTGAGATACTGACATTCCAGACATGCCATCTACCTTTTGCAACTATCTCCTTCTGTCCAGTGCTCACTGCCCCCCAAAGTAGTAAAACTCATTCTATTAGCCTCATCCTCAAGATCCAAATCCGTCCACTTCCAGGCTGTTTCACACAATCTCTTATAAAACACAGAGGGGGCCCTCATCTTTACCTTGCACCACCTGATATAGTTTTGCAAGATTTTTAAGCCTAGTTACCCCCTGCTTTATTCCATATAATATCAACTGCTGATATTGATTATTCATTAATCAGTCCACCCCTGTATTTGGATCCTGGTCCAGCTCTTGTGCTAGCATAAAAAAATCTGGACCATCCTTGCATTTAGTCTCTCATTTTCCTCCTGAGCTTTTTCTAGCACCATTTTCCTATCCTTAGGCAGGAATAAAGTGCTTAGCAACACGTGCACATCTTTCCAATCCGGGTCATGATAAATTTTCTCTGGATTTTCCCGATATGACCCAGCAGACTCGTTCCAAATCATTCTGCCCACTACAGGGTTAAATTCTTTGCTACCCCTTCTCATACCAACAACAACATCCTGATTCCTATCTGGGGAAGCCAACAAGTGCACATCTCTTCTGTTTTGAAACATTTTCCCCAATACTACGAGCAGCACCTTTATAGTTACCAATCCTTCGTTGCCGACTGCTTGGCAGAGAAGGGCTTGAAGCACATTTCCCTGTCTGCCTCTAGTTTGTCCTTCTATAGGACTAGAATTGGAGAGTTCAATATTCCTTAGATCATTTATTCTATTGCTTGGTCCCGAATCTGCATGGGATTCTGCAGGAGGACCCATTTGCCTTTGAGGTGCAATGATTAGCTTGGTGTCCTCCTCTCGTTTTTGCTCATACAATTTCAAACACCTCTGCCCTGTACTACAAGCCAAACATCTTGTCAGCCTATTTACCTTTTCATTAGCATTCTTACCCTTCTCCAAAGACAGAACAAAAGAGTCACTAGGTGGTGTATTAACCCCACACTCTCTTTGCCATTCAGGGTGATTTCTCAGAGTGAAAAACATATCACAATACATGACTTCATCCCATTTTCCTTCCTGCCTTAAAACCAACATTAATTTATTGCAGCATGGTATTGTAATCTAGTGTACCATTTACTGGCCACCTTCCCCCATCCTCCAATTTATATAGCGGCCATCATTGGTTACAATATTTAATTAAATCATCCCTTTTCGCAACCCCACCCGGAGGCCCAGCAATTTGTCTCCAGAACACACTCCAAAGGTGATTTCTTTAAAATTCCCCCACCCATAGATGATCCAGCGTCCATTTCAAATACAAGAAGTAAAACAATGAAGCCACACTAAAACCACAACAACAATCAAAACCACAAACAGACCAACACTTATAATGACAACTGCAGGTTTTTTTCAAAACTTAATCAAACCAATGGGGACTCTAACCCCACCAACGGGGACTCTAACCCCAGCCTCAGTCTTAACCCAACCCTGCGGAGCTTTCACTGCAACTGACGGACAGGTAACCAAATTTCCAACAAGAATGCCTTAATACTTACAAAACTGTGGTCTTCACTCAGGGGTTCTTCGGTCTGGGGATCATGGTCCTTCCCGAGAATCCCTCGGTGCCGGCTGAAGTCCCGCAATCCCAGGAACTGTCGAGACTCAAGAGCTGTGTCCCATCTGGGTCGCCAAAACTGTTACCATAAAAGCCAGCTGCAAGAATTCTCTAAGAATCATTTTTGGAGTTTTAGAAAGCAGGCATTCTTTATTACGGCGCCGGGTGCATGGGGGATACTTCTACCTAACATGCACACCAGGTTACTTAACTACAAAGATTATATACGATATAAGATATACATATTCATTATATTTCCAAGAAATGGTTACCATAGTCATGTTATTTCTTGGAACTCATTAACATATGTAAATGTCCTTCACGCATGCATACTTATGTCCATTGGTGGTCTTTCGGGGTCTTTTGGTGGTCATCGATAGACTTCCTCACTGTGTTTCCTGGTTGAACTCAGGTTTTTGGGCATGCTTGGTTCATTTTTGGCTTAGTTACACAATTCTACTGATACAAAACTAGCTTATTCTAGTATGCCCTCCTTATGTATTCTACTGAAGGATACAATGTCCCATGAATTCCCTTTTGTCTAATCTTAGAGCAAGCTCTAAGGCCATCTACCCATAAAGTATTTGAAACATTCCAAGTTTGGCTAGATTGTTTCACTGGAGGGGAATCATTTGCTTTTCTCAAGCTTGATCCTTTCATTCTCAGTCTCCCTTTTGCCCAGCTTGAAATTGTAAACGACCACTGATTTCTCCTGCACAAAAGGTGCAAGGACAGAAAGCTCTTGCTAGTCCATTCCTTCCCTTGGCAGACCTTTCACAGCCCCAAAAACACTGGAGCTCTGCGATTCAGTTCGCTCCTAAAGGTCCCAAATCTATATCTCCCACTATCACTCTTGGCAGAGCGCAGCTCTGAAATCGCAAGTATCCAGCCTTTTCTCCTGCAGTAGAGGTGCCAGGACAGAAAACTGTTGCTGGCCCTCCACTTGCCATAGAAATGATTTCATGGCACAGCAAACACTGGGGCTCTTGCCACCGCTTACATAGCAAAACTCACAATGGTGAACTGCACTTGCCTTGCCTCCCACCACTCCCAATACCCATTGTCAAGCTCACTCTCACTCTTGGCACAGACCAGCTCCCAAAGTGAAAACGTCCATCGATTTCTCCCACATCATAGTTCTAAGGGCTTAGTGCTTTAGCTGGTCCTCACCTTCCCTTGCCAGTGCTCTAACAGCCAAATACACACAGGGGCTGCATGCTTGCCCAGCTCGTAACACTGCCAAAACTGTCTCACTGTCATGATCAGCAGTCCCCTGGTCCAACTCTGTAAACATCCAGTGATTTCACACATGACAAAGGTTCCAGCATGGAAAGCTCTTGCTGCTCCTCACCTTCCTGTTCCATCACTTTCATAGCACTAAGGCCTTAGAGCTATTGTGTGGGAGAAATTGCCAGATGTATGCACTTTGGGAGCTGGTCTCTGCCGAGGGAGCAAGTGAGCTTGAGAATGTGTTTTCGGAGTGCTGGGAGGCAAGGCAAGGTCAGATCCCCTGTGCGTGTTTGGCTGTGAAAGCGCAGGCAAGGGAAGGTGAGGAACAGCAGGAGCTTTCCATGCTCACACATTTGCTGTGGGAGAAATCGCTGTGCATTTGCAATTTCGGAGCAGGGCTGTGCACAAAATGATGTCTCTCTCTGAGGATGGACACAGGTGTACTGAAATATTAAAAACATTGAGGGATTTCTCCATCACCATAGGTTTAACGGCTTAATGCTGCTGCAGGACCTCACCTTCCCTTGGCTGAGCTTTCACAGCCCCACAAACACTGGGGCTCTGCCATTGCTTACATCCTATGTGGTCCCAACACTCTCCGTATTTCTCTCAGGATCGGCACAGGCCCACTGAAATATTACAAACACTGAGAGATTTCTCCCACACCCTAGGTGTAAGGAATTAATGCTATTGCTGGTCCTCACATTCCCTTGGCTGAAATTTCACAGCTGCACAGACACTGGAGCTCTGCCATGGCCTAATGTACTATATGGTCCCAAAACTCTATTTCTCTCTGGATCGCCATAGCCATAGGAGGTAAGGCCATGGGAGAGGCCCACTTTTTGTGCAGGTGTGAAAGCTAGACCAGGGGAAGGTGAGGCTGGGGCAAGAGCATTAAGCCCTTACACCTATGGTGTGGGAGAAATCCCTCAATGTTTTTGATGTTTCGGTCAGCCTGTGCTGATCCTGAGAGAAATACAGTGTTGGGACCATATAGGAGGATAGGCCATTGCAGAGCCCCACTTTTTGTACAGCTATGAAATCTAGGCTAAGGGAAGGTGAGGACCAGAAACAGCATTAAGCCCTTAGACCTATGGTGTGGGACAAAATCGCTCAACGTTTGCAACATTTCAATATCGCTCTGCAGATCTGAGGTGGGGGGAGAGGGAAAGAGAGTGGGGGGATCGTATAAATGGTAAGTTCATTGGAGAGCCCCAGTGTTTGTGGGGCTGTGCAAGATCAGCTAAGGGAAGGTGAGGACCAGCAACAGCATTAACCCTCACAACTCTCGTGTAGAAATCATCCCTCCATGTTGGTAATATTTCAGTAGGGGTGTGCTGACCCTGACAGAGAGAGCGTGTTGGGACCATATAGTAGGTTAGGCCACGGGAGAGCCCCACTTTTTGTGCAGGTGTGAAATCTCAGCCAAGGTAAGGTGAGTACCAGCAACAGCCTAAAGTCCTTAAACATATGGCGTGGGAGAAATCCCTCAATGTTTGCAGTATTTCAATAGGGCTCTGCAGAAACGGGGGGAGAGAGCGAGAGAGAGACTGTGGTGAACTTATAGGAGGTAAGGCCATGGCGGGGCCCCATGTTTTGTGCGAGTGTGAAAGCTCACCCAAAGGAAGGTTACCACAAGCAATGGCATAGAGCAGTTACGCCTATGGTGTGGAAGAAATCCCTCAACGTTCACTACATTTCGACAGGCCTATGCTCATCCTGAGAGAAATACAGAGAGAGAGGTCTGGGACCTTATAAGAGGTAAGGCTATGTCAGAGAACCAGTGTTTGTGCATTTGTGAAAGCTCACCAAAGGGAACATGAGGACCAGCAAAAGCATTAATCTCTTACAACTATGGTGTGGCAGATACGCCTCAACATTTGTAATATTTCAATAGGGCTGTGCCGATCCTGAGAGAGAGGGAGTGTTGGGACCATATAGTAGGTTATGCCATGGCAGAGCCCCACTTTTTGTGCAGATGTGAAACCTAGGCCAAGGGAAGGTGAGGAGCAGAAACAGCATAAAACACTTACACTTATGGTGTGGGAGAAATCCCTCAATGTTTGCAATATTTCGTAGGTCTCTGCTGACCCTGAGAGAAATAGAGAGACTGTTGGGACCCTATAAAAAGTAACATAATGGCAGAGCCGCTGTGTTTGTGGGTCTGTGCAAGCTCAGCCAAGCAAAGGTGAGGACCACCAACAGCATTAATGCCTTACACCTATGGTGTGGGAGAAATCCCTCAACACTTGTAATATTTCAGTATGGCTCTGCAGGTCATGGGGGAAACACCAAGAGACTGTTGGAACCAGATAGGAGGTAAGGCACTGGCAGGGTCCCACTTTTAGTGCACCTGTGAGAGCTCAGCCAAGGGAACATGAGGACCATCAACTGCATTACTCCCTTCACACCTATGGTGTGGGAGAACTCCTTCAACCTTGGTAATATTTCAGAAGGGCTGTGCCGACCCTAAGAGAGAGAGAGTTTTGGGACCCTCTAGGAGGTAAGCAACTGACAGATCCTGCGCGTTTGTGGGTCTGTGAAAGCTCAGCCAAGGGAATGTGAGGACCAGCAAGAGCATTAAGCCATTAGGCCTATGGAGTGGGAGAAATCCCTCAACGTTTGTAATATTTCAAAAGGGCTGTGCTGACCCTAGGAGAGATAGTGTTGTCACCCTATTGAAGGTAAGGCATTGGGAGAGCCCTAGTGTTTGTGGGTCTGTGAATGCTCAGCCAAGGGAAGGTGAGGACCTGCAACAGCATTAAGCCCTTCTCACCGATGGAGTGGGAGAAATTCCTCAAAATTTCTAATATTTCAGTAGGGCTCTACCAATCCTGAGAGAAATAGAGAGTGAGTGTTGGGATGATACAGGAGGTTAGACAATCACAGAGCACCACTTTTTGTGGAGGTGTGATAGCTAGGCTAAAGTAAGGTGAGGACCAGCAAAAGCATTAAGCACTTAAACCTATGGTGTGGGAGAAATCCCTCAACGTATGCAATATCTGCGTAGGCATGCGCCGATCCTGAAAGAAATAGAGAGTGCGAGCGTTGGGACTGTATAAGATGTAGGACCATGGCAGAGCCCCAATGCTTGTGGGGCTGTGAAAGCTCAGCCAAGGGAATGTGAGGACCAGCAAAAGCATTAACCCCTTACACCTATGATGTGGGAGTAATCCCTCAACATTTGCAAAAGTTCAACAAGGCTGTGCCACTTGGAGCAGCTCAGGCGGGGGGGAGAGAGAGAGAGATGGGGAGAGAGAGAGATGGGTACCCTATAGGATGTAAAGCAATGTGAGAGCCCCAGTGTTTATGCGTCTGTGCAAGCTCAAGCAAGGGAAGGTGAGAACCAGCAACAGCATTAAGCCTTTACACCTATGCTGTGGAAGAAATCCCTTAACATTTGTAATATTTCAGTGTCCTAGTTTTGGTTGGAATAGAGTTAATTTTCTTCCTAGTAGCAGGCATAGTGCTCTGTTTTGGATTTAGTATGAGAAGAATGCTGATAACACACTGATGTTTTAGGTATTGCTAAGTACTGCTTATGCTAGTCAAGGACTTTTCAGCTTCCCATGCTCTGCCAGGTGCACAAGAAACTGGGAGGGGGCACAGCCAGAATAGCTGATCCAAACTGACCAAAGGGCTATTCCATACCATATGATGTCATGCTCAGTATATAAACTGGGGAGGGTTGGCCGGGGGGGCAGCGATCGCTGCTCGGGAACTGTCTGGGTATCGGTTGGCGGGTGATGAACAATTGCATTCTACATCACTTGCTTTGTATATTATTATTATCATAATTATTACATTGTTATTATTATCATCACTATCTTACTTTATTTCCATTATTAACAATTATTTCCATTATTAAACATTATTAAATAAGGCCTTACACCTGTCCTGTGGCGGGAAAAAATCGCTGGACGCTTCGCTTTCAGAGCTGTGCGTGCCAAGGCTTAGCGTGACCTTGAGAAGGTGCCTTCGAAGCGCCTGGAGGAAAGGCGAGCGCAGCTCACCGTCGTGCGTTTCGCTGTAGAAGCGGTGGCAAGGGAAGGTGAGGCGGAGCGCGGGCGTTCCGTCCTGGCGCCTTTGCCGTGGGAGAAACGGCTGGCCGTTTGGCAGTGTCGGAGCAGGGCTCTGCCGTTCGTGGCGATGACAGAGAGTGTGGGCTCTGAGAGAAGGCTGAGCGAGCCCGGAGGCCCAAGTGTGTGTTTTCGGCTGTGAAAGCGCTGGCAAGAGAAGGTGAGGAGGAGCAAGGGCTTTCTTTCCACGCTGGCACTTTGGCTGTGGGAGAATTCGCCGTCCGTTTGCGGTGTGGCAGCGGGGCTCTGCCAATCGTGGCAGTGGCGCAGAGTGTTGGTACCAGTAGGAGGTGGGCAAGCGCGGAGCGCCAGTGCGTTTTCGGCTGTGAAAACGGCGGCAAGGGAAGGTGGGGAGCAGCAAGAGCGCTAAGCCCGTAGAGCTCTGGTGTGGGAGAGACATCGCCGCACGTTTGCGCTTTGGGAGCTGGTCTGGGCCGAGAGTGAGCGTGAGCTGGAGAGTGTGCACGCCGAGCGCCCGGAGGAAAGGCGAGTTGCAGTTTGCCGCGGCGTGTTGCGCTGTGGAAGTGCTGGCAAGGCGAGGGAAGGCGAGGATGAACAAGAGCTTTGAGCGCTTGCACCTTTGCCGGGGGAGAAACGGCTGGCCCTTTGCAGTATCGGAGCTGGGCTCTGCCTATCGCACACAGCGGCGCTGCGGGGCTTGCTTAGCTCCTAACACTGCCATCACTCCCTGTCACTGTCGCGATGAACGGCAGAGCGGTGCTCCGACACTGCCAAAGTCCGGGGCAATTTCTCCCACGGCAAAGGCGCCAGGACGCAACGCCCGCGCTCCGCCTCACCTTCCCTTGCCACCGCTTCTACAGCGAAACGCACGACGGTGAGCTGCGCTTGCCTTTCCTCCAGGCGCTTCGAAAGCACCTTCTCAAGGTCACGCTAAACCTTGGCACGCCCCGCTCCCAAAGCGAAGCGTCCAGCGATTTTTTTTTCCCGCCACAGGACAGGTGTAAGGCCTTATTGCTGTTGCTGGTCCTCACCTTCCCTCGCCAGCGCTTTCACAGCCAAACGCGCTCTGGGCATCTGCCCTTGCCGTGCCTCCCAGCGCTCACGCGTTCTCCAGCTCACTCTCGCTCTCGGCACACACCAGCTCCCAAAGGGAAAACGTCGGGCAATCTCTCCCACCCCTTAGTCTAATGCCTTCGTTCTGTGAAAGCGCTCGCACGGGACGGTGAGGAGCAGCGAGAGCTTTCAGTGCGCGCACCTTTGCTGTGGGAGGAAGCGCTGGACGGTTGCCGTGTTGGAGCAGGGCTTCTGCCGAGTGTGAGCGTGAGAGAGCGCGTTGGCAGCGTTCGCAGTTAAGCAAGGGATGGACCCCACGAGTCAAGGCAACGGCAGAGCCCCGCTCTTTGTCGGGCTGTGAATGCTCAGGCAAGGGAAGGCGAGGACCTGCCAACGGCATTAGCTCCTTACACCTATGGTGTGGGAGAGAGAACTCGCTGGGCGTTTGCCCTTCGGGAGCTGGTCTGTGCTGAGAGTGAGAGTGATCTCGAGAAAGTGTATCGGGCGTGCCTGGAGGGGGGGGGGGGAAAAACAACAAAAGAAAGGGGGGTAGTTCACCGTTGTGCGTTTCGCTGTGAACGCGCTGGCAAAATAAGGTGAGGAGCAGCGAGACCTTTTCGTGCTGGCACCTTTGCTGTGTCAAGGGAAGGTGAGGACCAGCAACAGCTCTAAGCCCTTAGGCCTATCGTATGGGAGAAATGGCTTCGGTGTTTGCACTTTGGGAGGTGGTCTGTGCCAGGAGTGAGAGTGAGATTGAACCTGAGAATGTGTGTTGGGAGTGCTGGGAGGCAAAGCCAGGCTAGATGGCCAGAGTGTGTTTGGCTGTGAAAGCGGTGTCAAGGGAAGGTGAGGACCAGCAACAGCTCTAAGCCCTTACATGTAGCGTGCCTCCGAAATAGCTTGGGTGTTGGCACTTTGGGAGGTGGTCTGTGCCAAGAGTGAGACTGTGTGTTGGGAGTGCTGGGAGGCAAGGCAAAGGCAGATGGGCAGAATGTGTTTGTCTGTGAAAGCGGTGTCAAGGGAAGGTGAGGACCAGCAACAGCTCTAAGCCCATTAGGCCTGTCGCCTGGGAGAAATGGCTTGCGTGTTGTCACTATGGGAGGTGGTCTGTGCCGGGAGTGACAGTGAGATTGCACCTGAGAATGTGTGTTGGGAGTGCTGGGAGGCAAAGCCAGGGCAGATTCCCAGAGTGTGTTTGGCTGTGAAAGCGGTGTCAAGGCAAGGTAAGGACCAGCCACAGCTCTAAGCCCTTAGGCCTATCGTATGGGAGAAATGGCTTGCACGTCTGCACTTTGGGAGGTGGTCTGTGCCAGGAGTGAGAGTTTGATTGCGCCTGAGAATGTGTGTTGGGAGTGCTGGGAGGCAAAGCCAGGGCAGATTCCCAGAGTGTGTTTGGCTGTGAAAGCGGTGTCAAGGCAAGGTAAGGACCAGCCACAGCTCTAAGCCCTTAGGCCTATCGTATGGGAGAAATGGCTTGCACGTCTGCACTTTGGGAGGTGGTCTGTGCCAGGAGAGAGAGTTAGATTGCGCCTGAGAATGTGTGTTGGGAGTGCTGGGAGGCAAAGCCAGGCTAGATGGGCAGAGTGTGTTTGGCTGTGAAAGCGCTGTGAAGGGAAGGTGAGGACCAGCAACAGCTCTGAGCCCTTAGATGTAGCGTGTGTCAGAAACCGCTTGGGTGCTGGCACTTTGGAGGTGGTGTGTGCCGAGAGTGAGAGTGTGTTGGGATTGCCGGGAGGCAAGGCAAAGGCAGATGGGCAGAGTGTGTTTGGCTGTGAAAGCGGTGTCAAGGGAAGGTAAGGACCAGCATCAGCTCTAAGCCCTTAGGCCTATCGTATGGTAGAAATGGCTTCGGTGTTTGCACTTTGGGAGGTGGTCTGTGCCAGGAGTGAGAGTGAGATTGAACCTGAGAATGTGTGTTGGGAGTGCTGGGAGGCAAGGTAAAGGCAGATGGCCAGAGTGTGTTTGGCTGTGAAAGCGGTGTCAAGGGAAGGTGAGGACCAGCAACTGCTCTAAGCCCTTAGATGTAGCGTGCGTCAGAAATCGCTTGGACGTTTGCACTTTGGGAGTTGGTCTGTGCTGGGAGTGAGAGTGAGAGCCTGAGTGAGCCTGAGAATGTGTGTTGGCAGTGCCGGGAGGCAAGGTAAAGGCAGATGGCCAGAGTGTGTTTATCTGTGAAAGCACTGTGAAGGGAAGGTGATGACCAGCAACAGCTCTAAGCCCTTAGATGTAGCGTGCGTCAGAACTCGCTTGGTTGTTGGCACTTTGGGAGGTGGTGTGTGCCGAGAGTGAGAGTGTGTTGGGATTGCCGGGAGGCAAGGCAAAGGCAGATGGGCAGAGTGTGTTTGTCTGTGAAAGCGGTGTCAAGGGAAGGTGAGGACCAGCAACAGCTCTAATCCCTTAGGCCTATCGTATGGGAGAAATGGCTTGGACGTTTGCACTTTGGGAAGTGGTCTGTTCCGTTAGTGAGAGTGAGAGTGAGCCTGAGAATGTGTGTTGGGAGTGCTGGGAGGCAAGGCAAAGGCAGATGGCCAGAGTGTGTTTGGCTGTGAAAGCGGTGTCAAGGGAAGGTGAGGACCAGCAACAGCTCTAAGCCCTTAGGCCTATCGTATGGGAGAAATGGCTTGGGTGTTTGCACTTTGGGAGGTGGTCTGTGCCAGGAGTGAGAGTGAGATTGAACCTGAGAATGTGTGTTGGGAGTGCTGGGAGGCAAAGCCAGGGTAGATGGCCAGAGTGTGTTTGGCTGTGAAAGCGGTGTCAAGGGAAGGTGAGGACCAGCAACAGCTCTGAGCCCTTAGATGTAGCGTGTGTCAGAAACCGCTTGGGTGCTGGCACTTTGGGAGGTGGTGTGTGCCGAGAGTGAGAGTGTGTTGGGATTGCCGGGAGGCAAGGCAAAGGCAGATGGCCAGAGTGTGTTTGGCTGTGAAAGCGGTGTCAAGGGAAGGTGAGGACCAGCATCTGCTCTAAGCCCTTAGATGTAGCGTGCGTCAGAAATCGCTTGGTTGTTGGCACTTTGGGAGGTGGTGTGTGCCGAGAGTGAGAGTGTGTTGGGATTGCCGGGAGGCAAGGCAAAGGCAGATGGCCAGAGTGTGTTTGTCTGTGAAAGCGCTGTGAAGGGAAGGTGATGACCAGCAACAGCTCTAAGCCCTTAGGCCTATCGTATGGGAGAAATGGCTTGGGTGTTTGCACTTTGGGAGGTGGTCTGTGCCGGGAGTGAGAGTGAGAGTGAGCCTGAGAATGTGTGTTGGGAGTGCTGGGAGGCAAGGTAAAGGCAGATGGCCAGAGTGTGTTTGGCTGTGAAAGCGCTGTGAAGGGAAGGTGAGGACCAGCAACAGCTCTGAGCCCTTAGATGTAGCGTGCGTCAGAACTCGCTTGGTTGTTGGCACTTTGGGAGGTGGTGTGTGCCGAGAGTGAGAGTGTGTTGGGATTGCCGGGAGGCAAGGCAAAGGCAGATGGGCAGAGTGTGTTTGTCTGTGAAAGCGGTGTCAAGGGAAGGTGAGGACCAGCAACAGCTCTAATCCCTTAGGCCTATCGTATGGGAGAAATGGCTTGGACGTTTGCACTTTGGGAAGTGGTCTGTTCCGGGAGTGAGAGTGAGATTGAGTCTGAGAATGTGTGTTGGGAGTGCTGGGAGGCAAGGCAAAGGCAGATGGGCAGAGTGTGTTTGGCTGTGAAAGCGGTGTCAAGGGAAGGTGAGGACCAGCATCAGCTCTAAGCCCTTAGGCCTATCGTATAGGAGAAATGGCTTCGGTGTTTGCACTTTGGGAGGTGGTCTGTGCCAGGAGTGAGAGTGAGATTGAACCTGAGAATGTGTGTTGGGAGTGCTGGGTGGCAAAGCCAGGGTAGATGGCCAGAGTGTGTTTGGCTGTGAAAGCGGTGTCAAGGGAAGGTGAGGACCAGCAACAGCTCTAAGCCCTTACATGTAGCGTGCCTCCGAAATAGCTTGGGTGTTGGCACTTTGGGAGGTGGTGTGTGCCAAGAGTGAGACTGTGTGTTGGGAGTGCTGGGAGGCAAGGCAAAGGCAGATGGGCAGAATGTGTTTGTCTGTGAAAGCGGTGTCAAGGGAAGGTGAGGACCAGCAACAGCTCTAAGCCCATTAGGCCTGTCGCCTGGGAGAAATGGCTTGCGTGTTGTCACTATGGGAGGTGGTCTGTGCCGGGAGTGACAGTGAGATTGCACCTGAGAATGTGTGTTGGGAGTGCTGGGAGGCAAAGCCAGGGCAGATTCCCAGAGTGTGTTTGGCTGTGAAAGCGGTGTCAAGGGAAGGTAAGGACCAGCCACAGCTCTAAGCCCTTAGGCCTATCGTATGGGAGAAATGGCTTGCACGTCTGCACTTTGGGAGGTGGTCTGTGCCAGGAGTGAGAGTTAGATTGCGCCTGAGAATGTGTGTTGGGAGTGCTGGGAGGCAAAGCCAGGCTAGATGGGCAGAGTGTGTTTGGCTGTGAAAGCGCTGTGAAGGGAAGGTGATGACCAGCAACAGCTCTGAGCCCTTAGATGTAGCGTGTGTCAGAAACCGCTTGGGTGCTGGCACTTTGGGAGGTGGTGTGTGCCGAGAGTGAGAGTGTTTTGGGAGTGGTGGGAGTTGAGGCAAAGGCAGATGGCCAGAGTGTGTTTGGCTGTGAAAGCGGTGTCAAGGGAAGGTGAGGACCAGCCACATCTCTAAGCCCTTAGATGTAGCGTGCGTCAGAAATCGCTTGGACGTTTGCACTTTGGGAGTTGGTCTGTGCTGGGAGTGAGAGTGAGAGCCTGAGTGAGCCTGAGAATGTGTGTTGGCAGTGCCGGGAGGCAAGGTAGAGGCAGATGGCCAGAGTGTGTTTGTCTGTGAAAGCGCTGTGAAGGGAAGGTGATGACCAGCAACAGCTCTAAGCCCTTAGATGTAGCGTGCGTCAGAAATCGCTTGGTTGTTGGCACTTTGGAAGGTAGTGTGTTCCGAGAGTGAGAGTGTGTTGGGATTGCCGGGAGGCAAGGCAAAGGCAGATGGGCAGAGTGTGTTTGGCTGTGAAAGCGGTGTCAAGGGAAGGTGAGGACCAGCAACAGCTCTAAGCCCTTAGGCCTATCGTATGGGAGAAATGGCTCGGACGTTTGCACTTTGGGAGGTGGTCTGTGCCGGTAGTGAGAGTGAGAGTGAGCCTGAGAATGTGTGTTGGGAGTGCTGGTAGGCAAGGCAAAGGCCGATGGGCAGAGTGTGTATGGCTGTGAAAGCGGTGTGAAGGGAAGGTGAGGACCAGCATCAGCTCTAAGCCCTTAGGCCTATCGTATGGGAGAAATGGCTTGGGTGTTTGCACTTTGGGAAGTGGTCTGTGCCGGGAGTGAGAGTGAGATTGAGTCTGAGAATGTGTGTTGGGAGTGCTGGGAGGCAAGGCAAAGGCCGATGGGCAGAGTGTGTTTGGCTGTGAAAGCGGTGTCAAGGGAAGGTGAGGACCAGCAACAACTCTAAGCCCATTAGGCCTGTCGCCTGGGAGAAATGGCTTGCGTGTTGTCACTATGGGAGGTGGTCTGTGCCGGGAGTGACAGTGAGATTGCACCTGAGAATGTGTGTTGGGAGTGCTGGGAGGCAAAGCCAGGGCAGATTCCCAGAGTGTGTTTGGCTGTGAAAGCGGTGTCAAGGCAAGGTAAGGACCAGCCACAGCTCTAAGCCCTTAGGCCTATCGTATGGGAGAAATGGCTTGCACGTCTGCACTTTGGGAGGTGGTCTGTGCCAGGAGTGAGAGTTAGATTGCGCCTGAGAATGTGTGTTGGGAGTGCTGGGAGGCAAAGCCAGGCTAGATGGGCAGAGTGTGTTTGGCTGTGAAAGCGCTGTGAAGGGAAGGTGATGACCAGCAACAGCTCTGAGCCCTTAGATGTAGCGTGTGTCAGAAACCGCTTGGGTGCTGGCACTTTGGGAGGTGGTGTGTGCCGAGAGTGAGAGTGTGTTGGGATTGCCGGGAGGCAAGGCAAAGGCAGATGGCCAGAGTGTGTTTGGCTGTGAAAGCGGTGTCAAGGGAAGGTGAGGACCAGCATCTGCTCTAAGCCCTTAGATGTAGCGTGCGTCAGAAATCGCTTGGTTGTTGGCACTTTGGGAGGTGGTTTGTGCCGAGAGTGAGAGTGTGTTGGGATTGCCGGGAGGCAAGGCAAAGGCAGATGGGCAGAGTGTGTTTGTCTGTGAAAGCGGTGTCAAGGGAAGGTGAGGACCAGCAACAGCTCTAATCCCTTAGGCCTATCGTATGGGAGAAATGGCTTGGACGTTTGCACTTTGGGAAGTGGTCTGTTCCGTTAGTGAGAGTGAGAGTGAGCCTGAGAATGTGTGTTGGGAGTGCTGGGAGGCAAGGCAAAGGCAGATGGCCAGAGTGTGTTTGGCTGTGAAAGCGGTGTCAAGGGAAGGTGAGGACCAGCATCAGCTCTAAGCCCTTAGGCCTATCGTATAGGAGAAATGGCTTCGGTGTTTGCACTTTGGGAGGTGGTCTGTGCCAGGAGTGAGAGTGAGATTGAACCTGAGAATGTGTGTTGGGAGTGCTGGGTGGCAAAGCCAGGGTAGATGGCCAGAGTGTGTTTGGCTGTGAAAGCGGTGTCAAGGGAAGGTGAGGACCAGCAACAGCTCTAATCCCTTAGGCCTATCGTATGGGAGAAATGGCTTGGACGTTTGCACTTTGGGAAGTGGTCTGTTCCGGGAGTGAGAGTGAGAGTGAGCCTGAGAATGTGTGTTGGGAGTGCTGGGAGGCAAGGCAAAGGCAGATGGGCAGAGTGTGTTTGGCTGTGAAAGCGGTGTCAAGGGAAGGTGAGGACCAGCATCAGCTCTAAGCCCTTAGGCCTATCGTATAGGAGAAATGGCTTCGGTGTTTGCACTTTGGGAGGTGGTCTGTGCCAGGAGTGAGAGTGAGATTGAACCTGAGAATGTGTGTTGGGAGTGCTGGGTGGCAAAGCCAGGGTAGATGGCCAGAGTGTGTTTGGCTGTGAAAGCGGTGTCAAGGGAAGGTGAGGACCAGCAACAGCTCTAAGCCCTTACATGTAGCGTGCCTCCGAAATAGCTTGGGTGTTGGCACTTTGGGAGGTGGTCTGTGCCAAGAGTGAGACTGTGTGTTGGGAGTGCTGGGAGGCAAGGCAAAGGCAGATGGGCAGAATGTGTTTGTCTGTGAAAGCGGTGTCAAGGGAAGGTGAGGACCAGCAACAGCTCTAAGCCCATTAGGCCTGTCGCCTGGGAGAAATGGCTTGCGTGTTGTCACTATGGGAGGTGGTCTGTGCCGGGAGTGAGAGTGAGATTGCACCTGAGAATGTGTTTTGGGAGTGCTGGGAGGCAAAGCCAGGGCAGATTCCCAGAGTGTGTTTGGCTGTGAAAGCGGTGTCAAGGGAAGATAAGGACCAGCCACAGCTCTAAGCCCTTAGGCCTATCGTATGGGAGAAATGGGTTGCACGTCTGCACTTTGGGAGGTGGTCTGTGCCAGGAGTGAGAGTTAGATTGCGCCTGAGAATGTGTGTTGGGAGTGCTGGGAGGCAAAGCCAGGCTAGATGGGCAGAGTGTGTTTGCCTGTGAAAGCGCTGTGAAGGGAAGGTGATGACCAGCAACAGCTCTGAGCCCTTAGATGTAGCGTGTGTCAGAAACCGCTTGGGTGCTGGCACTTTGGGAGGTGGTGTGTGCCGAGAGTGAGAGTGTGTTGGGATTGCCGGGAGGCAAGGCAAAGGCAGATGGCCAGAGTGTGTTTGGCTGTGAAAGCGGTGTCAAGGGAAGGTGAGGACCAGCATCTGCTCTAAGCCCTTAGATGTAGCGTGCGTCAGAAATCGCTTGGTTGTTGGCACTTTGGGAGGTGGTGTGTGCCGAGAGTGAGAGTGTGTTGGGATTGCCGGGAGGCAAGGCAAAGGCAGATGGGCAGAGTGTGTTTGTCTGTGAAAGCGCTGTGAAGGGAAGGTGATGACCAGCAACAGCTCTAAGCCCTTAGGCCTATCGTATGGGAGAAATGGCTTGGGTGTTTGCACTTTGGGAGGTGGTCTGTGCCGGTAGTGAGAGTGAGAGTGAGCCTGAGAATGTGTGTTGGGAGTGCTGGGAGGCAAGGTAAAGGCAGATGGCCAGAGTGTGTTTGGCTGTGAAAGCGGTGTCAAGGGAAGGTGAGGACCAGCAACAGCTCTAAGCCCTTAGATGTAGCGTGCGTCAGAAATCGCTTGGACGTTTGCACTTTGGGAGTTGGTCTGTGCTGGGAGTGAGAGTGAGAGCCTGAGTGAGCCTGAGAATGTGTGTTGGCAGTGCCGGGAAGCAAGGTAAAGGCAGATGGCCAGAGTGTGTTTGGCTGTGAAAGCGCTGTGAAGGGAAGGTGAGGACCAGCAACAGCTCTGAGCCCTTAGATGTAGCGTGCGTCAGAACTCGCTTGGTTGTTGGCACTTTGGGAGGTGGTGTGTGCCAAGAGTGAGAGTGTGTTGGGATTGCCGGGAGGCAAGGCAAAGGCAGATGGGCAGAGTGTGTTTGTCTGTGAAAGCGGTGTCAAGGGAAGGTGAGGACCAGCAACAGCTCTAATCCCTTAGGCCTATCGTATGGGAGAAATGGCTTGGACGTTTGCACTTTGGGAAGTGGTCTGTTCCGGGAGTGAGAGCCTGAGTGAGCCTGAGAATGTGTGTTGGCAGTGCCGGGAGGCAAGGTAGAGGCAGATGGGCAGAGTGTGTTTGGCTGTGAAAGCGGTGTCAAGGGAAGGTGAGGACCAGCATCAGCTCTAAGCCCTTAGGCCTATCGTATAGGAGAAATGGCTTCGGTGTTTGCACTTTGGGAGGTGGTCTGTGCCAGGAGTGAGAGTGAGATTGAACCTGAGAATGTGTGTTGGGAGTGCTGGGTGGCAAAGCCAGGGTAGATGGCCAGAGTGTGTTTGGCTGTGAAAGCGGTGTCAAGGGAAGGTGAGGACCAGCAACAGCTCTAAGCCCTTACATGTAGCGTGCCTCCGAAATAGCTTGGGTGTTGGCACTTTGGGAGGTGGTCTGTGCCAAGAGTGAGACTGTGTGTTGGGAGTGCTGGGAGGCAAGGCAAAGGCAGATGGGCAGAATGTGTTTGTCTGTGAAAGCGGTGTCAAGGGAAGGTGAGGACCAGCAACAGCTCTAAGCCCATTAGGCCTGTCGCCTGGGAGAAATGGCTTGCGTGTTGTCACTATGGGAGGTGGTCTGTGCCGGGAGTGACAGTGAGATTGCACCTGAGAATGTGTGTTGGGAGTGCTGGGAGGCAAAGCCAGGGCAGATTCCCAGAGTGTGTTTGGCTGTGAAAGCGGTGTCAAGGGAAGGTAAGGACCAGCCACAGCTCTAAGCCCTTAGGCCTATCGTATGGGAGAAATGGCTTGCACGTCTGCACTTTGGGAGGTGGTCTGTGCCAGGAGTGAGAGTTAGATTGCGCCTGAGAATGTGTGTTGGGAGTGCTGGGAGGCCAAGCCAGGGTAGATGGCCAGAGTGTGTTTGGCTGTGAAAGCGCTGTGAAGGGAAGGTGATGACCAGCAACAGCTCTGAGCCCTTAGATGTAGCGTGTGTCAGAAACCGCTTGGGTGCTGGCACTTTGGGAGGTGGTGTGTGCCGAGAGTGAGAGTGTTTTGGGAGTGGTGGGAGTTGAGGCAAAGGCAGATGGCCAGAGTGTGTTTGGCTGTGAAAGCGGTGTCAAGGGAAGGTGAGGACCAGCCACATCTCTAAGCCCTTAGATGTAGCGTGCGTCAGAAATCGCTTGGACGTTTGCACTTTGGGAGTTGGTCTGTGCTGGGAGTGAGAGTGAGAGCCTGAGTGAGCCTGAGAATGTGTGTTGGCAGTGCCGGGAGGCAAGGTAGAGGCAGATGGCCAGAGTGTGTTTGTCTGTGAAAGCGCTGTGAAGGGAAGGTGATGACCAGCAACAGCTCTAAGCCCTTAGATGTAGCGTGCGTCAGAAATCGCTTGGTTGTTGGCACTTTGGAAGGTAGTGTGTTCCGAGAGTGAGAGTGTGTTGGGATTGCCGGGAGGCAAGGCAAAGGCAGATGGGCAGAGTGTGTTTGGCTGTGAAAGCGGTGTCAAGGGAAGGTGAGGACCAGCAACAGCTCTAAGCCCTTAGGCCTATCGTATGGGAGAAATGGCTCGGACGTTTGCACTTTGGGAGGTGGTCTGTGCCGGTAGTGAGAGTGAGAGTGAGCCTGAGAATGTGTGTTGGGAGTGCTGGTAGGCAAGGCAAAGGCCGATGGGCAGAGAGTGTTTGGCTGTGAAAGCGGTGTGAAGGGAAGGTGAGGACCAGCATCAGCTCTAAGCCCTTAGGCCTATCGTATGGGAGAAATGGCTTGGGTGTTTGCACTTTGGGAAGTGGTCTGTGCCGGGAGTGAGAGTGAGATTGAGCCTGAGAATGTGTGTTGGGAGTGCTGGGAGGCAAGGCAAAGGCCGATGGGCAGAGTGTGTTTGGCTGTGAAAGCGGTGTCAAGGGAAGGTGAGGACCAGCAACAACTCTAAGCCCATTAGGCCTGTCGCCTGGGAGAAATGGCTTGCGTGTTGTCACTATGGGAGGTGGTCTGTGCCGGGAGTGACAGTGAGATTGCACCTGAGAATGTGTGTTGGGAGTGCTGGGAGGCAAAGCCAGGGCAGATTCCCAGAGTGTGTTTGGCTGTGAAAGCGGTGTCAAGGCAAGGTAAGGACCAGCCACAGCTCTAAGCCCTTAGGCCTATCGTATGGGAGAAGTGGCTTGCACGTCTGCACTTTGGGAGGTGGTCTGTGCCAGGAGTGAGAGTTAGATTGCGCCTGAGAATGTGTGTTGGGAGTGCTGGGAGGCAAAGCCAGGCTAGATGGGCAGAGTGTGTTTGGCTGTGAAAGCGCTGTGAAGGGAAGGTGATGACCAGCAACAGCTCTGAGCCCTTAGATGTAGCGTGTGTCAGAAACCGCTTGGGTGCTGGCACTTTGGGAGGTGGTGTGTGCCGAGAGTGAGAGTGTGTTGGGATTGCCGGGAGGCAAGGCAAAGGCAGATGGCCAGAGTGTGTTTGGCTGTGAAAGCGGTGTCAAGGGAAGGTGAGGACCAGCATCTGCTCTAAGCCCTTAGATGTAGCGTGCGTCAGAAATCGCTTGGTTGTTGGCACTTTGGGAGGTGGTTTGTGCCGAGAGTGAGAGTGTGTTGGGATTGCCGGGAGGCAAGGCAAAGGCAGATGGGCAGAGTGTGTTTGTCTGTGAAAGCGGTGTCAAGGGAAGGTAAGGACCAGCCACAGCTCTAAGCCCTTAGGCCTATCGTATGGGAGAAATGGCTTGCACGTCTGCACTTTGGGAGGTGGTCTGTGCCAGGAGTGAGAGTTAGATTGCGCCTGAGAATGTGTGTTGGGAGTGCTGGGAGGCAAAGCCAGGGCAGATTCCCAGAGTGTGTTTGGCTGTGAAAGCGGTGTCAAGGCAAGGTAAGGACCAGCCACAGCTCTAAGCCCTTAGGCCTATCGTATGGGAGAAATGGCTTGCACGTCTGCACTTTGGGAGGTGGTCTGTGCCAGGAGAGAGAGTTAGATTGCGCCTGAGAATGTGTGTTGGGAGTGCTGGGAGGCAAAGCCAGGCTAGATGGGCAGAGTGTGTTTGGCTGTGAAAGCGCTGTGAAGGGAAGGTGAGGAACAGCAACAGCTCTGAGCCCTTAGATGTAGCGTGTGTCAGAAACCGCTTGGGTGCTGGCACTTTGGAGGTGGTGTGTGCCGAGAGTGAGAGTGTGTTGGGATTGCCGGGAGGCAAGGCAAAGGCAGATGGGCAGAGTGTGTTTGGCTGTGAAAGCGGTGTCAAGGGAAGGTAAGGACCAGCATCAGCTCTAAGCCCTTAGGCCTATCGTATGGTAGAAATGGCTTCGGTGTTTGCACTTTGGGAGGTGGTCTGTGCCAGGAGTGAGAGTGAGATTGAACCTGAGAATGTGTGTTGGGAGTGCTGGGAGGCAAGGTAAAGGCAGATGGCCAGAGTGTGTTTGGCTGTGAAAGCGGTGTCAAGGGAAGGTGAGGACCAGCAACTGCTCTAAGCCCTTAGATGTAGCGTGCGTCAGAAATCGCTTGGACGTTTGCACTTTGGGAGTTGGTCTGTGCTGGGAGTGAGAGTGAGAGCCTGAGTGAGCCTGAGAATGTGTGTTGGCAGTGCCGGGAGGCAAGGTAAAGGCAGATGGCCAGAGTGTGTTTATCTGTGAAAGCACTGTGAAGGGAAGGTGAGGACCAGCAACAGCTCTGAGCCCTTAGATGTAGCGTGCGTCAGAACTCGCTTGGTTGTTGGCACTTTGGGAGGTGGTGTGTGCCGAGAGTGAGAGTGTGTTGGGATTGCCGGGAGGCAAGGCAAAGGCAGATGGGCAGAGTGTGTTTGTCTGTGAAAGCGGTGTCAAGGGAAGGTGAGGACCAGCAACAGCTCTAATCCCTTAGGCCTATCGTATGGGAGAAATGGCTTGGACGTTTGCACTTTGGGAAGTGGTCTGTTCCGTTAGTGAGAGTGAGAGTGAGCCTGAGAATGTGTGTTGGGAGTGCTGGGAGGCAAGGCAAAGGCAGATGGGCAGAGTGTGTTTGGCTGTGAAAGCGGTGTCAAGGGAAGGTGAGGACCAGCAACAGCTCTAAGCCCTTAGGCCTATCGTATGGGAGAAATGGCTTGGGTGTTTGCACTTTGGGAGGTGGTCTGTGCCAGGAGTGAGAGTGAGATTGAACCTGAGAATGTGTGTTGGGAGTGCTGGGAGGCAAAGCCAGGGTAGATGGGCAGAGTGTGTTTGGCTGTGAAAGCGGTGTCAAGGGAAGGTGAGGACCAGCAACAGCTCTAAGCCCTTACATGTAGCGTGCCTCCGAAATAGCTTGGGTGTTGGCACTTTGGGAGGTGGTCTGTGCCAAGAGTGAGACTGTGTGTTGGGAGTGCTGGGAGGCAAGGCAAAGGCAGATGGGCAGAATGTGTTTGTCTGTGAAAGCGGTGTCAAGGGAAGGTGAGGACCAGCAACAGCTCTAAGCCCATTAGGCCTGTCGCCTGGGAGAAATGGCTTGCGTGTTGTCACTATGGGAGGTGGTCTGTGCCGGGAGTGACAGTGAGATTGCACCTGAGAATGTGTGTTGGGAGTGCTGGGAGGCAAAGCCAGGGCAGATTCCCAGAGTGTGTTTGGCTGTGAAAGCGGTGTCAAGGGAAGGTAAGGACCAGCCACAGCTCTAAGCCCTTAGGCCTATCGTATGGGAGAAATGGCTTGCACGTCTCCACTTTGGGAGGTGGTCTGTGCCAGGAGTGAGAGTTAGATTGCGCCTGAGAATGTGTGTTGGGAGTGCTGGGAGGCAAAGCCAGGCTAGATGGGCAGAGTGTGTTTGGCTGTGAAAGCGCTGTGAAGGGAAGGTGAGGACCAGCAACAGCTCTGAGCCCTTAGATGTAGTGTGTGTCAGAAACCGCTTGGGTGCTGGCACTTTGGGAGGTGGTGTGTGCCGAGAGTGAGAGTGTGTTGGGATTGCCGGGAGGCAAGGCAAAGGCAGATGGCCAGAGTGTGTTTGGCTGTGAAAGCGGTGTCAAGGGAAGGTGAGGACCAGCATGTGCTCTAAGCCCTTAGATGTAGCGTGCGTCAGAAATCGCTTGGTTGTTGGCACTTTGGGAGGTGGTGTGTGCCGAGAGTGAGAGTGTGTTGGGATTGCCGGGAGGCAAGGCAAAGGCAGATGGGCAGAGTGTGTTTGTCTGTGAAAGCGCTGTGAAGGGAAGGTGATGACCAGCAACAGCTCTAAGCCCTTAGGCCTATCGTATGGGAGAAATGGCTTGGGTGTTTGCACTTTGGGAGGTGGTCTGTGCCGGGAGTGAGAGTGAGCCTGAGAATGTGTGTTGGGAGTGCTGGGAGGCAAGGTAAAGGCAGATGGCCAGAGTGTGTTTGGCTGTGAAAGCGGTGTCAAGGGAAGGTGAGGACCAGCAACAGCTCTAATGCCTTAGGCCTATCGTATGGGAGAAATGGCTTGGACGTTTGCACTTTGGGAAGTGGTCTGTTCCGGGAGTGAGAGTGAGATTGAGTCTGAGAATGTGTGTTGGGAGTGCTGGGAGGCAAGGCAAAGGCCGATGGGCAGAGTGTGTTTGGCTGTGAAAGCGGTGTGAAGGGAAGGTGAGGACCAGCAACAGCTCTAATCCCTTAGGCCTATCGTATGGGAGAAATGGCTTGGACGTTTGCACTTTGGGAAGTGGTCTGTTCCGTTAGTGAGAGTGAGAGTGAGCCTGAGAATGTGTGTTGGGAGTGCTGGGAGGCAAGGCAAAGGCAGATGGGCAGAGTGTGTTTGGCTGTGAAAGCGGTGTCAAGGGAAGGTGAGGACCAGCATCAGCTCTAAGCCCTTAGGCCTATCGTATAGGAGAAATGGCTTCGGTGTTTGCACTTTGGGAGGTGGTCTGTGCCAGGAGTGAGAGTGAGATTGAACCTGAGAATGTGTGTTGGGAGTGCTGGGTGGCAAAGCCAGGGTAGATGGCCAGAGTGTGTTTGGCTGTGAAAGCGGTGTCAAGGGAAGGTGAGGACCAGCAACAGCTCTAAGCCCTTACATGTAGCGTGCCTCCGAAATAGCTTGGGTGTTGGCACTTTGGGAGGTGGTCTGTGCCAAGAGTGAGACTGTGTGTTGGGAGTGCTGGGAGGCAAGGCAAAGGCAGATGGGCAGAATGTGTTTGTCTGTGAAAGCGGTGTCAAGGGAAGGTGAGGACCAGCAACAGCTCTAAGCCCATTAGGCCTGTCGCCTGGGAGAAATGGCTTGCGTGTTGTCACTATGGGAGGTGGTCTGTGCCGGGAGTGACAGTGAGATTGCACCTGAGAATGTGTGTTGGGAGTGCTGGGAGGCAAAGCCAGGGCAGATTCCCAGAGTGTGTTTGGCTGTGAAAGCGGTGTCAAGGGAAGGTAAGGACCAGCCACAGCTCTAAGCCCTTAGGCCTATCGTATGGGAGAAATGGCTTGCACGTCTGCACTTTGGGAGGTGGTCTGTGCCAGGAGTGAGAGTTTGATTGCGCCTGAGAATGTGTGTTGGGAGTGCTGGGAGGCAAAGCCAGGGCAGATTCCCAGAGTGTGTTTGGCTGTGAAAGCGGTGTCAAGGCAAGGTAAGGACCAGCCACAGCTCTAAGCCCTTAGGCCTATCGTATGGGAGAAATGGCTTGCACGTCTGCACTTTGGGAGGTGGTCTGTGCCAGGAGAGAGAGTTAGATTGCGCCTGAGAATGTGTGTTGGGAGTGCTGGGAGGCAAAGCCAGGCTAGATGGGCAGAGTGTGTTTGGCTGTGAAAGCGCTGTGAAGGGAAGGTGAGGACCAGCAACAGCTCTGAGCCCTTAGATGTAGCGTGTGTCAGAAACCGCTTGGGTGCTGGCACTTTGGAGGTGGTGTGTGCCGAGAGTGAGAGTGTGTTGGGATTGCCGGGAGGCAAGGCAAAGGCAGATGGGCAGAGTGTGTTTGGCTGTGAAAGCGGTGTCAAGGGAAGGTAAGGACCAGCATCAGCTCTAAGCCCTTAGGCCTATCGTATGGTAGAAATGGCTTCGGTGTTTGCACTTTGGGAGGTGGTCTGTGCCAGGAGTGAGAGTGAGATTGAACCTGAGAATGTGTGTTGGGAGTGCTGGGAGGCAAGGTAAAGGCAGATGGCCAGAGTGTGTTTGGCTGTGAAAGCGGTGTCAAGGGAAGGTGAGGACCAGCAACTGCTCTAAGCCCTTAGATGTAGCGTGCGTCAGAAATCGCTTGGACGTTTGCACTTTGGGAGTTGGTCTGTGCTGGGAGTGAGAGTGAGAGCCTGAGTGAGCCTGAGAATGTGTGTTGGCAGTGCCGGGAGGCAAGGTAAAGGCAGATGGCCAGAGTGTGTTTATCTGTGAAAGCACTGTGAAGGGAAGGTGAGGACCAGCAACAGCTCTGAGCCCTTAGATGTAGCGTGCGTCAGAACTCGCTTGGTTGTTGGCACTTTGGGAGGTGGTGTGTGCCGAGAGTGAGAGTGTGTTGGGATTGCCGGGAGGCAAGGCAAAGGCAGATGGGCAGAGTGTGTTTGTCTGTGAAAGCGGTGTCAAGGGAAGGTGAGGACCAGCAACAGCTCTAATCCCTTAGGCCTATCGTATGGGAGAAATGGCTTGGACGTTTGCACTTTGGGAAGTGGTCTGTTCCGTTAGTGAGAGTGAGAGTGAGCCTGAGAATGTGTGTTGGGAGTGCTGGGAGGCAAGGCAAAGGCAGATGGCCAGAGTGTGTTTGGCTGTGAAAGCGGTGTCAAGGGAAGGTGAGGACCAGCAACAGCTCTAAGCCCTTAGGCCTATCGTATGGGAGAAATGGCTTGGGTGTTTGCACTTTGGGAGGTGGTCTGTGCCAGGAGTGAGAGTGAGATTGAACCTGAGAATGTGTGTTGGGAGTGCTGGGAGGCAAAGCCAGGGTAGATGGCCAGAGTGTGTTTGGCTGTGAAAGCGGTGTCAAGGGAAGGTGAGGACCAGCAACAGCTCTAAGCCCTTACATGTAGCGTGCCTCCGAAATAGCTTGGGTGTTGGCACTTTGGGAGGTGGTCTGTGCCAAGAGTGAGACTGTGTGTTGGGAGTGCTGGGAGGCAAGGCAAAGGCAGATGGGCAGAATGTGTTTGTCTGTGAAAGCGGTGTCAAGGGAAGGTGAGGACCAGCAACAGCTCTAAGCCCATTAGGCCTGTCGCCTGGGAGAAATGGCTTGCGTGTTGTCACTATGGGAGGTGGTCTGTGCCGGGAGTGACAGTGAGATTGCACCTGAGAATGTGTGTTGGGAGTGCTGGGAGGCAAAGCCAGGGCAGATTCCCAGAGTGTGTTTGGCTGTGAAAGCGGTGTCAAGGGAAGGTAAGGACCAGCCACAGCTCTAAGCCCTTAGGCCTATCGTATGGGAGAAATGGCTTGCACGTCTGCACTTTGGGAGGTGGTCTGTGCCAGGAGTGAGAGTTAGATTGCGCCTGAGAATGTGTGTTGGGAGTGCTGGGAGGCAAAGCCAGGCTAGATGGGCAGAGTGTGTTTGGCTGTGAAAGCGCTGTGAAGGGAAGGTGAGGACCAGCAACAGCTCTGAGCCCTTAGATGTAGCGTGTGTCAGAAACCGCTTGGGTGCTGGCACTTTGGGAGGTGGTGTGTGCCGAGAGTGAGAGTGTGTTGGGATTGCCGGGAGGCAAGGCAAAGGCAGATGGCCAGAGTGTGTTTGGCTGTGAAAGCGGTGTCAAGGGAAGGTGAGGACCAGCATCTGCTCTAAGCCCTTAGATGTAGCGTGCGTCAGAAATCGCTTGGTTGTTGGCACTTTGGGAGGTGGTGTGTGCCGAGAGTGAGAGTGTGTTGGGATTGCCGGGAGGCAAGGCAAAGGCAGATGGGCAGAGTGTGTTTGGCTGTGAAAGCGGTGTCAAGGGAAGGTAAGGACCAGCATCAGCTCTAAGCCCTTAGGCCTATCGTATGGTAGAAATGGCTTCGGTGTTTGCACTTTGGGAGGTGGTCTGTGCCAGGAGTGAGAGTGAGATTGAACCTGAGAATGTGTGTTGGGAGTGCTGGGAGGCAAGGTAAAGGCAGATGGCCAGAGTGTGTTTGGCTGTGAAAGCGGTGTCAAGGGAAGGTGAGGACCAGCAACTGCTCTAAGCCCTTAGATGTAGCGTGCGTCAGAAATCGCTTGGACGTTTGCACTTTGGGAGTTGGTCTGTGCTGGGAGTGAGAGTGAGAGCCTGAGTGAGCCTGAGAATGTGTGTTGGCAGTGCCGGGAGGCAAGGTAAAGGCAGATGGCCAGAGTGTGTTTATCTGTGAAAGCACTGTGAAGGGAAGGTGAGGACCAGCAACAGCTCTGAGCCCTTAGATGTAGCGTGCGTCAGAACTCGCTTGGTTGTTGGCACTTTGGGAGGTGGTGTGTGCCGAGAGTGAGAGTGTGTTGGGATTGCCGGGAGGCAAGGCAAAGGCAGATGGGCAGAGTGTGTTTGTCTGTGAAAGCGGTGTCAAGGGAAGGTGAGGACCAGCAACAGCTCTAATCCCTTAGGCCTATCGTATGGGAGAAATGGCTTGGACGTTTGCACTTTGGGAAGTGGTCTGTTCCGTTAGTGAGAGTGAGAGTGAGCCTGAGAATGTGTGTTGGGAGTGCTGGGAGGCAAGGCAAAGGCAGATGGCCAGAGTGTGTTTGGCTGTGAAAGCGGTGTCAAGGGAAGGTGAGGACCAGCAACAGCTCTAAGCCCTTAGGCCTATCGTATGGGAGAAATGGCTTGGGTGTTTGCACTTTGGGAGGTGGTCTGTGCCAGGAGTGAGAGTGAGATTGAACCTGAGAATGTGTGTTGGGAGTGCTGGGAGGCAAAGCCAGGGTAGATGGGCAGAGTGTGTTTGGCTGTGAAAGCGGTGTCAAGGGAAGGTGAGGACCAGCAACAGCTCTAAGCCCTTACATGTAGCGTGCCTCCGAAATAGCTTGGGTGTTGGCACTTTGGGAGGTGGTCTGTGCCAAGAGTGAGACTGTGTGTTGGGAGTGCTGGGAGGCAAGGCAAAGGCAGATGGGCAGAATGTGTTTGTCTGTGAAAGCGGTGTCAAGGGAAGGTGAGGACCAGCAACAGCTCTAAGCCCATTAGGCCTGTCGCCTGGGAGAAATGGCTTGCGTGTTGTCACTATGGGAGGTGGTCTGTGCCGGGAGTGACAGTGAGATTGCACCTGAGAATGTGTGTTGGGAGTGCTGGGAGGCAAAGCCAGGGCAGATTCCCAGAGTGTGTTTGGCTGTGAAAGCGGTGTCAAGGGAAGGTAAGGACCAGCCACAGCTCTAAGCCCTTAGGCCTATCGTATGGGAGAAATGGCTTGCACGTCTGCACTTTGGGAGGTGGTCTGTGCCAGGAGTGAGAGTTAGATTGCGCCTGAGAATGTGTGTTGGGAGTGCTGGGAGGCAAAGCCAGGCTAGATGGGCAGAGTGTGTTTGGCTGTGAAAGCGCTGTGAAGGGAAGGTGAGGACCAGCAACAGCTCTGAGCCCTTAGATGTAGCGTGTGTCAGAAACCGCTTGGGTGCTGGCACTTTGGGAGGTGGTGTGTGCCGAGAGTGAGAGTGTGTTGGGATTGCCGGGAGGCAAGGCAAAGGCAGATGGCCAGAGTGTGTTTGGCTGTGAAAGCGGTGTCAAGGGAAGGTGAGGACCAGCATCTGCTCTAAGCCCTTAGATGTAGCGTGCGTCAGAAATCGCTTGGTTGTTGGCACTTTGGGAGGTGGTGTGTGCCGAGAGTGAGAGTGTGTTGGGATTGCCGGGAGGCAAGGCAAAGGCAGATGGCCAAAGTGTGTTTGTCTGTGAAAGCGCTGTGAAGGGAAGGTGATGACCAGCAACAGCTCTAAGCCCTTAGGCCTATCGTATGGGAGAAATGGCTTGGGTGTTTGCACTTTGGGAGGTGGTCTGTGCCGGGAGTGAGAGTGAGAGTGAGCCTGAGAATGTGTGTTGGGAGTGCTGGGAGGCAAGGTAAAGGCAGATGGCCAGAGTGTGTTTGGCTGTGAAAGCGGTGTCAAGGGAAGGTGAGGACCAGCAACAGCTCTAAGCCCTTAGATGTAGCGTGCGTCAGAAATCGCTTGGACGTTTGCACTTTGGGAGTTGGTCTGTGCTGGGAGTGAGAGTGAGAGCCTGAGTGAGCCTGAGAATGTGTGTTGGCAGTGCCGGGAAGCAAGGTAAAGGCAGATGGCCAGAGTGTGTTTGGCTGTGAAAGCGCTGTGAAGGGAAGGTGAGGACCAGCAACAGCTCTGAGCCCTTAGATGTAGCGTGCGTCAGAACTCGCTTGGTTGTTGGCACTTTGGGAGGTGGTGTGTGCCGAGAGTGAGAGTGTGTTGGGATTGCCGGGAGGCAAGGCAAAGGCAGATGGGCAGAGTGTGTTTGTCTGTGAAAGCGGTGTCAAGGGAAGGTGAGGACCAGCAACAGCTCTAATCCCTTAGGCCTATCGTATGGGAGAAATGGCTTGGACGTTTGCACTTTGGGAAGTGGTCTGTTCCGGGAGTGAGAGTGAGATTGAGTCTGAGAATGTGTGTTGGGAGTGCTGGGAGGCAAGGCAAAGGCAGATGGGCAGAGTGTGTTTGGCTGTGAAAGCGGTGTCAAGGGAAGGTGAGGACCAGCATCAGCTCTAAGCCCTTAGGCCTATCGTATAGGAGAAATGGCTTCGGTGTTTGCACTTTGGGAGGTGGTCTGTGCCAGGAGTGAGAGTGAGATTGAACCTGAGAATGTGTGTTGGGAGTGCTGGGTGGCAAAGCCAGGGTAGATGGGCAGAGTGTGTTTGGCTGTGAAAGCGGTGTCAAGGGAAGGTGAGGACCAGCAACAGCTCTAAGCCCTTACATGTAGCGTGCCTCCGAAATAGCTTGGGTGTTGGCACTTTGGGAGGTGGTGTGTGCCAAGAGTGAGACTGTGTGTTGGGAGTGCTGGGAGGCAAGGCAAAGGCAGATGGGCAGAATGTGTTTGTCTGTGAAAGCGGTGTCAAGGGAAGGTGAGGACCAGCAACAGCTCTAAGCCCATTAGGCCTGTCGCCTGGGAGAAATGGCTTGCGTGTTGTCACTATGGGAGGTGGTCTGTGCCGGGAGTGACAGTGAGATTGCACCTGAGAATGTGTGTTGGGAGTGCTGGGAGGCAAAGCCAGGGCAGATTCCCAGAGTGTGTTTGGCTGTGAAAGCGGTGTCAAGGGAAGGTAAGGACCAGCCACAGCTCTAAGCCCTTAGGCCTATCGTATGGGAGAAATGGCTTGCACGTCTCCACTTTGGGAGGTGGTCTGTGCCAGGAGTGAGAGTTAGATTGCGCCTGAGAATGTGTGTTGGGAGTGCTGGGAGGCAAAGCCAGGCTAGATGGGCAGAGTGTGTTTGGCTGTGAAAGCGCTGTGAAGGGAAGGTGATGACCAGCAACAGCTCTGAGCCCTTAGATGTAGCGTGTGTCAGAAACCGCTTGGGTGCTGGCACTTTGGGAGGTGGTGTGTGCCGAGAGTGAGAGTGTTTTGGGAGTGGTGGGAGTTGAGGCAAAGGCAGATGGCCAGAGTGTGTTTGGCTGTGAAAGCGGTGTCAAGGGAAGGTGAGGACCAGCCACATCTCTAAGCCCTTAGATGTAGCGTGCGTCAGAAATCGCTTGGACGTTTGCACTTTGGGAGTTGGTCTGTGCTGGGAGTGAGAGTGAGAGCCTGAGTGAGCCTGAGAATGTGTGTTGGCAGTGCCGGGAGGCAAGGTAGAGGCAGATGGCCAGAGTGTGTTTGTCTGTGAAAGCGCTGTGAAGGGAAGGTGATGACCAACAACAGCTCTAAGCCCTTAGATGTAGCGTGCGTCAGAAATCGCTTGGTTGTTGGCACTTTGGAAGGTAGTGTGTTCCGAGAGTGAGAGTGTGTTGGGATTGCCGGGAGGCAAGGCAAAGGCAGATGGGCAGAGTGTGTTTGGCTGTGAAAGCGGTGTCAAGGGAAGGTGAGGACCAGCAACAGCTCTAAGCCCTTAGGCCTATCGTATGGGAGAAATGGCTCGGACGTTTGCACTTTGGGAGGTGGTCTGTGCCGGTAGTGAGAGTGAGAGTGAGACTGAGAATGTGTGTTGGGAGTGCTGGTAGGCAAGGCAAAGGCCGATGGGCAGAGTGTGTTTGGCTGTGAAAGCGGTGTGAAGGGAAGGTGAGGACCAGCATCAGCTCTAAGCCCTTAGGCCTATCGTATGGGAGAAATGGCTTGGGTGTTTGCACTTTGGGAAGTGGTCTGTGCCGGGAGTGAGAGTGAGATTGAGTCTGAGAATGTGTGTTGGGAGTGCTGGGAGGCAAGGCAAAGGCCGATGGGCAGAGTGTGTTTGGCTGTGAAAGCGGTGTCAAGGGAAGGTGAGGACCAGCAACAACTCTAAGCCCATTAGGCCTGTCGCCTGGGAGAAATGGCTTGCGTGTTGTCACTATGGGAGGTGGTCTGTGCCGGGAGTGACAGTGAGATTGCACCTGAGAATGTGTGTTGGGAGTGCTGGGAGGCAAAGCCAGGGCAGATTCCCAGAGTGTGTTTGGCTGTGAAAGCGGTGTCAAGGCAAGGTAAGGACCAGCCACAGCTCTAAGCCCTTAGGCCTATCGTATGGGAGAAATGGCTTGCACGTCTGCACTTTGGGAGGTGGTCTGTGCCAGGAGTGAGAGTTAGATTGCGCCTGAGAATGTGTGTTGGGAGTGCTGGGAGGCAAAGCCAGGCTAGATGGGCAGAGTGTGTTTGGCTGTGAAAGCGCTGTGAAGGGAAGGTGATGACCAGCAACAGCTCTGAGCCCTTAGATGTAGCGTGTGTCAGAAACCGCTTGGGTGCTGGCACTTTGGGAGGTGGTGTGTGCCGAGAGTGAGAGTGTGTTGGGATTGCCGGGAGGCAAGGCAAAGGCAGATGGCCAGAGTGTGTTTGGCTGTGAAAGCGGTGTCAAGGGAAGGTGAGGACCAGCATCTGCTCTAAGCCCTTAGATGTAGCGTGCGTCAGAAATCGCTTGGTTGTTGGCACTTTGGGAGGTGGTTTGTGCCGAGAGTGAGAGTGTGTTGGGATTGCCGGGAGGCAAGGCAAAGGCAGATGGGCAGAGTGTGTTTGTCTGTGAAAGCGGTGTCAAGGGAAGGTGAGGACCAGCAACAGCTCTAATCCCTTAGGCCTATCGTATGGGAGAAATGGCTTGGACGTTTGCACTTTGGGAAGTGGTCTGTTCCGTTAGTGAGAGTGAGAGTGAGCCTGAGAATGTGTGTTGGGAGTGCTGGGAGGCAAGGCAAAGGCAGATGGGCAGAGTGTGTTTGGCTGTGAAAGCGGTGTCAAGGGAAGGTGAGGACCAGCATCAGCTCTAAGCCCTTAGGCCTATCGTATAGGAGAAATGGCTTCGGTGTTTGCACTTTGGGAGGTGGTCTGTGCCAGGAGTGAGAGTGAGATTGAACCTGAGAATGTGTGTTGGGAGTGCTGGGTGGCAAAGCCAGGGTAGATGGCCAGAGTGTGTTTGGCTGTGAAAGCGGTGTCAAGGGAAGGTGAGGACCAGCAACAGCTCTAATCCCTTAGGCCTATCGTATGGGAGAAATGGCTTGGACGTTTGCACTTTGGGAAGTGGTCTGTTCCGGGAGTGAGAGTGAGAGTGAGCCTGAGAATGTGTGTTGGGAGTGCTGGGAGGCAAGGCAAAGGCAGATGGGCAGAGTGTGTTTGGCTGTGAAAGCGGTGTCAAGGGAAGGTGAGGACCAGCATCAGCTCTAAGCCCTTAGGCCTATCGTATAGGAGAAATGGCTTGGGTGTTTGCACTTTGGGAGGTGGTCTGTGCCAGGAGTGAGAGTGAGATTGAACCTGAGAATGTGTGTTGGGAGTGCTGGGTGGCAAAGCCAGGGTAGATGGCCAGAGTGTGTTTGGCTGTGAAAGCGGTGTCAAGGGAAGGTGAGGACCAGCAACAGCTCTAAGCCCTTACATGTAGCGTGCCTCCGAAATAGCTTGGGTGTTGGCACTTTGGGAGGTGGTCTGTGCCAAGAGTGAGACTGTGTGTTGGGAGTGCTGGGAGGCAAGGCAAAGGCAGATGGGCAGAATGTGTTTGTCTGTGAAAGCGGTGTCAAGGGAAGGTGAGGACCAGCAACAGCTCTAAGCCCATTAGGCCTGTCGCCTGGGAGAAATGGCTTGCGTGTTGTCACTATGGGAGGTGGTCTGTGCCGGGAGTGAGAGTGAGATTGCACCTGAGAATGTGTTTTGGGAGTGCTGGGAGGCAAAGCCAGGGCAGATTCCCAGAGTGTGTTTGGCTGTGAAAGCGGTGTCAAGGGAAGGTGAGGACCAGCCACAGCTCTAAGCCCTTAGGCCTATCGTATGGGAGAAATGGGTTGCACGTCTGCACTTTGGGAGGTGGTCTGTGCCAGGAGTGAGAGTTAGATTGCGCCTGAGAATGTGTGTTGGGAGTGCTGGGAGGCAAAGCCAGGCTAGATGGCCAGAGTGTGTTTGCCTGTGAAAGCGCTGTGAAGGGAAGGTGATGACCAGCAACAGCTCTGAGCCCTTAGATGTAGCGTGTGTCAGAAACCGCTTGGGTGCTGGCACTTTGGGAGGTGGTGTGTGCCGAGAGTGAGAGTGTGTTGGGATTGCCGGGAGGCAAGGCAAAGGCAGATGGCCAGAGTGTGTTTGGCTGTGAAAGCGGTGTCAAGGGAAGGTGAGGACCAGCATCTGCTCTAAGCCCTTAGATGTAGCGTGCGTCAGAAATCGCTTGGTTGTTGGCACTTTGGGAGGTGGTGTGTGCCGAGAGTGAGAGTGTGTTGGGATTGCCGGGAGGCAAGGCAAAGGCAGATGGGCAGAGTGTGTTTGTCTGTGAAAGCGCTGTGAAGGGAAGGTGATGACCAGCAACAGCTCTAAGCCCTTAGGCCTATCGTATGGGAGAAATGGCTTGGGTGTTTGCACTTTGGGAGGTGGTCTGTGCCGGTAGTGAGAGTGAGAGTGAGCCTGAGAATGTGTGTTGGGAGTGCTGGGAGGCAAGGTAAAGGCAGATGGCCAGAGTGTGTTTGGCTGTGAAAGCGGTGTCAAGGGAAGGTGAGGACCAGCAACAGCTCTAAGCCCTTAGATGTAGCGTGCGTCAGAAATCGCTTGGACGTTTGCACTTTGGGAGTTGGTCTGTGCTGGGAGTGAGAGTGAGAGCCTGAGTGAGCCTGAGAATGTGTGTTGGCAGTGCCGGGAAGCAAGGTAAAGGCAGATGGCCAGAGTGTGTTTGGCTGTGAAAGCGCTGTGAAGGGAAGGTGATGACCAGCAACAGCTCTGAGCCCTTAGATGTAGCGTGCGTCAGAACTCGCTTGGTTGTTGGCACTTTGGGAGGTGGTGTGTGCCGAGAGTGAGAGTGTGTTGGGATTGCCGGGAGGCAAGGCAAAGGCAGATGGGCAGAGTGTGTTTGTCTGTGAAAGCGGTGTCAAGGGAAGGTGAGGACCAGCAACAGCTCTAATCCCTTAGGCCTATCGTATGGGAGAAATGGCTTGGACGTTTGCACTTTGGGAAGTGGTCTGTTCCGGGAGTGAGAGTGAGATTGAGTCTGAGAATGTGTGTTGGGAGTGCTGGGAGGCAAGGCAAAGGCAGATGGGCAGAGTGTGTTTGGCTGTGAAAGCGGTGTCAAGGGAAGGTGAGGACCAGCATCAGCTCTAAGCCCTTAGGCCTATCGTATAGGAGAAATGGCTTCGGTGTTTGCACTTTGGGAGGTGGTCTGTGCCAGGAGTGAGAGTGAGATTGAACCTGAGAATGTGTGTTGGGAGTGCTGGGTGGCAAAGCCAGGGTAGATGGCCAGAGTGTGTTTGGCTGTGAAAGCGGTGTCAAGGGAAGGTGAGGACCAGCAACAGCTCTAAGCCCTTACATGTAGCGTGCCTCCGAAATAGCTTGGGTGTTGGCACTTTGGGAGGTGGTCTGTGCCAAGAGTGAGACTGTGTGTTGGGAGTGCTGGGAGGCAAGGCAAAGGCAGATGGGCAGAATGTGTTTGTCTGTGAAAGCGGTGTCAAGGGAAGGTGAGGACCAGCAACAGCTCTAAGCCCATTAGGCCTGTCGCCTGGGAGAAATGGCTTGCGTGTTGTCACTATGGGAGGTGGTCTGTGCCGGGAGTGACAGTGAGATTGCACCTGAGAATGTGTGTTGGGAGTGCTGGGAGGCAAAGCCAGGGCAGATTCCCAGAGTGTGTTTGGCTGTGAAAGCGGTGTCAAGGGAAGGTAAGGACCAGCCACAGCTCTAAGCCCTTAGGCCTATCGTATGGGAGAAATGGCTTGCACGTCTCCACTTTGGGAGGTGGTCTGTGCCAGGAGTGAGAGTTAGATTGCGCCTGAGAATGTGTGTTGGGAGTGCTGGGAGGCCAAGCCAGGGTAGATGGCCAGAGTGTGTTTGGCTGTGAAAGCGCTGTGAAGGGAAGGTGATGACCAGCAACAGCTCTGAGCCCTTAGATGTAGCGTGTGTCAGAAACCGCTTGGGTGCTGGCACTTTGGGAGGTGGTGTGTGCCGAGAGTGAGAGTGTTTTGGGAGTGGTGGGAGTTGAGGCAAAGGCAGATGGCCAGAGTGTGTTTGGCTGTGAAAGCGGTGTCAAGGGAAGGTGAGGACCAGCCACATCTCTAAGCCCTTAGATGTAGCGTGCGTCAGAAATCGCTTGGACGTTTGCACTTTGGGAGTTGGTCTGTGCTGGGAGTGAGAGTGAGAGCCTGAGTGAGCCTGAGAATGTGTGTTGGCAGTGCCGGGAGGCAAGGTAGAGGCAGATGGCCAGAGTGTGTTTGTCTGTGAAAGCGCTGTGAAGGGAAGGTGATGACCAGCAACAGCTCTAAGCCCTTAGATGTAGCGTGCGTCAGAAATCGCTTGGTTGTTGGCACTTTGGAAGGTAGTGTGTTCCGAGAGTGAGAGTGTGTTGGGATTGCCGGGAGGCAAGGCAAAGGCAGATGGGCAGAGTGTGTTTGGCTGTGAAAGCGGTGTCAAGGGAAGGTGAGGACCAGCAACAGCTCTAAGCCCTTAGGCCTATCGTATGGGAGAAATGGCTCGGACGTTTGCACTTTGGGAGGTGGTCTGTGCCGGTAGTGAGAGTGAGAGTGAGCCTGAGAATGTGTGTTGGGAGTGCTGGTAGGCAAGGCAAAGGCCGATGGGCAGAGAGTGTTTGGCTGTGAAAGCGGTGTGAAGGGAAGGTGAGGACCAGCATCAGCTCTAAGCCCTTAGGCCTATCGTATGGGAGAAATGGCTTGGGTGTTTGCACTTTGGGAAGTGGTCTGTGCCGGGAGTGAGAGTGAGATTGAGCCTGAGAATGTGTGTTGGGAGTGCTGGGAGGCAAGGCAAAGGCCGATGGGCAGAGTGTGTTTGGCTGTGAAAGCGGTGTCAAGGGAAGGTGAGGACCAGCAACAACTCTAAGCCCATTAGGCCTGTCGCCTGGGAGAAATGGCTTGCGTGTTGTCACTATGGGAGGTGGTCTGTGCCGGGAGTGACAGTGAGATTGCACCTGAGAATGTGTGTTGGGAGTGCTGGGAGGCAAAGCCAGGGCAGATTCCCAGAGTGTGTTTGGCTGTGAAAGCGGTGTCAAGGCAAGGTAAGGACCAGCCACAGCTCTAAGCCCTTAGGCCTATCGTATGGGAGAAGTGGCTTGCACGTCTGCACTTTGGGAGGTGGTCTGTGCCAGGAGTGAGAGTTAGATTGCGCCTGAGAATGTGTGTTGGGAGTGCTGGGAGGCAAAGCCAGGCTAGATGGCCAGAGTGTGTTTGGCTGTGAAAGCGCTGTGAAGGGAAGGTGATGACCAGCAACAGCTCTGAGCCCTTAGATGTAGCGTGTGTCAGAAACCGCTTGGGTGCTGGCACTTTGGGAGGTGGTGTGTGCCGAGAGTGAGAGTGTGTTGGGATTGCCGGGAGGCAAGGCAAAGGCAGATGGCCAGAGTGTGTTTGGCTGTGAAAGCGGTGTCAAGGGAAGGTGAGGACCAGCATCTGCTCTAAGCCCTTAGATGTAGCGTGCGTCAGAAATCGCTTGGTTGTTGGCACTTTGGGAGGTGGTTTGTGCCGAGAGTGAGAGTGTGTTGGGATTGCCGGGAGGCAAGGCAAAGGCAGATGGGCAGAGTGTGTTTGTCTGTGAAAGCGGTGTCAAGGGAAGGTAAGGACCAGCCACAGCTCTAAGCCCTTAGGCCTATCGTATGGGAGAAATGGCTTGCACGTCTGCACTTTGGGAGGTGGTCTGTGCCAGGAGTGAGAGTTAGATTGCGCCTGAGAATGTGTGTTGGGAGTGCTGGGAGGCAAAGCCAGGGCAGATTCCCAGAGTGTGTTTGGCTGTAAAAGCGGTGTCAAGGCAAGGTAAGGACCAGCCACAGCTCTAAGCCCTTAGGCCTATCGTATGGGAGAAATGGCTTGCACGTCTGCACTTTGGGAGGTGGTCTGTGCCAGGAGAGAGAGTTAGATTGCGCCTGAGAATGTGTGTTGGGAGTGCTGGGAGGCAAAGCCAGGCTAGATGGGCAGAGTGTGTTTGGCTGTGAAAGCGCTGTGAAGGGAAGGTGAGGAACAGCAACAGCTCTGAGCCCTTAGATGTAGCGTGTGTCAGAAACCGCTTGGGTGCTGGCACTTTGGAGGTGGTGTGTGCCGAGAGTGAGAGTGTGTTGGGATTGCCGGGAGGCAAGGCAAAGGCAGATGGGCAGAGTGTGTTTGGCTGTGAAAGCGGTGTCAAGGGAAGGTAAGGACCAGCATCAGCTCTAAGCCCTTAGGCCTATCGTATGGTAGAAATGGCTTCGGTGTTTGCACTTTGGGAGGTGGTCTGTGCCAGGAGTGAGAGTGAGATTGAACCTGAGAATGTGTGTTGGGAGTGCTGGGAGGCAAGGTAAAGGCAGATGGCCAGAGTGTGTTTGGCTGTGAAAGCGGTGTCAAGGGAAGGTGAGGACCAGCAACTGCTCTAAGCCCTTAGATGTAGCGTGCGTCAGAAATCGCTTGGACGTTTGCACTTTGGGAGTTGGTCTGTGCTGGGAGTGAGAGTGAGAGCCTGAGTGAGCCTGAGAATGTGTGTTGGCAGTGCCGGGAGGCAAGGTAAAGGCAGATGGCCAGAGTGTGTTTATCTGTGAAAGCACTGTGAAGGGAAGGTGAGGACCAGCAACAGCTCTGAGCCCTTAGATGTAGCGTGCGTCAGAACTCGCTTGGTTGTTGGCACTTTGGGAGGTGGTGTGTGCCGAGAGTGAGAGTGTGTTGGGATTGCCGGGAGGCAAGGCAAAGGCAGATGGGCAGAGTGTGTTTGTCTGTGAAAGCGGTGTCAAGGGAAGGTGAGGACCAGCAACAGCTCTAATCCCTTAGGCCTATCGTATGGGAGAAATGGCTTGGACGTTTGCACTTTGGGAAGTGGTCTGTTCCGTTAGTGAGAGTGAGAGTGAGCCTGAGAATGTGTGTTGGGAGTGCTGGGAGGCAAGGCAAAGGCAGATGGCCAGAGTGTGTTTGGCTGTGAAAGCGGTGTCAAGGGAAGGTGAGGACCAGCAACAGCTCTAAGCCCTTAGGCCTATCGTATGGGAGAAATGGCTTGGGTGTTTGCACTTTGGGAGGTGGTCTGTGCCAGGAGTGAGAGTGAGATTGAACCTGAGAATGTGTGTTGGGAGTGCTGGGAGGCAAAGCCAGGGTAGATGGGCAGAGTGTGTTTGGCTGTGAAAGCGGTGTCAAGGGAAGGTGATGACCAGCAACAGCTCTAAGCCCTTACATGTAGCGTGCCTCCGAAATAGCTTGGGTGTTGGCACTTTGGGAGGTGGTCTGTGCCAAGAGTGAGACTGTGTGTTGGGAGTGCTGGGAGGCAAGGCAAAGGCAGATGGGCAGAATGTGTTTGTCTGTGAAAGCGGTGTCAAGGGAAGGTGAGGACCAGCAACAGCTCTAAGCCCATTAGGCCTGTCGCCTGGGAGAAATGGCTTGCGTGTTGTCACTATGGGAGGTGGTCTGTGCCGGGAGTGACAGTGAGATTGCACCTGAGAATGTGTGTTGGGAGTGCTGGGAGGCAAAGCCAGGGCAGATTCCCAGAGTGTGTTTGGCTGTGAAAGCGGTGTCAAGGGAAGGTAAGGACCAGCCACAGCTCTAAGCCCTTAGGCCTATCGTATGGGAGAAATGGCTTGCACGTCTCCACTTTGGGAGGTGGTCTGTGCCAGGAGTGAGAGTTAGATTGCGCCTGAGAATGTGTGTTGGGAGTGCTGGGAGGCCAAGCCAGGGTAGATGGCCAGAGTGTGTTTGGCTGTGAAAGCGCTGTGAAGGGAAGGTGATGACCAGCAACAGCTCTGAGCCCTTAGATGTAGCGTGTGTCAGAAACCGCTTGGGTGCTGGCACTTTGGGAGGTGGTGTGTGCCGAGAGTGAGAGTGTTTTGGGAGTGGTGGGAGTTGAGGCAAAGGCAGATGGCCAGAGTGTGTTTGGCTGTGAAAGCGGTGTCAAGGGAAGGTGAGGACCAGCCACATCTCTAAGCCCTTAGATGTAGCGTGCGTCAGAAATCGCTTGGACGTTTGCACTTTGGGAGTTGGTCTGTGCTGGGAGTGAGAGTGAGAGCCTGAGTGAGCCTGAGAATGTGTGTTGGCAGTGCCGGGAGGCAAGGTAGAGGCAGATGGCCAGAGTGTGTTTGTCTGTGAAAGCGCTGTGAAGGGAAGGTGATGACCAGCAACAGCTCTAAGCCCTTAGATGTAGCGTGCGTCAGAAATCGCTTGGTTGTTGGCACTTTGGAAGGTGGTGTGTTCCGAGAGTGAGAGTGTGTTGGGATTGCCGGGAGGCAAGGCAAAGGCAGATGGGCAGAGTGTGTTTGGCTGTGAAAGCGGTGTCAAGGGAAGGTGAGGACCAGCAACAGCTCTAAGCCCTTAGGCCTATCGTATGGGAGAAATGGCTCGGACGTTTGCACTTTGGGAGGTGGTCTGTGCCGGTAGTGAGAGTGAGAGTGAGCCTGAGAATGTGTGTTGGGAGTGCTGGTAGGCAAGGCAAAGGCCGATGGGCAGAGAGTGTTTGGCTGTGAAAGCGGTGTGAAGGGAAGGTGAGGACCAGCATCAGCTCTAAGCCCTTAGGCCTATCGTATGGGAGAAATGGCTTGGGTGTTTGCACTTTGGGAAGTGGTCTGTGCCGGGAGTGAGAGTGAGATTGAGCCTGAGAATGTGTGTTGGGAGTGCTGGGAGGCAAGGCAAAGGCCGATGGGCAGAGTGTGTTTGGCTGTGAAAGCGGTGTCAAGGGAAGGTGAGGACCAGCAACAACTCTAAGCCCATTAGGCCTGTCGCCTGGGAGAAATGGCTTGCGTGTTGTCACTATGGGAGGTGGTCTGTGCCGGGAGTGACAGTGAGATTGCACCTGAGAATGTGTGTTGGGAGTGCTGGGAGGCAAAGCCAGGGCAGATTCCCAGAGTGTGTTTGGCTGTGAAAGCGGTGTCAAGGCAAGGTAAGGACCAGCCACAGCTCTAAGCCCTTAGGCCTATCGTATGGGAGAAGTGGCTTGCACGTCTGCACTTTGGGAGGTGGTCTGTGCCAGGAGTGAGAGTTAGATTGCGCCTGAGAATGTGTGTTGGGAGTGCTGGGAGGCAAAGCCAGGCTAGATGGCCAGAGTGTGTTTGGCTGTGAAAGCGCTGTGAAGGGAAGGTGATGACCAGCAACAGCTCTGAGCCCTTAGATGTAGCGTGTGTCAGAAACCGCTTGGGTGCTGGCACTTTGGGAGGTGGTGTGTGCCGAGAGTGAGAGTGTGTTGGGATTGCCGGGAGGCAAGGCAAAGGCAGATGGCCAGAGTGTGTTTGGCTGTGAAAGCGGTGTCAAGGGAAGGTGAGGACCAGCATCTGCTCTAAGCCCTTAGATGTAGCGTGCGTCAGAAATCGCTTGGTTGTTGGCACTTTGGGAGGTGGTTTGTGCCGAGAGTGAGAGTGTGTTGGGATTGCCGGGAGGCAAGGCAAAGGCAGATGGGCAGAGTGTGTTTGTCTGTGAAAGCGGTGTCAAGGGAAGGTAAGGACCAGCCACAGCTCTAAGCCCTTAGGCCTATCGTATGGGAGAAATGGCTTGCACGTCTGCACTTTGGGAGGTGGTCTGTGCCAGGAGTGAGAGTTAGATTGCGCCTGAGAATGTGTGTTGGGAGTGCTGGGAGGCAAAGCCAGGGCAGATTCCCAGAGTGTGTTTGGCTGTGAAAGCGGTGTCAAGGCAAGGTAAGGACCAGCCACAGCTCTAAGCCCTTAGGCCTATCGTATGGGAGAAATGGCTTGCACGTCTGCACTTTGGGAGGTGGTCTGTGCCAGGAGAGAGAGTTAGATTGCGCCTGAGAATGTGTGTTGGGAGTGCTGGGAGGCAAAGCCAGGCTAGATGGGCAGAGTGTGTTTGGCTGTGAAAGCGCTGTGAAGGGAAGGTGAGGAACAGCAACAGCTCTGAGCCCTTAGATGTAGCGTGTGTCAGAAACCGCTTGGGTGCTGGCACTTTGGAGGTGGTGTGTGCCGAGAGTGAGAGTGTGTTGGGATTGCCGGGAGGCAAGGCAAAGGCAGATGGGCAGAGTGTGTTTGGCTGTGAAAGCGGTGTCAAGGGAAGGTAAGGACCAGCATCAGCTCTAAGCCCTTAGGCCTATCGTATGGTAGAAATGGCTTCGGTGTTTGCACTTTGGGAGGTGGTCTGTGCCAGGAGTGAGAGTGAGATTGAACCTGAGAATGTGTGTTGGGAGTGCTGGGAGGCAAGGTAAAGGCAGATGGCCAGAGTGTGTTTGGCTGTGAAAGCGGTGTCAAGGGAAGGTGAGGACCAGCAACTGCTCTAAGCCCTTAGATGTAGCGTGCGTCAGAAATCGCTTGGACGTTTGCACTTTGGGAGTTGGTCTGTGCTGGGAGTGAGAGTGAGAGCCTGAGTGAGCCTGAGAATGTGTGTTGGCAGTGCCGGGAGGCAAGGTAAAGGCAGATGGCCAGAGTGTGTTTATCTGTGAAAGCACTGTGAAGGGAAGGTGAGGACCAGCAACAGCTCTGAGCCCTTAGATGTAGCGTGCGTCAGAACTCGCTTGGTTGTTGGCACTTTGGGAGGTGGTGTGTGCCGAGAGTGAGAGTGTGTTGGGATTGCCGGGAGGCAAGGCAAAGGCAGATGGGCAGAGTGTGTTTGTCTGTGAAAGCGGTGTCAAGGGAAGGTGAGGACCAGCAACAGCTCTAATCCCTTAGGCCTATCGTATGGGAGAAATGGCTTGGACGTTTGCACTTTGGGAAGTGGTCTGTTCCGTTAGTGAGAGTGAGAGTGAGCCTGAGAATGTGTGTTGGGAGTGCTGGGAGGCAAGGCAAAGGCAGATGGCCAGAGTGTGTTTGGCTGTGAAAGCGGTGTCAAGGGAAGGTGAGGACCAGCAACAGCTCTAAGCCCTTAGGCCTATCGTATGGGAGAAATGGCTTGGGTGTTTGCACTTTGGGAGGTGGTCTGTGCCAGGAGTGAGAGTGAGATTGAACCTGAGAATGTGTGTTGGGAGTGCTGGGAGGCAAAGCCAGGGTAGATGGGCAGAGTGTGTTTGGCTGTGAAAGCGGTGTCAAGGGAAGGTGAGGACCAGCAACAGCTCTAAGCCCTTACATGTAGCGTGCCTCCGAAATAGCTTGGGTGTTGGCACTTTGGGAGGTGGTCTGTGCCAAGAGTGAGACTGTGTGTTGGGAGTGCTGGGAGGCAAGGCAAAGGCAGATGGGCAGAATGTGTTTGTCTGTGAAAGCGGTGTCAAGGGAAGGTGAGGACCAGCAACAGCTCTAAGCCCATTAGGCCTGTCGCCTGGGAGAAATGGCTTGCACGTCTCCACTTTGGGAGGTGGTCTGTGCCAGGAGTGAGAGTTAGATTGCGCCTGAGAATGTGTGTTGGGAGTGCTGGGAGGCAAAGCCAGGCTAGATGGGCAGAGTGTGTTTGGCTGTGAAAGCGCTGTGAAGGGAAGGTGAGGACCAGCAACAGCTCTGAGCCCTTAGATGTAGTGTGTGTCAGAAACCGCTTGGGTGCTGGCACTTTGGGAGGTGGTGTGTGCCGAGAGTGAGAGTGTGTTGGGATTGCCGGGAGGCAAGGCAAAGGCAGATGGCCAGAGTGTGTTTGGCTGTGAAAGCGGTGTCAAGGGAAGGTGAGGACCAGCATGTGCTCTAAGCCCTTAGATGTAGCGTGCGTCAGAAATCGCTTGGTTGTTGGCACTTTGGGAGGTGGTGTGTGCCGAGAGTGAGAGTGTGTTGGGATTGCCGGGAGGCAAGGCAAAGGCAGATGGGCAGAGTGTGTTTGTCTGTGAAAGCGGTGTCAAGGGAAGGTGATGACCAGCAACAGCTCTAAGCCCTTAGGCCTATCGTATGGGAGAAATGGCTTGGGTGTTTGCACTTTGGGAGGTGGTCTGTGCCGGGAGTGAGAGTGAGCCTGAGAATGTGTGTTGGGAGTGCTGGGAGGCAAGGTAAAGGCAGATGGCCAGAGTGTGTTTGGCTGTGAAAGCGGTGTCAAGGGAAGGTGAGGACCAGCAACAGCTCTAATGCCTTAGGCCTATCGTATGGGAGAAATGGCTTGGACGTTTGCACTTTGGGAAGTGGTCTGTTCCGGGAGTGAGAGTGAGATTGAGTCTGAGAATGTGTGTTGGGAGTGCTGGGAGGCAAGGCAAAGGCCGATGGGCAGAGTGTGTTTGGCTGTGAAAGCGGTGTGAAGGGAAGGTGAGGACCAGCAACAGCTCTAATCCCTTAGGCCTATCGTATGGGAGAAATGGCTTGGACGTTTGCACTTTGGGAAGTGGTCTGTTCCGGGAGTGAGAGTGAGAGTGAGCCTGAGAATGTGTGTTGGGAGTGCTGGGAGGCAAGGCAAAGGCAGATGGGCAGAGTGTGTTTGGCTGTGAAAGCGGTGTCAAGGGAAGGTGAGGACCAGCATCAGCTCTAAGCCCTTAGGCCTATCGTATAGGAGAAATGGCTTGGGTGTTTGCACTTTGGGAGGTGGTCTGTGCCAGGAGTGAGAGTGAGATTGAACCTGAGAATGTGTGTTGGGAGTGCTGGGTGGCAAAGCCAGGGTAGATGGCCAGAGTGTGTTTGGCTGTGAAAGCGGTGTCAAGGGAAGGTGAGGACCAGCAACAGCTCTAAGCCCTTACATGTAGCGTGCCTCCGAAATAGCTTGGGTGTTGGCACTTTGGGAGGTGGTCTGTGCCAAGAGTGAGACTGTGTTTTGGGAGTGCTGGGAGGCAAGGCAAAGGCAGATGGGCAGAATGTGTTTGTCTGTGAAAGCGGTGTCAAGGGAAGGTGAGGACCACCAACAGTTCTAAGCCCATTAGGCCTGTCGCCTGGGAGAAATGGCTTGCGTGTTGTCACTATGGGAGGTGGTCTGTGCCGGGAGTGACAGTGAGATTGCACCTGAGAATGTGTGTTGGGAGTGCTGGGAGGCAAAGCCAGGGCAGATTCCCAGAGTGTGTTTGGCTGTGAAAGCGGTGTCAAGGCAAGGTAAGGACCAGCCACAGCTCTAAGCCCTTAGGCCTATCGTATGGGAGAAATGGCTTGCACGTCTGCACTTTGGGAGGTGGTCTGTGCCAGGAGTGAGAGTTTGATTGCGCCTGAGAATGTGTGTTGGGAGTGCTGGGAGGCAAAGCCAGGGCAGATTCCCAGAGTGTGTTTGGCTGTGAAAGCGGTGTCAAGGCAAGGTAAGGACCAGCCACAGCTCTAAGCCCTTAGGCCTATCGTATGGGAGAAATGGCTTGCACGTCTGCACTTTGGGAGGTGGTCTGTGCCAGGAGAGAGAGTTAGATTGCGCCTGAGAATGTGTGTTGGGAGTGCTGGGAGGCAAAGCCAGGCTAGATGGGCAGAGTGTGTTTGGCTGTGAAAGCGCTGTGAAGGGAAGGTGAGGACCAGCAACAGCTCTGAGCCCTTAGATGTAGCGTGTGTCAGAAACCGCTTGGGTGCTGGCACTTTGGAGGTGGTGTGTGCCGAGAGTGAGAGTGTGTTGGGATTGCCGGGAGGCAAGGCAAAGGCAGATGGGCAGAGTGTGTTTGGCTGTGAAAGCGGTGTCAAGGGAAGGTAAGGACCAGCATCAGCTCTAAGCCCTTAGGCCTATCGTATGGTAGAAATGGCTTCGGTGTTTGCACTTTGGGAGGTGGTCTGTGCCAGGAGTGAGAGTGAGATTGAACCTGAGAATGTGTGTTGGGAGTGCTGGGAGGCAAGGTAAAGGCAGATGGCCAGAGTGTGTTTGGCTGTGAAAGCGGTGTCAAGGGAAGGTGAGGACCAGCAACTGCTCTAAGCCCTTAGATGTAGCGTGCGTCAGAAATCGCTTGGCCGTTTGCACTTTGGGAGTTGGTCTGTGCTGGGAGTGAGAGTGAGAGCCTGAGTGAGCCTGAGAATGTGTGTTGGCAGTGCCGGGAGGCAAGGTAAAGGCAGATGGCCAGAGTGTGTTTATCTGTGAAAGCACTGTGAAGGGAAGGTGAGGACCAGCAACAGCTCTGAGCCCTTAGATGTAGCGTGCGTCAGAACTCGCTTGGTTGTTGGCACTTTGGGAGGTGGTGTGTGCCGAGAGTGAGAGTGTGTTGGGATTGCCGGGAGGCAAGGCAAAGGCAGATGGGCAGAGTGTGTTTGTCTGTGAAAGCGGTGTCAAGGGAAGGTGAGGACCAGCAACAGCTCTAATCCCTTAGGCCTATCGTATGGGAGAAATGGCTTGGACGTTTGCACTTTGGGAAGTGGTCTGTTCCGTTAGTGAGAGTGAGAGTGAGCCTGAGAATGTGTGTTGGGAGTGCTGGGAGGCAAGGCAAAGGCAGATGGGCAGAGTGTGTTTGGCTGTGAAAGCGGTGTCAAGGGAAGGTGAGGACCAGCAACAGCTCTAAGTCCTTACATGTAGCGTGCCTCCGAAATAGCTTGGGTGTTGGCACTTTGGGAGGTGGTCTGTGCCAAGAGTGAGACTGTGTGTTGGGAGTGCTGGGAGGCAAGGCAAAGGCAGATGGCCAGAGTGTGTTTGGCTGTGAAAGCGGTGTCAAGGGAAGGTGAGGACCAGCATCTGCTCTAAGCCCTTAGATGTAGCGTGCGTCAGAAATCGCTTGGTTGTTGGCACTTTGGGAGGTGGTGTGTGCCGAGAGTGAGAGTGTGTTGGGATTGCCGGGAGGCAAGGCAAAGGCAGATGGCCAGAGTGTGTTTGTCTGTGAAAGCGCTGTGAAGGGAAGGTGATGACCAGCAACAGCTCTAAGCCCTTAGGCCTATCGTATGGGAGAAATGGCTTGGGTGTTTGCACTTTGGGAGGTGGTCTGTGCCGGGAGTGAGAGTGAGAGTGAGCCTGAGAATGTGTGTTGGGAGTGCTGGGAGGCAAGGTAAAGGCAGATGGCCAGAGTGTGTTTGGCTGTGAAAGCGGTGTCAAGGGAAGGTGAGGACCAGCAACAGCTCTAAGCCCTTAGATGTAGCGTGCGTCAGAAATCGCTTGGACGTTTGCACTTTGGGAGTTGGTCTGTGCTGGGAGTGAGAGTGAGAGCCTGAGTGAGCCTGAGAATGTGTGTTGGCAGTGCCGGGAAGCAAGGTAAAGGCAGATGGCCAGAGTGTGTTTGGCTGTGAAAGCGCTGTGAAGGGAAGGTGAGGACCAGCAACAGCTCTGAGCCCTTAGATGTAGCGTGCGTGAGAACTCGCTTGGTTGTTGGCACTTTGGGAGGTGGTGTGTGCCGAGAGTGAGAGTGTGTTGGGATTGCCGGGAGGCAAGGCAAAGGCAGATGGGCAGAGTGTGTTTGTCTGTGAAAGCGGTGTCAAGGGAAGGTGAGGACCAGCAACAGCTCTAATGCCTTAGGCCTATCGTATGGGAGAAATGGCTTGGACGTTTGCACTTTGGGAAGTGGTCTGTTCCGTTAGTGAGAGTGAGAGTGAGCCTGAGAATGTGTGTTGGGAGTGCTGGGAGGCAAGGCAAAGGCAGATGGGCAGAGTGTGTTTGGCTGTGAAAGCGGTGTCAAGGGAAGGTGAGGACCAGCATCAGCTCTAAGCCCTTAGGCCTATCGTATAGGAGAAATGGCTTCGGTGTTTGCACTTTGGGAGGTGGTCTGTGCCAGGAGTGAGAGTGAGATTGAACCTGAGAATGTGTGTTGGGAGTGCTGGGTGGCAAAGCCAGGGTAGATGGGCAGAGTGTGTTTGGCTGTGAAAGCGGTGTCAAGGGAAGGTGAGGACCAGCAACAGCTCTAAGCCCTTACATGTAGCGTGCCTCCGAAATAGCTTGGGTGTTGGCACTTTGGGAGGTGGTCTGTGCCAAGAGTGAGACTGTGTGTTGGGAGTGCTGGGAGGCAAGGCAAAGGCAGATGGGCAGAATGTGTTTGTCTGTGAAAGCGGTGTCAAGGGAAGGTGAGGACCAGCAACAGCTCTAAGCCCATTAGGCCTGTCGCCTGGGAGAAATGGCTTGCGTGTTGTCACTATGGGAGGTGGTCTGTGCCGGGAGTGACAGTGAGATTGCACCTGAGAATGTGTGTTGGGAGTGCTGGGAGGCAAAGCCAGGGCAGATTCCCAGAGTGTGTTTGGCTGTGAAAGCGGTGTCAAGGGAAGGTAAGGACCAGCCACAGCTCTAAGCCCTTAGGCCTATCGTATGGGAGAAATGGCTTGCACGTCTCCACTTTGGGAGGTGGTCTGTGCCAGGAGTGAGAGTTAGATTGCGCCTGAGAATGTGTGTTGGGAGTGCTGGGAGGCCAAGCCAGGGTAGATGGCCAGAGTGTGTTTGGCTGTGAAAGCGCTGTGAAGGGAAGGTGATGACCAGCAACAGCTCTGAGCCCTTAGATGTAGCGTGTGTCAGAAACCGCTTGGGTGCTGGCACTTTGGGAGGTGGTGTGTGCCGAGAGTGAGAGTGTTTTGGGAGTGGTGGGAGTTGAGGCAAAGGCAGATGGGCAGAGTGTGTTTGGCTGTGAAAGCGGTGTCAAGGGAAGGTGAGGACCAGCAACTGCTCTAAGCCCTTAGATGTAGCGTGCGTCAGAAATCGCTTGGCCGTTTGCACTTTGGGAGTTGGTCTGTGCTGGGAGTGAGAGTGAGAGCCTGAGTGAGCCTGAGAATGTGTGTTGGCAGTGCCGGGAGGCAAGGTAGAGGCAGATGGCCAGAGTGTGTTTGTCTGTGAAAGCGCTGTGAAGGGAAGGTGATGACCAGCAACAGCTCTAAGCCCTTAGATGTAGCGTGCGTCAGAAATCGCTTGGTTGTTGGCACTTTGGAAGGTAGTGTGTTCCGAGAGTGAGAGTGTGTTGGGATTGCCGGGAGGCAAGGCAAAGGCAGATGGGCAGAGTGTGTTTGGCTGTGAAAGCGGTGTCAAGGGAAGGTGAGGACCAGCAACAGCTCTAAGCCCTTAGGCCTATCGTATGGGAGAAATGGCTCGGACGTTTGCACTTTGGGAGGTGGTCTGTGCCGGTAGTGAGAGTGAGAGTGAGCCTGAGAATGTGTGTTGGGAGTGCTGGTAGGCAAGGCAAAGGCCGATGGGCAGAGTGTGTTTGGCTGTGAAAGCGGTGTGAAGGGAAGGTGAGGACCAGCATCAGCTCTAAGCCCTTAGGCCTATCGTATGGGAGAAATGGCTTGGGTGTTTGCACTTTGGGAAGTGGTCTGTGCCGGGAGTGAGAGTGAGATTGAGTCTGAGAATGTGTGTTGGGAGTGCTGGGAGGCAAGGCAAAGGCCGATGGGCAGAGTGTGTTTGGCTGTGAAAGCGGTGTCAAGGGAAGGTGAGGACCAGCAACAACTCTAAGCCCATTAGGCCTGTCGCCTGGGAGAAATGGCTTGCGTGTTGTCACTATGGGAGGTGGTCTGTGCCGGGAGTGACAGTGAGATTGCACCTGAGAATGTGTGTTGGGAGTGCTGGGAGGCAAAGCCAGGGCAGATTCCCAGAGTGTGTTTGGCTGTGAAAGCGGTGTCAAGGCAAGGTAAGGACCAGCCACAGCTCTAAGCCCTTAGGCCTATCGTATGGGAGAAATGGCTTGCACGTCTGCACTTTGGGAGGTGGTCTGTGCCAGGAGTGAGAGTTAGATTGCGCCTGAGAATGTGTGTTGGGAGTGCTGGGAGGCAAGGCAAAGGCAGATGGCCAGAGTGTGTTTGGCTGTGAAAGCGGTGTCAAGGGAAGGTGAGGACCAGCATCTGCTCTAAGCCCTTAGATGTAGCGTGCGTCAGAAATCGCTTGGTTGTTGGCACTTTGGGAGGTGGTGTGTGCCGAGAGTGAGAGTGTGTTGGGATTGCCGGGAGGCAAGGCAAAGGCAGATGGCCAGAGTGTGTTTGTCTGTGAAAGCGCTGTGAAGGGAAGGTGATGACCAGCAACAGCTCTAAGCCCTTAGGCCTATCGTATGGGAGAAATGGCTTGGGTGTTTGCACTTTGGGAGGTGGTCTGTGCCGGGAGTGAGAGTGAGAGTGAGCCTGAGAATGTGTGTTGGGAGTGCTGGGAGGCAAGGTAAAGGCAGATGGCCAGAGTGTGTTTGGCTGTGAAAGCGGTGTCAAGGGAAGGTGAGGACCAGCAACAGCTCTAATGCCTTAGGCCTATCGTATGGGAGAAATGGCTTGGACGTTTGCACTTTGGGAACTGGTCTGTTCCGGGAGTGAGAGTGAGATTGAGTCTGAGAATGTGTGTTGGGAGTGCTGGGAGGCAAGGCAAAGGCCGATGGGCAGAGTGTGTTTGGCTGTGAAAGCGGTGTCAAGGGAAGGTAAGGACCAGCATCAGCTCTAAGCCCTTAGGCCTATCGTATGGTAGAAATGGCTTCGGTGTTTGCACTTTGGGAGGTGGTCTGTGCCAGGAGTGAGAGTGAGATTGAACCTGAGAATGTGTGTTGGGAGTGCTGGGAGGCAAGGTAAAGGCAGATGGCCAGAGTGTGTTTGGCTGTGAAAGCGGTGTCAAGGGAAGGTGAGGACCAGCAACTGCTCTAAGCCCTTAGATGTAGCGTGCGTCAGAAATCGCTTGGACGTTTGCACTTTGGGAGTTGGTCTGTGCTGGGAGTGAGAGTGAGAGCCTGAGTGAGCCTGAGAATGTGTGTTGGCAGTGCCGGGAGGCAAGGTAAAGGCAGATGGCCAGAGTGTGTTTATCTGTGAAAGCACTGTGAAGGGAAGGTGAGGACCAGCAACAGCTCTGAGCCCTTAGATGTAGCGTGCGTCAGAACTCGCTTGGTTGTTGGCACTTTGGGAGGTGGTGTGTGCCGAGAGTGAGAGTGTGTTGGGATTGCCGGGAGGCAAGGCAAAGGCAGATGGGCAGAGTGTGTTTGTCTGTGAAAGCGGTGTCAAGGGAAGGTGAGGACCAGCAACAGCTCTAATCCCTTAGGCCTATCGTATGGGAGAAATGGCTTGGACGTTTGCACTTTGGGAAGTGGTCTGTTCCGTTAGTGAGAGTGAGAGTGAGCCTGAGAATGTGTGTTGGGAGTGCTGGGAGGCAAGGCAAAGGCAGATGGCCAGAGTGTGTTTGGCTGTGAAAGCGGTGTCAAGGGAAGGTGAGGACCAGCAACAGCTCTAAGCCCTTAGGCCTATCGTATGGGAGAAATGGCTTGGGTGTTTGCACTTTGGGAGGTGGTCTGTGCCAGGAGTGAGAGTGAGATTGAACCTGAGAATGTGTGTTGGGAGTGCTGGGAGGCAAAGCCAGGGTAGATGGCCAGAGTGTGTTTGGCTGTGAAAGCGGTGTCAAGGGAAGGTGAGGACCAGCAACAGCTCTAAGCCCTTACATGTAGCGTGCCTCCGAAATAGCTTGGGTGTTGGCACTTTGGGAGGTGGTCTGTGCCAAGAGTGAGACTGTGTGTTGGGAGTGCTGGGAGGCAAGGCAAAGGCAGATGGGCAGAATGTGTTTGTCTGTGAAAGCGGTGTCAAGGGAAGGTGAGGACCAGCAACAGCTCTAAGCCCATTAGGCCTGTCGCCTGGGAGAAATGGCTTGCGTGTTGTCACTATGGGAGGTGGTCTGTGCCGGGAGTGACAGTGAGATTGCACCTGAGAATGTGTGTTGGGAGTGCTGGGAGGCAAAGCCAGGGCAGATTCCCAGAGTGTGTTTGGCTGTGAAAGCGGTGTCAAGGGAAGGTAAGGACCAGCCACAGCTCTAAGCCCTTAGGCCTATCGTATGGGAGAAATGGCTTGCACGTCTGCACTTTGGGAGGTGGTCTGTGCCAGGAGTGAGAGTTAGATTGCGCCTGAGAATGTGTGTTGGGAGTGCTGGGAGGCAAAGCCAGGCTAGATGGGCAGAGTGTGTTTGGCTGTGAAAGCGCTGTGAAGGGAAGGTGAGGACCAGCAACAGCTCTGAGCCCTTAGATGTAGCGTGTGTCAGAAACCGCTTGGGTGCTGGCACTTTGGGAGGTGGTGTGTGCCGAGAGTGAGAGTGTGTTGGGATTGCCGGGAGGCAAGGCAAAGGCAGATGGCCAGAGTGTGTTTGGCTGTGAAAGCGGTGTCAAGGGAAGGTGAGGACCAGCATCTGCTCTAAGCCCTTAGATGTAGCGTGCGTCAGAAATCGCTTGGTTGTTGGCACTTTGGGAGGTGGTGTGTGCCGAGAGTGAGAGTGTGTTGGGATTGCCGGGAGGCAAGGCAAAGGCAGATGGGCAGAGTGTGTTTGGCTGTGAAAGCGGTGTCAAGGGAAGGTAAGGACCAGCATCAGCTCTAAGCCCTTAGGCCTATCGTATGGTAGAAATGGCTTCGGTGTTTGCACTTTGGGAGGTGGTCTGTGCCAGGAGTGAGAGTGAGATTGAACCTGAGAATGTGTGTTGGGAGTGCTGGGAGGCAAGGTAAAGGCAGATGGCCAGAGTGTGTTTGGCTGTGAAAGCGGTGTCAAGGGAAGGTGAGGACCAGCAACTGCTCTAAGCCCTTAGATGTAGCGTGCGTCAGAAATCGCTTGGACGTTTGCACTTTGGGAGTTGGTCTGTGCTGGGAGTGAGAGTGAGAGCCTGAGTGAGCCTGAGAATGTGTGTTGGCAGTGCCGGGAGGCAAGGTAAAGGCAGATGGCCAGAGTGTGTTTATCTGTGAAAGCACTGTGAAGGGAAGGTGAGGACCAGCAACAGCTCTGAGCCCTTAGATGTAGCGTGCGTCAGAACTCGCTTGGTTGTTGGCACTTTGGGAGGTGGTGTGTGCCGAGAGTGAGAGTGTGTTGGGATTGCCGGGAGGCAAGGCAAAGGCAGATGGGCAGAGTGTGTTTGTCTGTGAAAGCGGTGTCAAGGGAAGGTGAGGACCAGCAACAGCTCTAATCCCTTAGGCCTATCGTATGGGAGAAATGGCTTGGACGTTTGCACTTTGGGAAGTGGTCTGTTCCGTTAGTGAGAGTGAGAGTGAGCCTGAGAATGTGTGTTGGGAGTGCTGGGAGGCAAGGCAAAGGCAGATGGCCAGAGTGTGTTTGGCTGTGAAAGCGGTGTCAAGGGAAGGTGAGGACCAGCAACAGCTCTAAGCCCTTAGGCCTATCGTATGGGAGAAATGGCTTGGGTGTTTGCACTTTGGGAGGTGGTCTGTGCCAGGAGTGAGAGTGAGATTGAACCTGAGAATGTGTGTTGGGAGTGCTGGGAGGCAAAGCCAGGGTAGATGGGCAGAGTGTGTTTGGCTGTGAAAGCGGTGTCAAGGGAAGGTGAGGACCAGCAACAGCTCTAAGCCCTTACATGTAGCGTGCCTCCGAAATAGCTTGGGTGTTGGCACTTTGGGAGGTGGTCTGTGCCAAGAGTGAGACTGTGTGTTGGGAGTGCTGGGAGGCAAGGCAAAGGCAGATGGGCAGAATGTGTTTGTCTGTGAAAGCGGTGTCAAGGGAAGGTGAGGACCAGCAACAGCTCTAAGCCCATTAGGCCTGTCGCCTGGGAGAAATGGCTTGCGTGTTGTCACTATGGGAGGTGGTCTGTGCCGGGAGTGACAGTGAGATTGCACCTGAGAATGTGTGTTGGGAGTGCTGGGAGGCAAAGCCAGGGCAGATTCCCAGAGTGTGTTTGGCTGTGAAAGCGGTGTCAAGGGAAGGTAAGGACCAGCCACAGCTCTAAGCCCTTAGGCCTATCGTATGGGAGAAATGGCTTGCACGTCTGCACTTTGGGAGGTGGTCTGTGCCAGGAGTGAGAGTTAGATTGCGCCTGAGAATGTGTGTTGGGAGTGCTGGGAGGCAAGGCAAAGGCAGATGGCCAGAGTGTGTTTGGCTGTGAAAGCGGTGTCAAGGGAAGGTGAGGACCAGCATCTGCTCTAAGCCCTTAGATGTAGCGTGCGTCAGAAATCGCTTGGTTGTTGGCACTTTGGGAGGTGGTGTGTGCCGAGAGTGAGAGTGTGTTGGGATTGCCGGGAGGCAAGGCAAAGGCAGATGGCCAGAGTGTGTTTGTCTGTGAAAGCGCTGTGAAGGGAAGGTGATGACCAGCAACAGCTCTAAGCCCTTAGGCCTATCGTATGGGAGAAATGGCTTGGGTGTTTGCACTTTGGGAGGTGGTCTGTGCCGGGAGTGAGAGTGAGAGTGAGCCTGAGAATGTGTGTTGGGAGTGCTGGGAGGCAAGGTAAAGGCAGATGGCCAGAGTGTGTTTGGCTGTGAAAGCGGTGTCAAGGGAAGGTGAGGACCAGCAACAGCTCTAATGCCTTAGGCCTATCGTATGGGAGAAATGGCTTGGACGTTTGCACTTTGGGAACTGGTCTGTTCCGGGAGTGAGAGTGAGATTGAGTCTGAGAATGTGTGTTGGGAGTGCTGGGAGGCAAGGCAAAGGCCGATGGGCAGAGTGTGTTTGGCTGTGAAAGCGGTGTCAAGGGAAGGTAAGGACCAGCATCAGCTCTAAGCCCTTAGGCCTATCGTATGGTAGAAATGGCTTCGGTGTTTGCACTTTGGGAGGTGGTCTGTGCCAGGAGTGAGAGTGAGATTGAACCTGAGAATGTGTGTTGGGAGTGCTGGGAGGCAAGGTAAAGGCAGATGGCCAGAGTGTGTTTGGCTGTGAAAGCGGTGTCAAGGGAAGGTGAGGACCAGCAACTGCTCTAAGCCCTTAGATGTAGCGTGCGTCAGAAATCGCTTGGACGTTTGCACTTTGGGAGTTGGTCTGTGCTGGGAGTGAGAGTGAGAGCCTGAGTGAGCCTGAGAATGTGTGTTGGCAGTGCCGGGAGGCAAGGTAAAGGCAGATGGCCAGAGTGTGTTTATCTGTGAAAGCACTGTGAAGGGAAGGTGAGGACCAGCAACAGCTCTGAGCCCTTAGATGTAGCGTGCGTCAGAACTCGCTTGGTTGTTGGCACTTTGGGAGGTGGTGTGTGCCGAGAGTGAGAGTGTGTTGGGATTGCCGGGAGGCAAGGCAAAGGCAGATGGGCAGAGTGTGTTTGTCTGTGAAAGCGGTGTCAAGGGAAGGTGAGGACCAGCAACAGCTCTAATCCCTTAGGCCTATCGTATGGGAGAAATGGCTTGGACGTTTGCACTTTGGGAAGTGGTCTGTTCCGTTAGTGAGAGTGAGAGTGAGCCTGAGAATGTGTGTTGGGAGTGCTGGGAGGCAAGGCAAAGGCAGATGGCCAGAGTGTGTTTGGCTGTGAAAGCGGTGTCAAGGGAAGGTGAGGACCAGCAACAGCTCTAAGCCCTTAGGCCTATCGTATGGGAGAAATGGCTTGGGTGTTTGCACTTTGGGAGGTGGTCTGTGCCAGGAGTGAGAGTGAGATTGAACCTGAGAATGTGTGTTGGGAGTGCTGGGAGGCAAAGCCAGGGTAGATGGCCAGAGTGTGTTTGGCTGTGAAAGCGGTGTCAAGGGAAGGTGAGGACCAGCAACAGCTCTAAGCCCTTACATGTAGCGTGCCTCCGAAATAGCTTGGGTGTTGGCACTTTGGGAGGTGGTCTGTGCCAAGAGTGAGACTGTGTGTTGGGAGTGCTGGGAGGCAAGGCAAAGGCAGATGGGCAGAATGTGTTTGTCTGTGAAAGCGGTGTCAAGGGAAGGTGAGGACCAGCAACAGCTCTAAGCCCATTAGGCCTGTCGCCTGGGAGAAATGGCTTGCGTGTTGTCACTATGGGAGGTGGTCTGTGCCGGGATTGACAGTGAGATTGCACCTGAGAATGTGTGTTGGGAGTGCTGGGAGGCAAAGCCAGGGCAGATTCCCAGAGTGTGTTTGGCTGTGAAAGCGGTGTCAAGGGAAGGTAAGGACCAGCCACAGCTCTAAGCCCTTAGGCCTATCGTATGGGAGAAATGGCTTGCACGTCTGCACTTTGGGAGGTGGTCTGTGCCAGGAGTGAGAGTTAGATTGCGCCTGAGAATGTGTGTTGGGAGTGCTGGGAGGCAAAGCCAGGCTAGATGGGCAGAGTGTGTTTGGCTGTGAAAGCGCTGTGAAGGGAAGGTGAGGACCAGCAACAGCTCTGAGCCCTTAGATGTAGCGTGTGTCAGAAACCGCTTGGGTGCTGGCACTTTGGGAGGTGGTGTGTGCCGAGAGTGAGAGTGTGTTGGGATTGCCGGGAGGCAAGGCAAAGGCAGATGGCCAGAGTGTGTTTGGCTGTGAAAGCGGTGTCAAGGGAAGGTGAGGACCAGCATCTGCTCTAAGCCCTTAGATGTAGCGTGCGTCAGAAATCGCTTGGTTGTTGGCACTTTGGGAGGTGGTGTGTGCCGAGAGTGAGAGTGTGTTGGGATTGCCGGGAGGCAAGGCAAAGGCAGATGGGCAGAGTGTGTTTGGCTGTGAAAGCGGTGTCAAGGGAAGGTAAGGACCAGCATCAGCTCTAAGCCCTTAGGCCTATCGTATGGTAGAAATGGCTTCGGTGTTTGCACTTTGGGAGGTGGTCTGTGCCAGGAGTGAGAGTGAGATTGAACCTGAGAATGTGTGTTGGGAGTGCTGGGAGGCAAGGTAAAGGCAGATGGCCAGAGTGTGTTTGGCTGTGAAAGCGGTGTCAAGGGAAGGTGAGGACCAGCAACTGCTCTAAGCCCTTAGATGTAGCGTGCGTCAGAAATCGCTTGGACGTTTGCACTTTGGGAGTTGGTCTGTGCTGGGAGTGAGAGTGAGAGCCTGAGTGAGCCTGAGAATGTGTGTTGGCAGTGCCGGGAGGCAAGGTAAAGGCAGATGGCCAGAGTGTGTTTATCTGTGAAAGCACTGTGAAGGGAAGGTGAGGACCAGCAACAGCTCTGAGCCCTTAGATGTAGCGTGCGTCAGAACTCGCTTGGTTGTTGGCACTTTGGGAGGTGGTGTGTGCCGAGAGTGAGAGTGTGTTGGGATTGCCGGGAGGCAAGGCAAAGGCAGATGGGCAGAGTGTGTTTGTCTGTGAAAGCGGTGTCAAGGGAAGGTGAGGACCAGCAACAGCTCTAATCCCTTAGGCCTATCGTATGGGAGAAATGGCTTGGACGTTTGCACTTTGGGAAGTGGTCTGTTCCGTTAGTGAGAGTGAGAGTGAGCCTGAGAATGTGTGTTGGGAGTGCTGGGAGGCAAGGCAAAGGCAGATGGCCAGAGTGTGTTTGGCTGTGAAAGCGGTGTCAAGGGAAGGTGAGGACCAGCAACAGCTCTAAGCCCTTAGGCCTATCGTATGGGAGAAATGGCTTGGGTGTTTGCACTTTGGGAGGTGGTCTGTGCCAGGAGTGAGAGTGAGATTGAACCTGAGAATGTGTGTTGGGAGTGCTGGGAGGCAAAGCCAGGGTAGATGGGCAGAGTGTGTTTGGCTGTGAAAGCGGTGTCAAGGGAAGGTGAGGACCAGCAACAGCTCTAAGCCCTTACATGTAGCGTGCCTCCGAAATAGCTTGGGTGTTGGCACTTTGGGAGGTGGTCTGTGCCAAGAGTGAGACTGTGTGTTGGGAGTGCTGGGAGGCAAGGCAAAGGCAGATGGGCAGAATGTGTTTGTCTGTGAAAGCGGTGTCAAGGGAAGGTGAGGACCAGCAACAGCTCTAAGCCCATTAGGCCTGTCGCCTGGGAGAAATGGCTTGCGTGTTGTCACTATGGGAGGTGGTCTGTGCCGGGAGTGACAGTGAGATTGCACCTGAGAATGTGTGTTGGGAGTGCTGGGAGGCAAAGCCAGGGCAGATTCCCAGAGTGTGTTTGGCTGTGAAAGCGGTGTCAAGGGAAGGTAAGGACCAGCCACAGCTCTAAGCCCTTAGGCCTATCGTATGGGAGAAATGGCTTGCACGTCTGCACTTTGGGAGGTGGTCTGTGCCAGGAGTGAGAGTTAGATTGCGCCTGAGAATGTGTGTTGGGAGTGCTGGGAGGCAAAGCCAGGCTAGATGGGCAGAGTGTGTTTGGCTGTGAAAGCGCTGTGAAGGGAAGGTGATGACCAGCAACAGCTCTGAGCCCTTAGATGTAGCGTGTGTCAGAAACCGCTTGGGTGCTGGCACTTTGGGAGGTGGTGTGTGCCGAGAGTGAGAGTGTGTTGGGATTGCCGGGAGGCAAGGCAAAGGCAGATGGCCAGAGTGTGTTTGGCTGTGAAAGCGGTGTCAAGGGAAGGTGAGGACCAGCATCTGCTCTAAGCCCTTAGATGTAGCGTGCGTCAGAAATCGCTTGGTTGTTGGCACTTTGGGAGGTGGTGTGTGCCGAGAGTGAGAGTGTGTTGGGATTGCCGGGAGGCAAGGCAAAGGCAGATGGCCAGAGTGTGTTTGTCTGTGAAAGCGCTGTGAAGGGAAGGTGATGACCAGCAACAGCTCTAAGCCCTTAGGCCTATCGTATGGGAGAAATGGCTTGGGTGTTTGCACTTTGGGAGGTGGTCTGTGCCGGGAGTGAGAGTGAGAGTGAGCCTGAGAATGTGTGTTGGGAGTGCTGGGAGGCAAGGTAAAGGCAGATGGCCAGAGTGTGTTTGGCTGTGAAAGCGGTGTCAAGGGAAGGTGAGGACCAGCAACAGCTCTAAGCCCTTAGATGTAGCGTGCGTCAGAAATCGCTTGGACGTTTGCACTTTGGGAGTTGGTCTGTGCTGGGAGTGAGAGTGAGAGCCTGAGTGAGCCTGAGAATGTGTGTTGGCAGTGCCGGGAAGCAAGGTAAAGGCAGATGGCCAGAGTGTGTTTGGCTGTGAAAGCGCTGTGAAGGGAAGGTGAGGACCAGCAACAGCTCTGAGCCCTTAAATGTAGCGTGCGTCAGAACTCGCTTGGTTGTTGGCACTTTGGGAGGTGGTGTGTGCCGAGAGTGAGAGTGTGTTGGGATTGCCGGGAGGCAAGGCAAAGGCAGATGGGCAGAGTGTGTTTGTCTGTGAAAGCGGTGTCAAGGGAAGGTGAGGACCAGCAACAGCTCTAATCCCTTAGGCCTATCGTATGGGAGAAATGGCTTGGACGTTTGCACTTTGGGAAGTGGTCTGTTCCGGGAGTGAGAGTGAGATTGAGTCTGAGAATGTGTGTTGGGAGTGCTGGGAGGCAAGGCAAAGGCAGATGGGCAGAGTGTGTTTGGCTGTGAAAGCGGTGTCAAGGGAAGGTGAGGACCAGCATCAGCTCTAAGCCCTTAGGCCTATCGTATAGGAGAAATGGCTTCGGTGTTTGCACTTTGGGAGGTGGTCTGTGCCAGGAGTGAGAGTGAGATTGAACCTGAGAATGTGTGTTGGGAGTGCTGGGTGGCAAAGCCAGGGTAGATGGCCAGAGTGTGTTTGGCTGTGAAAGCGGTGTCAAGGGAAGGTGAGGACCAGCAACAGCTCTAAGCCCTTACATGTAGCGTGCCTCCGAAATAGCTTGGGTGTTGGCACTTTGGGAGGTGGTGTGTGCCAAGAGTGAGACTGTGTGTTGGGAGTGCTGGGAGGCAAGGCAAAGGCAGATGGGCAGAATGTGTTTGTCTGTGAAAGCGGTGTCAAGGGAAGGTGAGGACCAGCAACAGCTCTAAGCCCATTAGGCCTGTCGCCTGGGAGAAATGGCTTGCGTGTTGTCACTATGGGAGGTGGTCTGTGCCGGGAGTGACAGTGAGATTGCACCTGAGAATGTGTGTTGGGAGTGCTGGGAGGCAAAGCCAGGGCAGATTCCCAGAGTGTGTTTGGCTGTGAAAGCGGTGTCAAGGGAAGGTAAGGACCAGCCACAGCTCTAAGCCCTTAGGCCTATCGTATGGGAGAAATGGCTTGCACGTCTCCACTTTGGGAGGTGGTCTGTGCCAGGAGTGAGAGTTAGATTGCGCCTGAGAATGTGTGTTGGGAGTGCTGGGAGGCAAAGCCAGGCTAGATGGGCAGAGTGTGTTTGGCTGTGAAAGCGCTGTGAAGGGAAGGTGATGACCAGCAACAGCTCTGAGCCCTTAGATGTAGCGTGTGTCAGAAACCGCTTGGGTGCTGGCACTTTGGGAGGTGGTGTGTGCCGAGAGTGAGAGTGTGTTGGGATTGCCGGGAGGCAAGGCAAAGGCAGATGGCCAGAGTGTGTTTGGCTGTGAAAGCGGTGTCAAGGGAAGGTGAGGACCAGCATCTGCTCTAAGCCCTTAGATGTAGCGTGCGTCAGAAATCGCTTGGTTGTTGGCACTTTGGGAGGTGGTGTGTGCCGAGAGTGAGAGTGTGTTGGGATTGCCGGGAGGCAAGGCAAAGGCAGATGGGCAGAGTGTGTTTGTCTGTGAAAGCGCTGTGAAGGGAAGGTGATGACCAGCAACAGCTCTAAGCCCTTAGGCCTATCGTATGGGAGAAATGGCTTGGGTGTTTGCACTTTGGGAGGTGGTCTGTGCCGGTAGTGAGAGTGAGAGTGAGCCTGAGAATGTGTGTTGGGAGTGCTGGGAGGCAAGGTAAAGGCAGATGGCCAGAGTGTGTTTGGCTGTGAAAGCGGTGTCAAGGGAAGGTGAGGACCAGCAACAGCTCTAAGCCCTTAGATGTAGCGTGCGTCAGAAATCGCTTGGACGTTTGCACTTTGGGAGTTGGTCTGTGCTGGGAGTGAGAGTGAGAGCCTGAGTGAGCCTGAGAATGTGTGTTGGCAGTGCCGGGAAGCAAGGTAAAGGCAGATGGCCAGAGTGTGTTTGGCTGTGAAAGCGCTGTGAAGGGAAGGTGAGGACCAGCAACAGCTCTGAGCCCTTAGATGTAGCGTGCGTCAGAACTCGCTTGGTTGTTGGCACTTTGGGAGGTGGTGTGTGCCGAGAGTGAGAGTGTGTTGGGATTGCCGGGAGGCAAGGCAAAGGCAGATGGGCAGAGTGTGTTTGTCTGTGAAAGCGGTGTCAAGGGAAGGTGAGGACCAGCAACAGCTCTAATCCCTTAGGCCTATCGTATGGGAGAAATGGCTTGGACGTTTGCACTTTGGGAAGTGGTCTGTTCCGTTAGTGAGAGTGAGAGTGAGCCTGAGAATGTGTGTTGGGAGTGCTGGGAGGCAAGGCAAAGGCAGATGGGCAGAGTGTGTTTGGCTGTGAAAGCGGTGTCAAGGGAAGGTGAGGACCAGCATCAGCTCTAAGCCCTTAGGCCTATCGTATAGGAGAAATGGCTTCGGTGTTTGCACTTTGGGAGGTGGTCTGTGCCAGGAGTGAGAGTGAGATTGAACCTGAGAATGTGTGTTGGGAGTGCTGGGTGGCAAAGCCAGGGTAGATGGCCAGAGTGTGTTTGGCTGTGAAAGCGGTGTCAAGGGAAGGTGAGGACCAGCAACAGCTCTAAGCCCTTACATGTAGCGTGCCTCCGAAATAGCTTGGGTGTTGGCACTTTGGGAGGTGGTCTGTGCCAAGAGTGAGACTGTGTGTTGGGAGTGCTGGGAGGCAAGGCAAAGGCAGATGGGCAGAATGTGTTTGTCTGTGAAAGCGGTGTCAAGGGAAGGTGAGGACCAGCAACAGCTCTAAGCCCATTAGGCCTGTCGCCTGGGAGAAATGGCTTGCGTGTTGTCACTATGGGAGGTGGTCTGTGCCGGGAGTGACAGTGAGATTGCACCTGAGAATGTGTGTTGGGAGTGCTGGGAGGCAAAGCCAGGGCAGATTCCCAGAGTGTGTTTGGCTGTGAAAGCGGTGTCAAGGGAAGGTAAGGACCAGCCACAGCTCTAAGCCCTTAGGCCTATCGTATGGGAGAAATGGCTTGCACGTCTCCACTTTGGGAGGTGGTCTGTGCCAGGAGTGAGAGTTAGATTGCGCCTGAGAATGTGTGTTGGGAGTGCTGGGAGGCCAAGCCAGGGTAGATGGCCAGAGTGTGTTTGGCTGTGAAAGCGCTGTGAAGGGAAGGTGATGACCAGCAACAGCTCTGAGCCCTTAGATGTAGCGTGTGTCAGAAACCGCTTGGGTGCTGGCACTTTGGGAGGTGGTGTGTGCCGAGAGTGAGAGTGTTTTGGGAGTGGTGGGAGTTGAGGCAAAGGCAGATGGCCAGAGTGTGTTTGGCTGTGAAAGCGGTGTCAAGGGAAGGTGAGGACCAGCCACATCTCTAAGCCCTTAGATGTAGCGTGCGTCAGAAATCGCTTGGACGTTTGCACTTTGGGAGTTGGTCTGTGCTGGGAGTGAGAGTGAGAGCCTGAGTGAGCCTGAGAATGTGTGTTGGCAGTGCCGGGAGGCAAGGTAGAGGCAGATGGCCAGAGTGTGTTTGTCTGTGAAAGCGCTGTGAAGGGAAGGTGATGACCAGCAACAGCTCTAAGCCCTTAGATGTAGCGTGCGTCAGAAATCGCTTGGTTGTTGGCACTTTGGAAGGTAGTGTGTTCCGAGAGTGAGAGTGTGTTGGGATTGCCGGGAGGCAAGGCAAAGGCAGATGGGCAGAGTGTGTTTGGCTGTGAAAGCGGTGTCAAGGGAAGGTGAGGACCAGCAACAGCTCTAAGCCCTTAGGCCTATCGTATGGGAGAAATGGCTCGGACGTTTGCACTTTGGGAGGTGGTCTGTGCCGGTAGTGAGAGTGAGAGTGAGCCTGAGAATGTGTGTTGGGAGTGCTGGTAGGCAAGGCAAAGGCCGATGGGCAGAGAGTGTTTGGCTGTGAAAGCGGTGTGAAGGGAAGGTGAGGACCAGCATCAGCTCTAAGCCCTTAGGCCTATCGTATGGGAGAAATGGCTTGGGTGTTTGCACTTTGGGAAGTGGTCTGTGCCGGGAGTGAGAGTGAGATTGAGCCTGAGAATGTGTGTTGGGAGTGCTGGGAGGCAAGGCAAAGGCCGATGGGCAGAGTGTGTTTGGCTGTGAAAGCGGTGTCAAGGGAAGGTGAGGACCAGCAACAACTCTAAGCCCATTAGGCCTGTCGCCTGGGAGAAATGGCTTGCGTGTTGTCACTATGGGAGGTGGTCTGTGCCGGGAGTGACAGTGAGATTGCACCTGAGAATGTGTGTTGGGAGTGCTGGGAGGCAAAGCCAGGGCAGATTCCCAGAGTGTGTTTGGCTGTGAAAGCGGTGTCAAGGCAAGGTAAGGACCAGCCACAGCTCTAAGCCCTTAGGCCTATCGTATGGGAGAAGTGGCTTGCACGTCTGCACTTTGGGAGGTGGTCTGTGCCAGGAGTGAGAGTTAGATTGCGCCTGAGAATGTGTGTTGGGAGTGCTGGGAGGCAAAGCCAGGCTAGATGGGCAGAGTGTGTTTGGCTGTGAAAGCGCTGTGAAGGGAAGGTGATGACCAGCAACAGCTCTGAGCCCTTAGATGTAGCGTGTGTCAGAAACCGCTTGGGTGCTGGCACTTTGGGAGGTGGTGTGTGCCGAGAGTGAGAGTGTGTTGGGATTGCCGGGAGGCAAGGCAAAGGCAGATGGCCAGAGTGTGTTTGGCTGTGAAAGCGGTGTCAAGGGAAGGTGAGGACCAGCATCTGCTCTAAGCCCTTAGATGTAGCGTGCGTCAGAAATCGCTTGGTTGTTGGCACTTTGGGAGGTGGTTTGTGCCGAGAGTGAGAGTGTGTTGGGATTGCCGGGAGGCAAGGCAAAGGCAGATGGGCAGAGTGTGTTTGTCTGTGAAAGCGGTGTCAAGGGAAGGTAAGGACCAGCCACAGCTCTAAGCCCTTAGGCCTATCGTATGGGAGAAATGGCTTGCACGTCTGCACTTTGGGAGGTGGTCTGTGCCAGGAGTGAGAGTTAGATTGCGCCTGAGAATGTGTGTTGGGAGTGCTGGGAGGCAAAGCCAGGGCAGATTCCCAGAGTGTGTTTGGCTGTGAAAGCGGTGTCAAGGCAAGGTAAGGACCAGCCACAGCTCTAAGCCCTTAGGCCTATCGTATGGGAGAAATGGCTTGCACGTCTGCACTTTGGGAGGTGGTCTGTGCCAGGAGAGAGAGTTAGATTGCGCCTGAGAATGTGTGTTGGGAGTGCTGGGAGGCAAAGCCAGGCTAGATGGGCAGAGTGTGTTTGGCTGTGAAAGCGCTGTGAAGGGAAGGTGAGGAACAGCAACAGCTCTGAGCCCTTAGATGTAGCGTGTGTCAGAAACCGCTTGGGTGCTGGCACTTTGGAGGTGGTGTGTGCCGAGAGTGAGAGTGTGTTGGGATTGCCGGGAGGCAAGGCAAAGGCAGATGGGCAGAGTGTGTTTGGCTGTGAAAGCGGTGTCAAGGGAAGGTAAGGACCAGCATCAGCTCTAAGCCCTTAGGCCTATCGTATGGTAGAAATGGCTTCGGTGTTTGCACTTTGGGAGGTGGTCTGTGCCAGGAGTGAGAGTGAGATTGAACCTGAGAATGTGTGTTGGGAGTGCTGGGAGGCAAGGTAAAGGCAGATGGCCAGAGTGTGTTTGGCTGTGAAAGCGGTGTCAAGGGAAGGTGAGGACCAGCAACTGCTCTAAGCCCTTAGATGTAGCGTGCGTCAGAAATCGCTTGGACGTTTGCACTTTGGGAGTTGGTCTGTGCTGGGAGTGAGAGTGAGAGCCTGAGTGAGCCTGAGAATGTGTGTTGGCAGTGCCGGGAGGCAAGGTAAAGGCAGATGGCCAGAGTGTGTTTATCTGTGAAAGCACTGTGAAGGGAAGGTGAGGACCAGCAACAGCTCTGAGCCCTTAGATGTAGCGTGCGTCAGAACTCGCTTGGTTGTTGGCACTTTGGGAGGTGGTGTGTGCCGAGAGTGAGAGTGTGTTGGGATTGCCGGGAGGCAAGGCAAAGGCAGATGGGCAGAGTGTGTTTGTCTGTGAAAGCGGTGTCAAGGGAAGGTGAGGACCAGCAACAGCTCTAATCCCTTAGGCCTATCGTATGGGAGAAATGGCTTGGACGTTTGCACTTTGGGAAGTGGTCTGTTCCGTTAGTGAGAGTGAGAGTGAGCCTGAGAATGTGTGTTGGGAGTGCTGGGAGGCAAGGCAAAGGCAGATGGCCAGAGTGTGTTTGGCTGTGAAAGCGGTGTGAAGGGAAGGTGAGGACCAGCAACAGCTCTAAGCCCTTAGGCCTATCGTATGGGAGAAATGGCTTGGGTGTTTGCACTTTGGGAGGTGGTCTGTGCCAGGAGTGAGAGTGAGATTGAACCTGAGAATGTGTGTTGGGAGTGCTGGGAGGCAAAGCCAGGGTAGATGGCCAGAGTGTGTTTGGCTGTGAAAGCGGTGTCAAGGGAAGGTGAGGACCAGCAACAGCTCTAAGCCCTTACATGTAGCGTGCCTCCGAAATAGCTTGGGTGTTGGCACTTTGGGAGGTGGTCTGTGCCAAGAGTGAGACTGTGTGTTGGGAGTGCTGGGAGGCAAGGCAAAGGCAGATGGGCAGAATGTGTTTGTCTGTGAAAGCGGTGTCAAGGGAAGGTGAGGACCAGCAACAGCTCTAAGCCCATTAGGCCTGTCGCCTGGGAGAAATGGCTTGCGTGTTGTCACTATGGGAGGTGGTCTGTGCCGGGAGTGACAGTGAGATTGCACCTGAGAATGTGTGTTGGGAGTGCTGGGAGGCAAAGCCAGGGCAGATTCCCAGAGTGTGTTTGGCTGTGAAAGCGGTGTCAAGGGAAGGTAAGGACCAGCCACAGCTCTAAGCCCTTAGGCCTATCGTATGGGAGAAATGGCTTGCACGTCTCCACTTTGGGAGGTGGTCTGTGCCAGGAGTGAGAGTTAGATTGCGCCTGAGAATGTGTGTTGGGAGTGCTGGGAGGCAAAGCCAGGCTAGATGGGCAGAGTGTGTTTGGCTGTGAAAGCGCTGTGAAGGGAAGGTGAGGACCAGCAACAGCTCTGAGCCCTTAGATGTAGTGTGTGTCAGAAACCGCTTGGGTGCTGGCACTTTGGGAGGTGGTGTGTGCCGAGAGTGAGAGTGTGTTGGGATTGCCGGGAGGCAAGGCAAAGGCAGATGGCCAGAGTGTGTTTGGCTGTGAAAGCGGTGTCAAGGGAAGGTGAGGACCAGCATGTGCTCTAAGCCCTTAGATGTAGCGTGCGTCAGAAATCGCTTGGTTGTTGGCACTTTGGGAGGTGGTGTGTGCCGAGAGTGAGAGTGTGTTGGGATTGCCGGGAGGCAAGGCAAAGGCAGATGGGCAGAGTGTGTTTGTCTGTGAAAGCGCTGTGAAGGGAAGGTGATGACCAGCAACAGCTCTAAGCCCTTAGGCCTATCGTATGGGAGAAATGGCTTGGGTGTTTGCACTTTGGGAGGTGGTCTGTGCCGGGAGTGAGAGTGAGCCTGAGAATGTGTGTTGGGAGTGCTGGGAGGCAAGGTAAAGGCAGATGGCCAGAGTGTGTTTGGCTGTGAAAGCGGTGTCAAGGGAAGGTGAGGACCAGCAACAGCTCTAATGCCTTAGGCCTATCGTATGGGAGAAATGGCTTGGACGTTTGCACTTTGGGAAGTGGTCTGTTCCGGGAGTGAGAGTGAGATTGAGTCTGAGAATGTGTGTTGGGAGTGCTGGGAGGCAAGGCAAAGGCCGATGGGCAGAGTGTGTTTGGCTGTGAAAGCGGTGTGAAGGGAAGGTGAGGACCAGCAACAGCTCTAATCCCTTAGGCCTATCGTATGGGAGAAATGGCTTGGACGTTTGCACTTTGGGAAGTGGTCTGTTCCGTTAGTGAGAGTGAGAGTGAGCCTGAGAATGTGTGTTGGGAGTGCTGGGAGGCAAGGCAAAGGCAGATGGCCAGAGTGTGTTTGGCTGTGAAAGCGGTGTCAAGGGAAGGTGAGGACCAGCATCAGCTCTAAGCCCTTAGGCCTATCGTATAGGAGAAATGGCTTCGGTGTTTGCACTTTGGGAGGTGGTCTGTGCCAGGAGTGAGAGTGAGATTGAACCTGAGAATGTGTGTTGGGAGTGCTGGGTGGCAAAGCCAGGGTAGATGGCCAGAGTGTGTTTGGCTGTGAAAGCGGTGTCAAGGGAAGGTGAGGACCAGCAACAGCTCTAAGCCCTTACATGTAGCGTGCCTCCGAAATAGCTTGGGTGTTGGCACTTTGGGAGGTGGTCTGTGCCAAGAGTGAGACTGTGTGTTGGGAGTGCTGGGAGGCAAGGCAAAGGCAGATGGGCAGAATGTGTTTGTCTGTGAAAGCGGTGTCAAGGGAAGGTGAGGACCAGCAACAGCTCTAAGCCCATTAGGCCTGTCGCCTGGGAGAAATGGCTTGCGTGTTGTCACTATGGGAGGTGGTCTGTGCCGGGAGTGACAGTGAGATTGCACCTGAGAATGTGTGTTGGGAGTGCTGGGAGGCAAAGCCAGGGCAGATTCCCAGAGTGTGTTTGGCTGTGAAAGCGGTGTCAAGGGAAGGTAAGGACCAGCCACAGCTCTAAGCCCTTAGGCCTATCGTATGGGAGAAATGGCTTGCACGTCTGCACTTTGGGAGGTGGTCTGTGCCAGGAGTGAGAGTTTGATTGCGCCTGAGAATGTGTGTTGGGAGTGCTGGGAGGCAAAGCCAGGGCAGATTCCCAGAGTGTGTTTGGCTGTGAAAGCGGTGTCAAGGCAAGGTAAGGACCAGCCACAGCTCTAAGCCCTTAGGCCTATCGTATGGGAGAAATGGCTTGCACGTCTGCACTTTGGGAGGTGGTCTGTGCCAGGAGAGAGAGTTAGATTGCGCCTGAGAATGTGTGTTGGGAGTGCTGGGAGGCAAAGCCAGGCTAGATGGGCAGAGTGTGTTTGGCTGTGAAAGCGCTGTGAAGGGAAGGTGAGGACCAGCAACAGCTCTGAGCCCTTAGATGTAGCGTGTGTCAGAAACCGCTTGGGTGCTGGCACTTTGGAGGTGGTGTGTGCCGAGAGTGAGAGTGTGTTGGGATTGCCGGGAGGCAAGGCAAAGGCAGATGGGCAGAGTGTGTTTGGCTGTGAAAGCGGTGTCAAGGGAAGGTAAGGACCAGCATCAGCTCTAAGCCCTTAGGCCTATCGTATGGTAGAAATGGCTTCGGTGTTTGCACTTTGGGAGGTGGTCTGTGCCAGGAGTGAGAGTGAGATTGAACCTGAGAATGTGTGTTGGGAGTGCTGGGAGGCAAGGTAAAGGCAGATGGCCAGAGTGTGTTTGGCTGTGAAAGCGGTGTCAAGGGAAGGTGAGGACCAGCAACTGCTCTAAGCCCTTAGATGTAGCGTGCGTCAGAAATCGCTTGGACGTTTGCACTTTGGGAGTTGGTCTGTGCTGGGAGTGAGAGTGAGAGCCTGAGTGAGCCTGAGAATGTGTGTTGGCAGTGCCGGGAGGCAAGGTAAAGGCAGATGGCCAGAGTGTGTTTATCTGTGAAAGCACTGTGAAGGGAAGGTGAGGACCAGCAACAGCTCTGAGCCCTTAGATGTAGCGTGCGTCAGAACTCGCTTGGTTGTTGGCACTTTGGGAGGTGGTGTGTGCCGAGAGTGAGAGTGTGTTGGGATTGCCGGGAGGCAAGGCAAAGGCAGATGGGCAGAGTGTGTTTGTCTGTGAAAGCGGTGTCAAGGGAAGGTGAGGACCAGCAACAGCTCTAATCCCTTAGGCCTATCGTATGGGAGAAATGGCTTGGACGTTTGCACTTTGGGAAGTGGTCTGTTCCGTTAGTGAGAGTGAGAGTGAGCCTGAGAATGTGTGTTGGGAGTGCTGGGAGGCAAGGCAAAGGCAGATGGCCAGAGTGTGTTTGGCTGTGAAAGCGGTGTCAAGGGAAGGTGAGGACCAGCAACAGCTCTAAGCCCTTAGGCCTATCGTATGGGAGAAATGGCTTGGGTGTTTGCACTTTGGGAGGTGGTCTGTGCCAGGAGTGAGAGTGAGATTGAACCTGAGAATGTGTGTTGGGAGTGCTGGGAGGCAAAGCCAGGGTAGATGGCCAGAGTGTGTTTGGCTGTGAAAGCGGTGTCAAGGGAAGGTGAGGACCAGCAACAGCTCTAAGCCCTTACATGTAGCGTGCCTCCGAAATAGCTTGGGTGTTGGCACTTTGGGAGGTGGTCTGTGCCAAGAGTGAGACTGTGTGTTGGGAGTGCTGGGAGGCAAGGCAAAGGCAGATGGGCAGAATGTGTTTGTCTGTGAAAGCGGTGTCAAGGGAAGGTGAGGACCAGCAACAGCTCTAAGCCCATTAGGCCTGTCGCCTGGGAGAAATGGCTTGCGTGTTGTCACTATGGGAGGTGGTCTGTGCCGGGATTGACAGTGAGATTGCACCTGAGAATGTGTGTTGGGAGTGCTGGGAGGCAAAGCCAGGGCAGATTCCCAGAGTGTGTTTGGCTGTGAAAGCGGTGTCAAGGGAAGGTAAGGACCAGCCACAGCTCTAAGCCCTTAGGCCTATCGTATGGGAGAAATGGCTTGCACGTCTGCACTTTGGGAGGTGGTCTGTGCCAGGAGTGAGAGTTAGATTGCGCCTGAGAATGTGTGTTGGGAGTGCTGGGAGGCAAAGCCAGGCTAGATGGGCAGAGTGTGTTTGGCTGTGAAAGCGCTGTGAAGGGAAGGTGAGGACCAGCAACAGCTCTGAGCCCTTAGATGTAGCGTGTGTCAGAAACCGCTTGGGTGCTGGCACTTTGGGAGGTGGTGTGTGCCGAGAGTGAGAGTGTGTTGGGATTGCCGGGAGGCAAGGCAAAGGCAGATGGCCAGAGTGTGTTTGGCTGTGAAAGCGGTGTCAAGGGAAGGTGAGGACCAGCATCTGCTCTAAGCCCTTAGATGTAGCGTGCGTCAGAAATCGCTTGGTTGTTGGCACTTTGGGAGGTGGTGTGTGCCGAGAGTGAGAGTGTGTTGGGATTGCCGGGAGGCAAGGCAAAGGCAGATGGGCAGAGTGTGTTTGGCTGTGAAAGCGGTGTCAAGGGAAGGTAAGGACCAGCATCAGCTCTAAGCCCTTAGGCCTATCGTATGGTAGAAATGGCTTCGGTGTTTGCACTTTGGGAGGTGGTCTGTGCCAGGAGTGAGAGTGAGATTGAACCTGAGAATGTGTGTTGGGAGTGCTGGGAGGCAAGGTAAAGGCAGATGGCCAGAGTGTGTTTGGCTGTGAAAGCGGTGTCAAGGGAAGGTGAGGACCAGCAACTGCTCTAAGCCCTTAGATGTAGCGTGCGTCAGAAATCGCTTGGACGTTTGCACTTTGGGAGTTGGTCTGTGCTGGGAGTGAGAGTGAGAGCCTGAGTGAGCCTGAGAATGTGTGTTGGCAGTGCCGGGAGGCAAGGTAAAGGCAGATGGCCAGAGTGTGTTTATCTGTGAAAGCACTGTGAAGGGAAGGTGAGGACCAGCAACAGCTCTGAGCCCTTAGATGTAGCGTGCGTCAGAACTCGCTTGGTTGTTGGCACTTTGGGAGGTGGTGTGTGCCGAGAGTGAGAGTGTGTTGGGATTGCCGGGAGGCAAGGCAAAGGCAGATGGGCAGAGTGTGTTTGTCTGTGAAAGCGGTGTCAAGGGAAGGTGAGGACCAGCAACAGCTCTAATCCCTTAGGCCTATCGTATGGGAGAAATGGCTTGGACGTTTGCACTTTGGGAAGTGGTCTGTTCCGTTAGTGAGAGTGAGAGTGAGCCTGAGAATGTGTGTTGGGAGTGCTGGGAGGCAAGGCAAAGGCAGATGGGCAGAGTGTGTTTGGCTGTGAAAGCGGTGTCAAGGGAAGGTGAGGACCAGCAACAGCTCTAAGCCCTTAGGCCTATCGTATGGGAGAAATGGCTTGGGTGTTTGCACTTTGGGAGGTGGTCTGTGCCAGGAGTGAGAGTGAGATTGAACCTGAGAATGTGTGTTGGGAGTGCTGGGAGGCAAAGCCAGGGTAGATGGGCAGAGTGTGTTTGGCTGTGAAAGCGGTGTCAAGGGAAGGTGAGGACCAGCAACAGCTCTAAGCCCTTACATGTAGCGTGCCTCCGAAATAGCTTGGGTGTTGGCACTTTGGGAGGTGGTCTGTGCCAAGAGTGAGACTGTGTGTTGGGAGTGCTGGGAGGCAAGGCAAAGGCAGATGGGCAGAATGTGTTTGTCTGTGAAAGCGGTGTCAAGGGAAGGTGAGGACCAGCAACAGCTCTAAGCCCATTAGGCCTGTCGCCTGGGAGAAATGGCTTGCGTGTTGTCACTATGGGAGGTGGTCTGTGCCGGGAGTGACAGTGAGATTGCACCTGAGAATGTGTGTTGGGAGTGCTGGGAGGCAAAGCCAGGGCAGATTCCCAGAGTGTGTTTGGCTGTGAAAGCGGTGTCAAGGGAAGGTAAGGACCAGCCACAGCTCTAAGCCCTTAGGCCTATCGTATGGGAGAAATGGCTTGCACGTCTGCACTTTGGGAGGTGGTCTGTGCCAGGAGTGAGAGTTAGATTGCGCCTGAGAATGTGTGTTGGGAGTGCTGGGAGGCAAAGCCAGGCTAGATGGGCAGAGTGTGTTTGGCTGTGAAAGCGCTGTGAAGGGAAGGTGATGACCAGCAACAGCTCTGAGCCCTTAGATGTAGCGTGTGTCAGAAACCGCTTGGGTGCTGGCACTTTGGGAGGTGGTGTGTGCCGAGAGTGAGAGTGTGTTGGGATTGCCGGGAGGCAAGGCAAAGGCAGATGGCCAGAGTGTGTTTGGCTGTGAAAGCGGTGTCAAGGGAAGGTGAGGACCAGCATCTGCTCTAAGCCCTTAGATGTAGCGTGCGTCAGAAATCGCTTGGTTGTTGGCACTTTGGGAGGTGGTGTGTGCCGAGAGTGAGAGTGTGTTGGGATTGCCGGGAGGCAAGGCAAAGGCAGATGGGCAGAGTGTGTTTGGCTGTGAAAGCGGTGTCAAGGGAAGGTAAGGACCAGCATCAGCTCTAAGCCCTTAGGCCTATCGTATGGTAGAAATGGCTTCGGTGTTTGCACTTTGGGAGGTGGTCTGTGCCAGGAGTGAGAGTGAGATTGAACCTGAGAATGTGTGTTGGGAGTGCTGGGAGGCAAGGTAAAGGCAGATGGCCAGAGTGTGTTTGGCTGTGAAAGCGGTGTCAAGGGAAGGTGAGGACCAGCAACTGCTCTAAGCCCTTAGATGTAGCGTGCGTCAGAAATCGCTTGGACGTTTGCACTTTGGGAGTTGGTCTGTGCTGGGAGTGAGAGTGAGAGCCTGAGTGAGCCTGAGAATGTGTGTTGGCAGTGCCGGGAGGCAAGGTAAAGGCAGATGGCCAGAGTGTGTTTATCTGTGAAAGCACTGTGAAGGGAAGGTGAGGACCAGCAACAGCTCTGAGCCCTTAGATGTAGCGTGCGTCAGAACTCGCTTGGTTGTTGGCACTTTGGGAGGTGGTGTGTGCCGAGAGTGAGAGTGTGTTGGGATTGCCGGGAGGCAAGGCAAAGGCAGATGGGCAGAGTGTGTTTGTCTGTGAAAGCGGTGTCAAGGGAAGGTGAGGACCAGCAACAGCTCTAATCCCTTAGGCCTATCGTATGGGAGAAATGGCTTGGACGTTTGCACTTTGGGAAGTGGTCTGTTCCGTTAGTGAGAGTGAGAGTGAGCCTGAGAATGTGTGTTGGGAGTGCTGGGAGGCAAGGCAAAGGCAGATGGGCAGAGTGTGTTTGGCTGTGAAAGCGGTGTCAAGGGAAGGTGAGGACCAGCAACAGCTCTAAGCCCTTAGGCCTATCGTATGGGAGAAATGGCTTGGGTGTTTGCACTTTGGGAGGTGGTCTGTGCCAGGAGTGAGAGTGAGATTGAACCTGAGAATGTGTGTTGGGAGTGCTGGGAGGCAAAGCCAGGGTAGATGGGCAGAGTGTGTTTGGCTGTGAAAGCGGTGTCAAGGGAAGGTGAGGACCAGCAACAGCTCTAAGCCCTTACATGTAGCGTGCCTCCGAAATAGCTTGGGTGTTGGCACTTTGGGAGGTGGTCTGTGCCAAGAGTGAGACTGTGTGTTGGGAGTGCTGGGAGGCAAGGCAAAGGCAGATGGGCAGAATGTGTTTGTCTGTGAAAGCGGTGTCAAGGGAAGGTGAGGACCAGCAACAGCTCTAAGCCCATTAGGCCTGTCGCCTGGGAGAAATGGCTTGCGTGTTGTCACTATGGGAGGTGGTCTGTGCCGGGAGTGACAGTGAGATTGCACCTGAGAATGTGTGTTGGGAGTGCTGGGAGGCAAAGCCAGGGCAGATTCCCAGAGTGTGTTTGGCTGTGAAAGCGGTGTCAAGGGAAGGTAAGGACCAGCCACAGCTCTAAGCCCTTAGGCCTATCGTATGGGAGAAATGGCTTGCACGTCTGCACTTTGGGAGGTGGTCTGTGCCAGGAGTGAGAGTTAGATTGCGCCTGAGAATGTGTGTTGGGAGTGCTGGGAGGCAAAGCCAGGCTAGATGGGCAGAGTGTGTTTGGCTGTGAAAGCGCTGTGAAGGGAAGGTGATGACCAGCAACAGCTCTGAGCCCTTAGATGTAGCGTGTGTCAGAAACCGCTTGGGTGCTGGCACTTTGGGAGGTGGTGTGTGCCGAGAGTGAGAGTGTGTTGGGATTGCCGGGAGGCAAGGCAAAGGCAGATGGCCAGAGTGTGTTTGGCTGTGAAAGCGGTGTCAAGGGAAGGTGAGGACCAGCATCTGCTCTAAGCCCTTAGATGTAGCGTGCGTCAGAAATCGCTTGGTTGTTGGCACTTTGGGAGGTGGTGTGTGCCGAGAGTGAGAGTGTGTTGGGATTGCCGGGAGGCAAGGCAAAGGCAGATGGGCAGAGTGTGTTTGTCTGTGAAAGCGCTGTGAAGGGAAGGTGATGACCAGCAACAGCTCTAAGCCCTTAGGCCTATCGTATGGGAGAAATGGCTTGGGTGTTTGCACTTTGGGAGGTGGTCTGTGCCGGGAGTGAGAGTGAGAGTGAGCCTGAGAATGTGTGTTGGGAGTGCTGGGAGGCAAGGTAAAGGCAGATGGCCAGAGTGTGTTTGGCTGTGAGAGCGGTGTCAAGGGAAGGTGAGGACCAGCAACAGCTCTAAGCCCTTAGATGTAGCGTGCGTCAGAAATCGCTTGGACGTTTGCACTTTGGGAGTTGGTCTGTGCTGGGAGTGAGAGTGAGAGCCTGAGTGAGCCTGAGAATGTGTGTTGGCAGTGCCGGGAAGCAAGGTAAAGGCAGATGGCCAGAGTGTGTTTGGCTGTGAAAGCGCTGTGAAGGGAAGGTGAGGACCAGCAACAGCTCTGAGCCCTTAGATGTAGCGTGCGTCAGAACTCGCTTGGTTGTTGGCACTTTGGGAGGTGGTGTGTGCCGAGAGTGAGAGTGTGTTGGGATTGCCGGGAGGCAAGGCAAAGGCAGATGGGCAGAGTGTGTTTGTCTGTGAAAGCGGTGTCAAGGGAAGGTGAGGACCAGCAACAGCTCTAATCCCTTAGGCCTATCGTATGGGAGAAATGGCTTGGACGTTTGCACTTTGGGAAGTGGTCTGTTCCGGGAGTGAGAGTGAGATTGAGTCTGAGAATGTGTGTTGGGAGTGCTGGGAGGCAAGGCAAAGGCAGATGGGCAGAGTGTGTTTGGCTGTGAAAGCGGTGTCAAGGGAAGGTGAGGACCAGCATCAGCTCTAAGCCCTTAGGCCTATCGTATAGGAGAAATGGCTTCGGTGTTTGCACTTTGGGAGGTGGTCTGTGCCAGGAGTGAGAGTGAGATTGAACCTGAGAATGTGTGTTGGGAGTGCTGGGAGGCAAAGCCAGGGTAGATGGCCAGAGTGTGTTTGGCTGTGAAAGCGGTGTCAAGGGAAGGTGAGGACCAGCAACAGCTCTAAGCCCTTACATGTAGCGTGCCTCCGAAATAGCTTGGGTGTTGGCACTTTGGGAGGTGGTGTGTGCCAAGAGTGAGACTGTGTGTTGGGAGTGCTGGGAGGCAAGGCAAAGGCAGATGGGCAGAATGTGTTTGTCTGTGAAAGCGGTGTCAAGGGAAGGTGAGGACCAGCAACAGCTCTAAGCCCATTAGGCCTGTCGCCTGGGAGAAATGGCTTGCGTGTTGTCACTATGGGAGGTGGTCTGTGCCGGGAGTGACAGTGAGATTGCACCTGAGAATGTGTGTTGGGAGTGCTGGGAGGCAAAGCCAGGGCAGATTCCCAGAGTGTGTTTGGCTGTGAAAGCGGTGTCAAGGGAAGGTAAGGACCAGCCACAGCTCTAAGCCCTTAGGCCTATCGTATGGGAGAAATGGCTTGCACGTCTGCACTTTGGGAGGTGGTCTGTGCCAGGAGTGAGAGTTAGATTGCGCCTGAGAATGTGTGTTGGGAGTGCTGGGAGGCAAAGCCAGGGTAGATGGCCAGAGTGTGTTTGGCTGTGAAAGCGCTGTGAAGGGAAGGTGATGACCAGCAACAGCTCTGAGCCCTTAGATGTAGCGTGTGTCAGAAACCGCTTGGGTGCTGGCACTTTGGGAGGTGGTGTGTGCCGAGAGTGAGAGTGTGTTGGGATTGCCGGGAGGCAAGGCAAAGGCAGATGGCCAGAGTGTGTTTGGCTGTGAAAGCGGTGTCAAGGGAAGGTGAGGACCAGCATCTGCTCTAAGCCCTTAGATGTAGCGTGCGTCAGAAATCGCTTGGACGTTTGCACTTTGGGAGTTGGTCTGTGCTGGGAGTGAGAGTGAGAGCCTGAGTGAGCCTGAGAATGTGTGTTGGCAGTGCCGGGAGGCAAGGTAGAGGCAGATGGCCAGAGTGTGTTTGTCTGTGAAAGCGCTGTGAAGGGAAGGTGATGACCAGCAACAGCTCTAAGCCCTTAGATGTAGCGTGCGTCAGAAATCGCTTGGTTGTTGGCACTTTGGAAGGTAGTGTGTTCCGAGAGTGAGAGTGTGTTGGGATTGCCGGGAGGCAAGGCAAAGGCAGATGGGCAGAGTGTGTTTGGCTGTGAAAGCGGTGTCAAGGGAAGGTGAGGACCAGCAACAGCTCTAAGCCCTTAGGCCTATCGTATGGGAGAAATGGCTCGGACGTTTGCACTTTGGGAGGTGGTCTGTGCCGGTAGTGAGAGTGAGAGTGAGACTGAGAATGTGTGTTGGGAGTGCTGGTAGGCAAGGCAAAGGCCGATGGGCAGAGTGTGTTTGGCTGTGAAAGCGGTGTGAAGGGAAGGTGAGGACCAGCATCAGCTCTAAGCCCTTAGGCCTATCGTATGGGAGAAATGGCTTGGGTGTTTGCACTTTGGGAAGTGGTCTGTGCCGGGAGTGAGAGTGAGATTGAGTCTGAGAATGTGTGTTGGGAGTGCTGGGAGGCAAGGCAAAGGCCGATGGGCAGAGTGTGTTTGGCTGTGAAAGCGGTGTCAAGGGAAGGTGAGGACCAGCAACAACTCTAAGCCCATTAGGCCTGTCGCCTGGGAGAAATGGCTTGCGTGTTGTCACTATGGGAGGTGGTCTGTGCCGGGAGTGACAGTGAGATTGCACCTGAGAATGTGTGTTGGGAGTGCTGGGAGGCAAAGCCAGGGCAGATTCCCAGAGTGTGTTTGGCTGTGAAAGCGGTGTCAAGGCAAGGTAAGGACCAGCCACAGCTCTAAGCCCTTAGGCCTATCGTATGGGAGAAATGGCTTGCACGTCTGCACTTTGGGAGGTGGTCTGTGCCAGGAGTGAGAGTTAGATTGCGCCTGAGAATGTGTGTTGGGAGTGCTGGGAGGCAAAGCCAGGCTAGATGGGCAGAGTGTGTTTGGCTGTGAAAGCGCTGTGAAGGGAAGGTGATGACCAGCAACAGCTCTGAGCCCTTAGATGTAGCGTGTGTCAGAAACCGCTTGGGTGCTGGCACTTTGGGAGGTGGTGTGTGCCGAGAGTGAGAGTGTGTTGGGATTGCCGGGAGGCAAGGCAAAGGCAGATGGCCAGAGTGTGTTTGGCTGTGAAAGCGGTGTCAAGGGAAGGTGAGGACCAGCATCTGCTCTAAGCCCTTAGATGTAGCGTGCGTCAGAAATCGCTTGGTTGTTGGCACTTTGGGAGGTGGTTTGTGCCGAGAGTGAGAGTGTGTTGGGATTGCCGGGAGGCAAGGCAAAGGCAGATGGGCAGAGTGTGTTTGTCTGTGAAAGCGGTGTCAAGGGAAGGTGAGGACCAGCAACAGCTCTAATCCCTTAGGCCTATCGTATGGGAGAAATGGCTTGGACGTTTGCACTTTGGGAAGTGGTCTGTTCCGTTAGTGAGAGTGAGAGTGAGCCTGAGAATGTGTGTTGGGAGTGCTGGGAGGCAAGGCAAAGGCAGATGGGCAGAGTGTGTTTGGCTGTGAAAGCGGTGTCAAGGGAAGGTGAGGACCAGCATCAGCTCTAAGCCCTTAGGCCTATCGTATAGGAGAAATGGCTTCGGTGTTTGCACTTTGGGAGGTGGTCTGTGCCAGGAGTGAGAGTGAGATTGAACCTGAGAATGTGTGTTGGGAGTGCTGGGTGGCAAAGCCAGGGTAGATGGCCAGAGTGTGTTTGGCTGTGAAAGCGGTGTCAAGGGAAGGTGAGGACCAGCAACAGCTCTAATCCCTTAGGCCTATCGTATGGGAGAAATGGCTTGGACGTTTGCACTTTGGGAAGTGGTCTGTTCCGGGAGTGAGAGTGAGAGTGAGCCTGAGAATGTGTGTTGGGAGTGCTGGGAGGCAAGGCAAAGGCAGATGGGCAGAGTGTGTTTGGCTGTGAAAGCGGTGTCAAGGGAAGGTGAGGACCAGCATCAGCTCTAAGCCCTTAGGCCTATCGTATAGGAGAAATGGCTTCGGTGTTTGCACTTTGGGAGGTGGTCTGTGCCAGGAGTGAGAGTGAGATTGAACCTGAGAATGTGTGTTGGGAGTGCTGGGTGGAAAAGCCAGGGTAGATGGGCAGAGTGTGTTTGGCTGTGAAAGCGGTGTCAAGGGAAGGTGAGGACCAGCAACAGCTCTAAGCCCTTACATGTAGCGTGCCTCCGAAATAGCTTGGGTGTTGGCACTTTGGGAGGTGGTCTGTGCCAAGAGTGAGACTGTGTGTTGGGAGTGCTGGGAGGCAAGGCAAAGGCAGATGGGCAGAATGTGTTTGTCTGTGAAAGCGGTGTCAAGGGAAGGTGAGGACCAGCAACAGCTCTAAGCCCATTAGGCCTGTCGCCTGGGAGAAATGGCTTGCGTGTTGTCACTATGGGAGGTGGTCTGTGCCGGGAGTGAGAGTGAGATTGCACCTGAGAATGTGTTTTGGGAGTGCTGGGAGGCAAAGCCAGGGCAGATTCCCAGAGTGTGTTTGGCTGTGAAAGCGGTGTCAAGGGAAGATAAGGACCAGCCACAGCTCTAAGCCCTTAGGCCTATCGTATGGGAGAAATGGGTTGCACGTCTGCACTTTGGGAGGTGGTCTGTGCCAGGAGTGAGAGTTAGATTGCGCCTGAGAATGTGTGTTGGGAGTGCTGGGAGGCAAAGCCAGGCTAGATGGCCAGAGTGTGTTTGCCTGTGAAAGCGCTGTGAAGGGAAGGTGATGACCAGCAACAGCTCTGAGCCCTTAGATGTAGCGTGTGTCAGAAACCGCTTGGGTGCTGGCACTTTGGGAGGTGGTGTGTGCCGAGAGTGAGAGTGTGTTGGGATTGCCGGGAGGCAAGGCAAAGGCAGATGGCCAGAGTGTGTTTGGCTGTGAAAGCGGTGTCAAGGGAAGGTGAGGACCAGCATGTGCTCTAAGCCCTTAGATGTAGCGTGCGTCAGAAATCGCTTGGTTGTTGGCACTTTGGGAGGTGGTGTGTGCCGAGAGTGAGAGTGTGTTGGGATTGCCGGGAGGCAAGGCAAAGGCAGATGGGCAGAGTGTGTTTGTCTGTGAAAGCGCTGTGAAGGGAAGGTGATGACCAGCAACAGCTCTAAGCCCTTAGGCCTATCGTATGGGAGAAATGGCTTGGGTGTTTGCACTTTGGGAGGTGGTCTGTGCCGGTAGTGAGAGTGAGAGTGAGCCTGAGAATGTGTGTTGGGAGTGCTGGGAGGCAAGGTAAAGGCAGATGGCCAGAGTGTGTTTGGCTGTGAAAGCGGTGTCAAGGGAAGGTGAGGACCAGCAACAGCTCTAAGCCCTTAGATGTAGCGTGCGTCAGAAATCGCTTGGACGTTTGCACTTTGGGAGTTGGTCTGTGCTGGGAGTGAGAGTGAGAGCCTGAGTGAGCCTGAGAATGTGTGTTGGCAGTGCCGGGAAGCAAGGTAAAGGCAGATGGCCAGAGTGTGTTTGGCTGTGAAAGCGCTGTGAAGGGAAGGTGATGACCAGCAACAGCTCTGAGCCCTTAGATGTAGCGTGCGTCAGAACTCGCTTGGTTGTTGGCACTTTGGGAGGTGGTGTGTGCCGAGAGTGAGAGTGTGTTGGGATTGCCGGGAGGCAAGGCAAAGGCAGATGGGCAGAGTGTGTTTGTCTGTGAAAGCGGTGTCAAGGGAAGGTGAGGACCAGCAACAGCTCTAATCCCTTAGGCCTATCGTATGGGAGAAATGGCTTGGACGTTTGCACTTTGGGAAGTGGTCTGTTCCGTTAGTGAGAGTGAGAGTGAGCCTGAGAATGTGTGTTGGGAGTGCTGGGAGGCAAGGCAAAGGCAGATGGCCAGAGTGTGTTTGGCTGTGAAAGCGGTGTCAAGGGAAGGTGAGGACCAGCAACAGCTCTAAGCCCTTAGGCCTATCGTATGGGAGAAATGGCTTGGGTGTTTGCACTTTGGGAGGTGGTCTGTGCCAGGAGTGAGAGTGAGATTGAACCTGAGAATGTGTGTTGGGAGTGCTGGGAGGCAAAGCCAGGGTAGATGGGCAGAGTGTGTTTGGCTGTGAAAGCGGTGTCAAGGGAAGGTGAGGACCAGCAACAGCTCTAAGCCCTTACATGTAGCGTGCCTCCGAAATAGCTTGGGTGTTGGCACTTTGGGAGGTGGTCTGTGCCAAGAGTGAGACTGTGTGTTGGGAGTGCTGGGAGGCAAGGCAAAGGCAGATGGGCAGAATGTGTTTGTCTGTGAAAGCGGTGTCAAGGGAAGGTGAGGACCAGCAACAGCTCTAAGCCCATTAGGCCTGTCGCCTGGGAGAAATGGCTTGCGTGTTGTCACTATGGGAGGTGGTCTGTGCCGGGAGTGACAGTGAGATTGCACCTGAGAATGTGTGTTGGGAGTGCTGGGAGGCAAAGCCAGGGCAGATTCCCAGAGTGTGTTTGGCTGTGAAAGCGGTGTCAAGGGAAGGTAAGGACCAGCCACAGCTCTAAGCCCTTAGGCCTATCGTATGGGAGAAATGGCTTGCACGTCTGCACTTTGGGAGGTGGTCTGTGCCAGGAGTGAGAGTTAGATTGCGCCTGAGAATGTGTGTTGGGAGTGCTGGGAGGCAAAGCCAGGCTAGATGGGCAGAGTGTGTTTGGCTGTGAAAGCGCTGTGAAGGGAAGGTGAGGACCAGCAACAGCTCTGAGCCCTTAGATGTAGCGTGTGTCAGAAACCGCTTGGGTGCTGGCACTTTGGGAGGTGGTGTGTGCCGAGAGTGAGAGTGTGTTGGGATTGCCGGGAGGCAAGGCAAAGGCAGATGGCCAGAGTGTGTTTGGCTGTGAAAGCGGTGTCAAGGGAAGGTGAGGACCAGCATCTGCTCTAAGCCCTTAGATGTAGCGTGCGTCAGAAATCGCTTGGTTGTTGGCACTTTGGGAGGTGGTGTGTGCCGAGAGTGAGAGTGTGTTGGGATTGCCGGGAGGCAAGGCAAAGGCAGATGGGCAGAGTGTGTTTGTCTGTGAAAGCGCTGTGAAGGGAAGGTGATGACCAGCAACAGCTCTAAGCCCTTAGGCCTATCGTATGGGAGAAATGGCTTGGGTGTTTGCACTTTGGGAGGTGGTCTGTGCCGGGAGTGAGAGTGAGAGTGAGCCTGAGAATGTGTGTTGGGAGTGCTGGGAGGCAAGGTAAAGGCAGATGGCCAGAGTGTGTTTGGCTGTGAAAGCGGTGTCAAGGGAAGGTGAGGACCAGCAACAGCTCTAAGCCCTTAGATGTAGCGTGCGTCAGAAATCGCTTGGACGTTTGCACTTTGGGAGTTGGTCTGTGCTGGGAGTGAGAGTGAGAGCCTGAGTGAGCCTGAGAATGTGTGTTGGCAGTGCCGGGAAGCAAGGTAAAGGCAGATGGCCAGAGTGTGTTTGGCTGTGAAAGCGCTGTGAAGGGAAGGTGAGGACCAGCAACAGCTCTGAGCCCTTAGATGTAGCGTGCGTCAGAACTCGCTTGGTTGTTGGCACTTTGGGAGGTGGTGTGTGCCGAGAGTGAGAGTGTGTTGGGATTGCCGGGAGGCAAGGCAAAGGCAGATGGGCAGAGTGTGTTTGTCTGTGAAAGCGGTGTCAAGGGAAGGTGAGGACCAGCAACAGCTCTAATCCCTTAGGCCTATCGTATGGGAGAAATGGCTTGGACGTTTGCACTTTGGGAAGTGGTCTGTTCCGGGAGTGAGAGTGAGATTGAGTCTGAGAATGTGTGTTGGGAGTGCTGGGAGGCAAGGCAAAGGCAGATGGGCAGAGTGTGTTTGGCTGTGAAAGCGGTGTCAAGGGAAGGTGAGGACCAGCATCAGCTCTAAGCCCTTAGGCCTATCGTATAGGAGAAATGGCTTCGGTGTTTGCACTTTGGGAGGTGGTCTGTGCCAGGAGTGAGAGTGAGATTGAACCTGAGAATGTGTGTTGGGAGTGCTGGGTGGCAAAGCCAGGGTAGATGGGCAGAGTGTGTTTGGCTGTGAAAGCGGTGTCAAGGGAAGGTGAGGACCAGCAACAGCTCTAAGCCCTTACATGTAGCGTGCCTCCGAAATAGCTTGGGTGTTGGCACTTTGGGAGGTGGTGTGTGCCAAGAGTGAGACTGTGTGTTGGGAGTGCTGGGAGGCAAGGCAAAGGCAGATGGGCAGAATGTGTTTGTCTGTGAAAGCGGTGTCAAGGGAAGGTGAGGACCAGCAACAGCTCTAAGCCCATTAGGCCTGTCGCCTGGGAGAAATGGCTTGCGTGTTGTCACTATGGGAGGTGGTCTGTGCCGGGAGTGACAGTGAGATTGCACCTGAGAATGTGTGTTGGGAGTGCTGGGAGGCAAAGCCAGGGCAGATTCCCAGAGTGTGTTTGGCTGTGAAAGCGGTGTCAAGGGAAGGTAAGGACCAGCCACAGCTCTAAGCCCTTAGGCCTATCGTATGGGAGAAATGGCTTGCACGTCTCCACTTTGGGAGGTGGTCTGTGCCAGGAGTGAGAGTTAGATTGCGCCTGAGAATGTGTGTTGGGAGTGCTGGGAGGCAAAGCCAGGCTAGATGGGCAGAGTGTGTTTGGCTGTGAAAGCGCTGTGAAGGGAAGGTGATGACCAGCAACAGCTCTGAGCCCTTAGATGTAGCGTGTGTCAGAAACCGCTTGGGTGCTGGCACTTTGGGAGGTGGTGTGTGCCGAGAGTGAGAGTGTTTTGGGAGTGGTGGGAGTTGAGGCAAAGGCAGATGGCCAGAGTGTGTTTGGCTGTGAAAGCGGTGTCAAGGGAAGGTGAGGACCAGCCACATCTCTAAGCCCTTAGATGTAGCGTGCGTCAGAAATCGCTTGGACGTTTGCACTTTGGGAGTTGGTCTGTGCTGGGAGTGAGAGTGAGAGCCTGAGTGAGCCTGAGAATGTGTGTTGGCAGTGCCGGGAGGCAAGGTAGAGGCAGATGGCCAGAGTGTGTTTGTCTGTGAAAGCGCTGTGAAGGGAAGGTGATGACCAACAACAGCTCTAAGCCCTTAGATGTAGCGTGCGTCAGAAATCGCTTGGTTGTTGGCACTTTGGAAGGTAGTGTGTTCCGAGAGTGAGAGTGTGTTGGGATTGCCGGGAGGCAAGGCAAAGGCAGATGGGCAGAGTGTGTTTGGCTGTGAAAGCGGTGTCAAGGGAAGGTGAGGACCAGCAACAGCTCTAAGCCCTTAGGCCTATCGTATGGGAGAAATGGCTCGGACGTTTGCACTTTGGGAGGTGGTCTGTGCCGGTAGTGAGAGTGAGAGTGAGACTGAGAATGTGTGTTGGGAGTGCTGGTAGGCAAGGCAAAGGCCGATGGGCAGAGTGTGTTTGGCTGTGAAAGCGGTGTGAAGGGAAGGTGAGGACCAGCATCAGCTCTAAGCCCTTAGGCCTATCGTATGGGAGAAATGGCTTGGGTGTTTGCACTTTGGGAAGTGGTCTGTGCCGGGAGTGAGAGTGAGATTGAGTCTGAGAATGTGTGTTGGGAGTGCTGGGAGGCAAGGCAAAGGCCGATGGGCAGAGTGTGTTTGGCTGTGAAAGCGGTGTCAAGGGAAGGTGAGGACCAGCAACAACTCTAAGCCCATTAGGCCTGTCGCCTGGGAGAAATGGCTTGCGTGTTGTCACTATGGGAGGTGGTCTGTGCCGGGAGTGACAGTGAGATTGCACCTGAGAATGTGTGTTGGGAGTGCTGGGAGGCAAAGCCAGGGCAGATTCCCAGAGTGTGTTTGGCTGTGAAAGCGGTGTCAAGGCAAGGTAAGGACCAGCCACAGCTCTAAGCCCTTAGGCCTATCGTATGGGAGAAATGGCTTGCACGTCTGCACTTTGGGAGGTGGTCTGTGCCAGGAGTGAGAGTTAGATTGCGCCTGAGAATGTGTGTTGGGAGTGCTGGGAGGCAAAGCCAGGCTAGATGGGCAGAGTGTGTTTGGCTGTGAAAGCGCTGTGAAGGGAAGGTGATGACCAGCAACAGCTCTGAGCCCTTAGATGTAGCGTGTGTCAGAAACCGCTTGGGTGCTGGCACTTTGGGAGGTGGTGTGTGCCGAGAGTGAGAGTGTGTTGGGATTGCCGGGAGGCAAGGCAAAGGCAGATGGCCAGAGTGTGTTTGGCTGTGAAAGCGGTGTCAAGGGAAGGTGAGGACCAGCATCTGCTCTAAGCCCTTAGATGTAGCGTGCGTCAGAAATCGCTTGGTTGTTGGCACTTTGGGAGGTGGTTTGTGCCGAGAGTGAGAGTGTGTTGGGATTGCCGGGAGGCAAGGCAAAGGCAGATGGGCAGAGTGTGTTTGTCTGTGAAAGCGGTGTCAAGGGAAGGTGAGGACCAGCAACAGCTCTAATCCCTTAGGCCTATCGTATGGGAGAAATGGCTTGGACGTTTGCACTTTGGGAAGTGGTCTGTTCCGTTAGTGAGAGTGAGAGTGAGCCTGAGAATGTGTGTTGGGAGTGCTGGGAGGCAAGGCAAAGGCAGATGGGCAGAGTGTGTTTGGCTGTGAAAGCGGTGTCAAGGGAAGGTGAGGACCAGCATCAGCTCTAAGCCCTTAGGCCTATCGTATAGGAGAAATGGCTTCGGTGTTTGCACTTTGGGAGGTGGTCTGTGCCAGGAGTGAGAGTGAGATTGAACCTGAGAATGTGTGTTGGGAGTGCTGGGTGGCAAAGCCAGGGTAGATGGCCAGAGTGTGTTTGGCTGTGAAAGCGGTGTCAAGGGAAGGTGAGGACCAGCAACAGCTCTAATCCCTTAGGCCTATCGTATGGGAGAAATGGCTTGGACGTTTGCACTTTGGGAAGTGGTCTGTTCCGGGAGTGAGAGTGAGAGTGAGCCTGAGAATGTGTGTTGGGAGTGCTGGGAGGCAAGGCAAAGGCAGATGGCCAGAGTGTGTTTGGCTGTGAAAGCGGTGTCAAGGGAAGGTGAGGACCAGCATCAGCTCTAAGCCCTTAGGCCTATCGTATAGGAGAAATGGCTTGGGTGTTTGCACTTTGGGAGGTGGTCTGTGCCAGGAGTGAGAGTGAGATTGAACCTGAGAATGTGTGTTGGGAGTGCTGGGTGGCAAAGCCAGGGTAGATGGCCAGAGTGTGTTTGGCTGTGAAAGCGGTGTCAAGGGAAGGTGAGGACCAGCAACAGCTCTAAGCCCTTACATGTAGCGTGCCTCCGAAATAGCTTGGGTGTTGGCACTTTGGGAGGTGGTCTGTGCCAAGAGTGAGACTGTGTGTTGGGAGTGCTGGGAGGCAAGGCAAAGGCAGATGGGCAGAATGTGTTTGTCTGTGAAAGCGGTGTCAAGGGAAGGTGAGGACCAGCAACAGCTCTAAGCCCATTAGGCCTGTCGCCTGGGAGAAATGGCTTGCGTGTTGTCACTATGGGAGGTGGTCTGTGCCGGGAGTGAGAGTGAGATTGCACCTGAGAATGTGTTTTGGGAGTGCTGGGAGGCAAAGCCAGGGCAGATTCCCAGAGTGTGTTTGGCTGTGAAAGCGGTGTCAAGGGAAGGTGAGGACCAGCCACAGCTCTAAGCCCTTAGGCCTATCGTATGGGAGAAATGGGTTGCACGTCTGCACTTTGGGAGGTGGTCTGTGCCAGGAGTGAGAGTTAGATTGCGCCTGAGAATGTGTGTTGGGAGTGCTGGGAGGCAAAGCCAGGCTAGATGGCCAGAGTGTGTTTGCCTGTGAAAGCGCTGTGAAGGGAAGGTGATGACCAGCAACAGCTCTGAGCCCTTAGATGTAGCGTGTGTCAGAAACCGCTTGGGTGCTGGCACTTTGGGAGGTGGTGTGTGCCGAGAGTGAGAGTGTGTTGGGATTGCCGGGAGGCAAGGCAAAGGCAGATGGCCAGAGTGTGTTTGGCTGTGAAAGCGGTGTCAAGGGAAGGTGAGGACCAGCATCTGCTCTAAGCCCTTAGATGTAGCGTGCGTCAGAAATCGCTTGGTTGTTGGCACTTTGGGAGGTGGTGTGTGCCGAGAGTGAGAGTGTGTTGGGATTGCCGGGAGGCAAGGCAAAGGCAGATGGGCAGAGTGTGTTTGTCTGTGAAAGCGCTGTGAAGGGAAGGTGATGACCAGCAACAGCTCTAAGCCCTTAGGCCTATCGTATGGGAGAAATGGCTTGGGTGTTTGCACTTTGGGAGGTGGTCTGTGCCGGTAGTGAGAGTGAGAGTGAGCCTGAGAATGTGTGTTGGGAGTGCTGGGAGGCAAGGTAAAGGCAGATGGCCAGAGTGTGTTTGGCTGTGAAAGCGGTGTCAAGGGAAGGTGAGGACCAGCAACAGCTCTAAGCCCTTAGATGTAGCGTGCGTCAGAAATCGCTTGGACGTTTGCACTTTGGGAGTTGGTCTGTGCTGGGAGTGAGAGTGAGAGCCTGAGTGAGCCTGAGAATGTGTGTTGGCAGTGCCGGGAAGCAAGGTAAAGGCAGATGGCCAGAGTGTGTTTGGCTGTGAAAGCGCTGTGAAGGGAAGGTGATGACCAGCAACAGCTCTGAGCCCTTAGATGTAGCGTGCGTCAGAACTCGCTTGGTTGTTGGCACTTTGGGAGGTGGTGTGTGCCGAGAGTGAGAGTGTGTTGGGATTGCCGGGAGGCAAGGCAAAGGCAGATGGGCAGAGTGTGTTTGTCTGTGAAAGCGGTGTCAAGGGAAGGTGAGGACCAGCAACAGCTCTAATCCCTTAGGCCTATCGTATGGGAGAAATGGCTTGGACGTTTGCACTTTGGGAAGTGGTCTGTTCCGGGAGTGAGAGTGAGATTGAGTCTGAGAATGTGTGTTGGGAGTGCTGGGAGGCAAGGCAAAGGCAGATGGGCAGAGTGTGTTTGGCTGTGAAAGCGGTGTCAAGGGAAGGTGAGGACCAGCATCAGCTCTAAGCCCTTAGGCCTATCGTATAGGAGAAATGGCTTCGGTGTTTGCACTTTGGGAGGTGGTCTGTGCCAGGAGTGAGAGTGAGATTGAACCTGAGAATGTGTGTTGGGAGTGCTGGGTGGCAAAGCCAGGGTAGATGGCCAGAGTGTGTTTGGCTGTGAAAGCGGTGTCAAGGGAAGGTGAGGACCAGCAACAGCTCTAAGCCCTTACATGTAGCGTGCCTCCGAAATAGCTTGGGTGTTGGCACTTTGGGAGGTGGTCTGTGCCAAGAGTGAGACTGTGTGTTGGGAGTGCTGGGAGGCAAGGCAAAGGCAGATGGGCAGAATGTGTTTGTCTGTGAAAGCGGTGTCAAGGGAAGGTGAGGACCAGCAACAGCTCTAAGCCCATTAGGCCTGTCGCCTGGGAGAAATGGCTTGCGTGTTGTCACTATGGGAGGTGGTCTGTGCCGGGAGTGACAGTGAGATTGCACCTGAGAATGTGTGTTGGGAGTGCTGGGAGGCAAAGCCAGGGCAGATTCCCAGAGTGTGTTTGGCTGTGAAAGCGGTGTCAAGGGAAGGTAAGGACCAGCCACAGCTCTAAGCCCTTAGGCCTATCGTATGGGAGAAATGGCTTGCACGTCTCCACTTTGGGAGGTGGTCTGTGCCAGGAGTGAGAGTTAGATTGCGCCTGAGAATGTGTGTTGGGAGTGCTGGGAGGCCAAGCCAGGGTAGATGGCCAGAGTGTGTTTGGCTGTGAAAGCGCTGTGAAGGGAAGGTGATGACCAGCAACAGCTCTGAGCCCTTAGATGTAGCGTGTGTCAGAAACCGCTTGGGTGCTGGCACTTTGGGAGGTGGTGTGTGCCGAGAGTGAGAGTGTTTTGGGAGTGGTGGGAGTTGAGGCAAAGGCAGATGGCCAGAGTGTGTTTGGCTGTGAAAGCGGTGTCAAGGGAAGGTGAGGACCAGCCACATCTCTAAGCCCTTAGATGTAGCGTGCGTCAGAAATCGCTTGGACGTTTGCACTTTGGGAGTTGGTCTGTGCTGGGAGTGAGAGTGAGAGCCTGAGTGAGCCTGAGAATGTGTGTTGGCAGTGCCGGGAGGCAAGGTAGAGGCAGATGGCCAGAGTGTGTTTGTCTGTGAAAGCGCTGTGAAGGGAAGGTGATGACCAGCAACAGCTCTAAGCCCTTAGATGTAGCGTGCGTCAGAAATCGCTTGGTTGTTGGCACTTTGGAAGGTAGTGTGTTCCGAGAGTGAGAGTGTGTTGGGATTGCCGGGAGGCAAGGCAAAGGCAGATGGGCAGAGTGTGTTTGGCTGTGAAAGCGGTGTCAAGGGAAGGTGAGGACCAGCAACAGCTCTAAGCCCTTAGGCCTATCGTATGGGAGAAATGGCTCGGACGTTTGCACTTTGGGAGGTGGTCTGTGCCGGTAGTGAGAGTGAGAGTGAGCCTGAGAATGTGTGTTGGGAGTGCTGGTAGGCAAGGCAAAGGCCGATGGGCAGAGAGTGTTTGGCTGTGAAAGCGGTGTGAAGGGAAGGTGAGGACCAGCATCAGCTCTAAGCCCTTAGGCCTATCGTATGGGAGAAATGGCTTGGGTGTTTGCACTTTGGGAAGTGGTCTGTGCCGGGAGTGAGAGTGAGATTGAGCCTGAGAATGTGTGTTGGGAGTGCTGGGAGGCAAGGCAAAGGCCGATGGGCAGAGTGTGTTTGGCTGTGAAAGCGGTGTCAAGGGAAGGTGAGGACCAGCAACAACTCTAAGCCCATTAGGCCTGTCGCCTGGGAGAAATGGCTTGCGTGTTGTCACTATGGGAGGTGGTCTGTGCCGGGAGTGACAGTGAGATTGCACCTGAGAATGTGTGTTGGGAGTGCTGGGAGGCAAAGCCAGGGCAGATTCCCAGAGTGTGTTTGGCTGTGAAAGCGGTGTCAAGGCAAGGTAAGGACCAGCCACAGCTCTAAGCCCTTAGGCCTATCGTATGGGAGAAGTGGCTTGCACGTCTGCACTTTGGGAGGTGGTCTGTGCCAGGAGTGAGAGTTAGATTGCGCCTGAGAATGTGTGTTGGGAGTGCTGGGAGGCAAAGCCAGGCTAGATGGCCAGAGTGTGTTTGGCTGTGAAAGCGCTGTGAAGGGAAGGTGATGACCAGCAACAGCTCTGAGCCCTTAGATGTAGCGTGTGTCAGAAACCGCTTGGGTGCTGGCACTTTGGGAGGTGGTGTGTGCCGAGAGTGAGAGTGTGTTGGGATTGCCGGGAGGCAAGGCAAAGGCAGATGGCCAGAGTGTGTTTGGCTGTGAAAGCGGTGTCAAGGGAAGGTGAGGACCAGCATCTGCTCTAAGCCCTTAGATGTAGCGTGCGTCAGAAATCGCTTGGTTGTTGGCACTTTGGGAGGTGGTTTGTGCCGAGAGTGAGAGTGTGTTGGGATTGCCGGGAGGCAAGGCAAAGGCAGATGGGCAGAGTGTGTTTGTCTGTGAAAGCGGTGTCAAGGGAAGGTAAGGACCAGCCACAGCTCTAAGCCCTTAGGCCTATCGTATGGGAGAAATGGCTTGCACGTCTGCACTTTGGGAGGTGGTCTGTGCCAGGAGTGAGAGTTAGATTGCGCCTGAGAATGTGTGTTGGGAGTGCTGGGAGGCAAAGCCAGGGCAGATTCCCAGAGTGTGTTTGGCTGTAAAAGCGGTGTCAAGGCAAGGTAAGGACCAGCCACAGCTCTAAGCCCTTAGGCCTATCGTATGGGAGAAATGGCTTGCACGTCTGCACTTTGGGAGGTGGTCTGTGCCAGGAGAGAGAGTTAGATTGCGCCTGAGAATGTGTGTTGGGAGTGCTGGGAGGCAAAGCCAGGCTAGATGGGCAGAGTGTGTTTGGCTGTGAAAGCGCTGTGAAGGGAAGGTGAGGAACAGCAACAGCTCTGAGCCCTTAGATGTAGCGTGTGTCAGAAACCGCTTGGGTGCTGGCACTTTGGAGGTGGTGTGTGCCGAGAGTGAGAGTGTGTTGGGATTGCCGGGAGGCAAGGCAAAGGCAGATGGGCAGAGTGTGTTTGGCTGTGAAAGCGGTGTCAAGGGAAGGTAAGGACCAGCATCAGCTCTAAGCCCTTAGGCCTATCGTATGGTAGAAATGGCTTCGGTGTTTGCACTTTGGGAGGTGGTCTGTGCCAGGAGTGAGAGTGAGATTGAACCTGAGAATGTGTGTTGGGAGTGCTGGGAGGCAAGGTAAAGGCAGATGGCCAGAGTGTGTTTGGCTGTGAAAGCGGTGTCAAGGGAAGGTGAGGACCAGCAACTGCTCTAAGCCCTTAGATGTAGCGTGCGTCAGAAATCGCTTGGACGTTTGCACTTTGGGAGTTGGTCTGTGCTGGGAGTGAGAGTGAGAGCCTGAGTGAGCCTGAGAATGTGTGTTGGCAGTGCCGGGAGGCAAGGTAAAGGCAGATGGCCAGAGTGTGTTTATCTGTGAAAGCACTGTGAAGGGAAGGTGAGGACCAGCAACAGCTCTGAGCCCTTAGATGTAGCGTGCGTCAGAACTCGCTTGGTTGTTGGCACTTTGGGAGGTGGTGTGTGCCGAGAGTGAGAGTGTGTTGGGATTGCCGGGAGGCAAGGCAAAGGCAGATGGGCAGAGTGTGTTTGTCTGTGAAAGCGGTGTCAAGGGAAGGTGAGGACCAGCAACAGCTCTAATCCCTTAGGCCTATCGTATGGGAGAAATGGCTTGGACGTTTGCACTTTGGGAAGTGGTCTGTTCCGTTAGTGAGAGTGAGAGTGAGCCTGAGAATGTGTGTTGGGAGTGCTGGGAGGCAAGGCAAAGGCAGATGGCCAGAGTGTGTTTGGCTGTGAAAGCGGTGTCAAGGGAAGGTGAGGACCAGCAACAGCTCTAAGCCCTTAGGCCTATCGTATGGGAGAAATGGCTTGGGTGTTTGCACTTTGGGAGGTGGTCTGTGCCAGGAGTGAGAGTGAGATTGAACCTGAGAATGTGTGTTGGGAGTGCTGGGAGGCAAAGCCAGGGTAGATGGGCAGAGTGTGTTTGGCTGTGAAAGCGGTGTCAAGGGAAGGTGATGACCAGCAACAGCTCTAAGCCCTTACATGTAGCGTGCCTCCGAAATAGCTTGGGTGTTGGCACTTTGGGAGGTGGTCTGTGCCAAGAGTGAGACTGTGTGTTGGGAGTGCTGGGAGGCAAGGCAAAGGCAGATGGGCAGAATGTGTTTGTCTGTGAAAGCGGTGTCAAGGGAAGGTGAGGACCAGCAACAGCTCTAAGCCCATTAGGCCTGTCGCCTGGGAGAAATGGCTTGCGTGTTGTCACTATGGGAGGTGGTCTGTGCCGGGAGTGACAGTGAGATTGCACCTGAGAATGTGTGTTGGGAGTGCTGGGAGGCAAAGCCAGGGCAGATTCCCAGAGTGTGTTTGGCTGTGAAAGCGGTGTCAAGGGAAGGTAAGGACCAGCCACAGCTCTAAGCCCTTAGGCCTATCGTATGGGAGAAATGGCTTGCACGTCTCCACTTTGGGAGGTGGTCTGTGCCAGGAGTGAGAGTTAGATTGCGCCTGAGAATGTGTGTTGGGAGTGCTGGGAGGCCAAGCCAGGGTAGATGGCCAGAGTGTGTTTGGCTGTGAAAGCGCTGTGAAGGGAAGGTGATGACCAGCAACAGCTCTGAGCCCTTAGATGTAGCGTGTGTCAGAAACCGCTTGGGTGCTGGCACTTTGGGAGGTGGTGTGTGCCGAGAGTGAGAGTGTTTTGGGAGTGGTGGGAGTTGAGGCAAAGGCAGATGGCCAGAGTGTGTTTGGCTGTGAAAGCGGTGTCAAGGGAAGGTGAGGACCAGCCACATCTCTAAGCCCTTAGATGTAGCGTGCGTCAGAAATCGCTTGGACGTTTGCACTTTGGGAGTTGGTCTGTGCTGGGAGTGAGAGTGAGAGCCTGAGTGAGCCTGAGAATGTGTGTTGGCAGTGCCGGGAGGCAAGGTAGAGGCAGATGGCCAGAGTGTGTTTGTCTGTGAAAGCGCTGTGAAGGGAAGGTGATGACCAGCAACAGCTCTAAGCCCTTAGATGTAGCGTGCGTCAGAAATCGCTTGGTTGTTGGCACTTTGGAAGGTAGTGTGTTCCGAGAGTGAGAGTGTGTTGGGATTGCCGGGAGGCAAGGCAAAGGCAGATGGGCAGAGTGTGTTTGGCTGTGAAAGCGGTGTCAAGGGAAGGTGAGGACCAGCAACAGCTCTAAGCCCTTAGGCCTATCGTATGGGAGAAATGGCTCGGACGTTTGCACTTTGGGAGGTGGTCTGTGCCGGTAGTGAGAGTGAGAGTGAGCCTGAGAATGTGTGTTGGGAGTGCTGGTAGGCAAGGCAAAGGCCGATGGGCAGAGAGTGTTTGGCTGTGAAAGCGGTGTGAAGGGAAGGTGAGGACCAGCATCAGCTCTAAGCCCTTAGGCCTATCGTATGGGAGAAATGGCTTGGGTGTTTGCACTTTGGGAAGTGGTCTGTGCCGGGAGTGAGAGTGAGATTGAGCCTGAGAATGTGTGTTGGGAGTGCTGGGAGGCAAGGCAAAGGCCGATGGGCAGAGTGTGTTTGGCTGTGAAAGCGGTGTCAAGGGAAGGTGAGGACCAGCAACAACTCTAAGCCCATTAGGCCTGTCGCCTGGGAGAAATGGCTTGCGTGTTGTCACTATGGGAGGTGGTCTGTGCCGGGAGTGACAGTGAGATTGCACCTGAGAATGTGTGTTGGGAGTGCTGGGAGGCAAAGCCAGGGCAGATTCCCAGAGTGTGTTTGGCTGTGAAAGCGGTGTCAAGGCAAGGTAAGGACCAGCCACAGCTCTAAGCCCTTAGGCCTATCGTATGGGAGAAGTGGCTTGCACGTCTGCACTTTGGGAGGTGGTCTGTGCCAGGAGTGAGAGTTAGATTGCGCCTGAGAATGTGTGTTGGGAGTGCTGGGAGGCAAAGCCAGGCTAGATGGGCAGAGTGTGTTTGGCTGTGAAAGCGCTGTGAAGGGAAGGTGATGACCAGCAACAGCTCTGAGCCCTTAGATGTAGCGTGTGTCAGAAACCGCTTGGGTGCTGGCACTTTGGGAGGTGGTGTGTGCCGAGAGTGAGAGTGTGTTGGGATTGCCGGGAGGCAAGGCAAAGGCAGATGGCCAGAGTGTGTTTGGCTGTGAAAGCGGTGTCAAGGGAAGGTGAGGACCAGCATCTGCTCTAAGCCCTTAGATGTAGCGTGCGTCAGAAATCGCTTGGTTGTTGGCACTTTGGGAGGTGGTTTGTGCCGAGAGTGAGAGTGTGTTGGGATTGCCGGGAGGCAAGGCAAAGGCAGATGGGCAGAGTGTGTTTGTCTGTGAAAGCGGTGTCAAGGGAAGGTAAGGACCAGCCACAGCTCTAAGCCCTTAGGCCTATCGTATGGGAGAAATGGCTTGCACGTCTGCACTTTGGGAGGTGGTCTGTGCCAGGAGTGAGAGTTAGATTGCGCCTGAGAATGTGTGTTGGGAGTGCTGGGAGGCAAAGCCAGGGCAGATTCCCAGAGTGTGTTTGGCTGTGAAAGCGGTGTCAAGGCAAGGTAAGGACCAGCCACAGCTCTAAGCCCTTAGGCCTATCGTATGGGAGAAATGGCTTGCACGTCTGCACTTTGGGAGGTGGTCTGTGCCAGGAGAGAGAGTTAGATTGCGCCTGAGAATGTGTGTTGGGAGTGCTGGGAGGCAAAGCCAGGCTAGATGGGCAGAGTGTGTTTGGCTGTGAAAGCGCTGTGAAGGGAAGGTGAGGAACAGCAACAGCTCTGAGCCCTTAGATGTAGCGTGTGTCAGAAACCGCTTGGGTGCTGGCACTTTGGAGGTGGTGTGTGCCGAGAGTGAGAGTGTGTTGGGATTGCCGGGAGGCAAGGCAAAGGCAGATGGGCAGAGTGTGTTTGGCTGTGAAAGCGGTGTCAAGGGAAGGTAAGGACCAGCATCAGCTCTAAGCCCTTAGGCCTATCGTATGGTAGAAATGGCTTCGGTGTTTGCACTTTGGGAGGTGGTCTGTGCCAGGAGTGAGAGTGAGATTGAACCTGAGAATGTGTGTTGGGAGTGCTGGGAGGCAAGGTAAAGGCAGATGGCCAGAGTGTGTTTGGCTGTGAAAGCGGTGTCAAGGGAAGGTGAGGACCAGCAACTGCTCTAAGCCCTTAGATGTAGCGTGCGTCAGAAATCGCTTGGACGTTTGCACTTTGGGAGTTGGTCTGTGCTGGGAGTGAGAGTGAGAGCCTGAGTGAGCCTGAGAATGTGTGTTGGCAGTGCCGGGAGGCAAGGTAAAGGCAGATGGCCAGAGTGTGTTTATCTGTGAAAGCACTGTGAAGGGAAGGTGAGGACCAGCAACAGCTCTGAGCCCTTAGATGTAGCGTGCGTCAGAACTCGCTTGGTTGTTGGCACTTTGGGAGGTGGTGTGTGCCGAGAGTGAGAGTGTGTTGGGATTGCCGGGAGGCAAGGCAAAGGCAGATGGGCAGAGTGTGTTTGTCTGTGAAAGCGGTGTCAAGGGAAGGTGAGGACCAGCAACAGCTCTAATCCCTTAGGCCTATCGTATGGGAGAAATGGCTTGGACGTTTGCACTTTGGGAAGTGGTCTGTTCCGTTAGTGAGAGTGAGAGTGAGCCTGAGAATGTGTGTTGGGAGTGCTGGGAGGCAAGGCAAAGGCAGATGGCCAGAGTGTGTTTGGCTGTGAAAGCGGTGTCAAGGGAAGGTGAGGACCAGCAACAGCTCTAAGCCCTTAGGCCTATCGTATGGGAGAAATGGCTTGGGTGTTTGCACTTTGGGAGGTGGTCTGTGCCAGGAGTGAGAGTGAGATTGAACCTGAGAATGTGTGTTGGGAGTGCTGGGAGGCAAAGCCAGGGTAGATGGGCAGAGTGTGTTTGGCTGTGAAAGCGGTGTCAAGGGAAGGTGAGGACCAGCAACAGCTCTAAGCCCTTACATGTAGCGTGCCTCCGAAATAGCTTGGGTGTTGGCACTTTGGGAGGTGGTCTGTGCCAAGAGTGAGACTGTGTGTTGGGAGTGCTGGGAGGCAAGGCAAAGGCAGATGGGCAGAATGTGTTTGTCTGTGAAAGCGGTGTCAAGGGAAGGTGAGGACCAGCAACAGCTCTAAGCCCATTAGGCCTGTCGCCTGGGAGAAATGGCTTGCGTGTTGTCACTATGGGAGGTGGTCTGTGCCGGGAGTGACAGTGAGATTGCACCTGAGAATGTGTGTTGGGAGTGCTGGGAGGCAAAGCCAGGGCAGATTCCCAGAGTGTGTTTGGCTGTGAAAGCGGTGTCAAGGGAAGGTAAGGACCAGCCACAGCTCTAAGCCCTTAGGCCTATCGTATGGGAGAAATGGCTTGCACGTCTCCACTTTGGGAGGTGGTCTGTGCCAGGAGTGAGAGTTAGATTGCGCCTGAGAATGTGTGTTGGGAGTGCTGGGAGGCAAAGCCAGGCTAGATGGGCAGAGTGTGTTTGGCTGTGAAAGCGCTGTGAAGGGAAGGTGAGGACCAGCAACAGCTCTGAGCCCTTAGATGTAGTGTGTGTCAGAAACCGCTTGGGTGCTGGCACTTTGGGAGGTGGTGTGTGCCGAGAGTGAGAGTGTGTTGGGATTGCCGGGAGGCAAGGCAAAGGCAGATGGCCAGAGTGTGTTTGGCTGTGAAAGCGGTGTCAAGGGAAGGTGAGGACCAGCATGTGCTCTAAGCCCTTAGATGTAGCGTGCGTCAGAAATCGCTTGGTTGTTGGCACTTTGGGAGGTGGTGTGTGCCGAGAGTGAGAGTGTGTTGGGATTGCCGGGAGGCAAGGCAAAGGCAGATGGGCAGAGTGTGTTTGTCTGTGAAAGCGGTGTCAAGGGAAGGTGATGACCAGCAACAGCTCTAAGCCCTTAGGCCTATCGTATGGGAGAAATGGCTTGGGTGTTTGCACTTTGGGAGGTGGTCTGTGCCGGGAGTGAGAGTGAGCCTGAGAATGTGTGTTGGGAGTGCTGGGAGGCAAGGTAAAGGCAGATGGCCAGAGTGTGTTTGGCTGTGAAAGCGGTGTCAAGGGAAGGTGAGGACCAGCAACAGCTCTAATGCCTTAGGCCTATCGTATGGGAGAAATGGCTTGGACGTTTGCACTTTGGGAAGTGGTCTGTTCCGGGAGTGAGAGTGAGATTGAGTCTGAGAATGTGTGTTGGGAGTGCTGGGAGGCAAGGCAAAGGCCGATGGGCAGAGTGTGTTTGGCTGTGAAAGCGGTGTGAAGGGAAGGTGAGGACCAGCAACAGCTCTAATCCCTTAGGCCTATCGTATGGGAGAAATGGCTTGGACGTTTGCACTTTGGGAAGTGGTCTGTTCCGTTAGTGAGAGTGAGAGTGAGCCTGAGAATGTGTGTTGGGAGTGCTGGGAGGCAAGGCAAAGGCAGATGGGCAGAGTGTGTTTGGCTGTGAAAGCGGTGTCAAGGGAAGGTGAGGACCAGCATCAGCTCTAAGCCCTTAGGCCTATCGTATAGGAGAAATGGCTTGGGTGTTTGCACTTTGGGAGGTGGTCTGTGCCAGGAGTGAGAGTGAGATTGAACCTGAGAATGTGTGTTGGGAGTGCTGGGTGGCAAAGCCAGGGTAGATGGCCAGAGTGTGTTTGGCTGTGAAAGCGGTGTCAAGGGAAGGTGAGGACCAGCAACAGCTCTAAGCCCTTACATGTAGCGTGCCTCCGAAATAGCTTGGGTGTTGGCACTTTGGGAGGTGGTCTGTGCCAAGAGTGAGACTGTGTTTTGGGAGTGCTGGGAGGCAAGGCAAAGGCAGATGGGCAGAATGTGTTTGTCTGTGAAAGCGGTGTCAAGGGAAGGTGAGGACCACCAACAGTTCTAAGCCCATTAGGCCTGTCGCCTGGGAGAAATGGCTTGCGTGTTGTCACTATGGGAGGTGGTCTGTGCCGGGAGTGACAGTGAGATTGCACCTGAGAATGTGTGTTGGGAGTGCTGGGAGGCAAAGCCAGGGCAGATTCCCAGAGTGTGTTTGGCTGTGAAAGCGGTGTCAAGGCAAGGTAAGGACCAGCCACAGCTCTAAGCCCTTAGGCCTATCGTATGGGAGAAATGGCTTGCACGTCTGCACTTTGGGAGGTGGTCTGTGCCAGGAGTGAGAGTTTGATTGCGCCTGAGAATGTGTGTTGGGAGTGCTGGGAGGCAAAGCCAGGGCAGATTCCCAGAGTGTGTTTGGCTGTGAAAGCGGTGTCAAGGCAAGGTAAGGACCAGCCACAGCTCTAAGCCCTTAGGCCTATCGTATGGGAGAAATGGCTTGCACGTCTGCACTTTGGGAGGTGGTCTGTGCCAGGAGAGAGAGTTAGATTGCGCCTGAGAATGTGTGTTGGGAGTGCTGGGAGGCAAAGCCAGGCTAGATGGGCAGAGTGTGTTTGGCTGTGAAAGCGCTGTGAAGGGAAGGTGAGGACCAGCAACAGCTCTGAGCCCTTAGATGTAGCGTGTGTCAGAAACCGCTTGGGTGCTGGCACTTTGGAGGTGGTGTGTGCCGAGAGTGAGAGTGTGTTGGGATTGCCGGGAGGCAAGGCAAAGGCAGATGGGCAGAGTGTGTTTGGCTGTGAAAGCGGTGTCAAGGGAAGGTAAGGACCAGCATCAGCTCTAAGCCCTTAGGCCTATCGTATGGTAGAAATGGCTTCGGTGTTTGCACTTTGGGAGGTGGTCTGTGCCAGGAGTGAGAGTGAGATTGAACCTGAGAATGTGTGTTGGGAGTGCTGGGAGGCAAGGTAAAGGCAGATGGCCAGAGTGTGTTTGGCTGTGAAAGCGGTGTCAAGGGAAGGTGAGGACCAGCAACTGCTCTAAGCCCTTAGATGTAGCGTGCGTCAGAAATCGCTTGGCCGTTTGCACTTTGGGAGTTGGTCTGTGCTGGGAGTGAGAGTGAGAGCCTGAGTGAGCCTGAGAATGTGTGTTGGCAGTGCCGGGAGGCAAGGTAAAGGCAGATGGCCAGAGTGTGTTTATCTGTGAAAGCACTGTGAAGGGAAGGTGAGGACCAGCAACAGCTCTGAGCCCTTAGATGTAGCGTGCGTCAGAACTCGCTTGGTTGTTGGCACTTTGGGAGGTGGTGTGTGCCGAGAGTGAGAGTGTGTTGGGATTGCCGGGAGGCAAGGCAAAGGCAGATGGGCAGAGTGTGTTTGTCTGTGAAAGCGGTGTCAAGGGAAGGTGAGGACCAGCAACAGCTCTAATCCCTTAGGCCTATCGTATGGGAGAAATGGCTTGGACGTTTGCACTTTGGGAAGTGGTCTGTTCCGTTAGTGAGAGTGAGAGTGAGCCTGAGAATGTGTGTTGGGAGTGCTGGGAGGCAAGGCAAAGGCAGATGGGCAGAGTGTGTTTGGCTGTGAAAGCGGTGTCAAGGGAAGGTGAGGACCAGCAACAGCTCTAAGTCCTTACATGTAGCGTGCCTCCGAAATAGCTTGGGTGTTGGCACTTTGGGAGGTGGTCTGTGCCAAGAGTGAGACTGTGTGTTGGGAGTGCTGGGAGGCAAGGCAAAGGCAGATGGCCAGAGTGTGTTTGGCTGTGAAAGCGGTGTCAAGGGAAGGTGAGGACCAGCATCTGCTCTAAGCCCTTAGATGTAGCGTGCGTCAGAAATCGCTTGGTTGTTGGCACTTTGGGAGGTGGTGTGTGCCGAGAGTGAGAGTGTGTTGGGATTGCCGGGAGGCAAGGCAAAGGCAGATGGCCAGAGTGTGTTTGTCTGTGAAAGCGCTGTGAAGGGAAGGTGATGACCAGCAACAGCTCTAAGCCCTTAGGCCTATCGTATGGGAGAAATGGCTTGGGTGTTTGCACTTTGGGAGGTGGTCTGTGCCGGGAGTGAGAGTGAGAGTGAGCCTGAGAATGTGTGTTGGGAGTGCTGGGAGGCAAGGTAAAGGCAGATGGCCAGAGTGTGTTTGGCTGTGAAAGCGGTGTCAAGGGAAGGTGAGGACCAGCAACAGCTCTAAGCCCTTAGATGTAGCGTGCGTCAGAAATCGCTTGGACGTTTGCACTTTGGGAGTTGGTCTGTGCTGGGAGTGAGAGTGAGAGCCTGAGTGAGCCTGAGAATGTGTGTTGGCAGTGCCGGGAAGCAAGGTAAAGGCAGATGGCCAGAGTGTGTTTGGCTGTGAAAGCGCTGTGAAGGGAAGGTGAGGACCAGCAACAGCTCTGAGCCCTTAGATGTAGCGTGCGTGAGAACTCGCTTGGTTGTTGGCACTTTGGGAGGTGGTGTGTGCCGAGAGTGAGAGTGTGTTGGGATTGCCGGGAGGCAAGGCAAAGGCAGATGGGCAGAGTGTGTTTGTCTGTGAAAGCGGTGTCAAGGGAAGGTGAGGACCAGCAACAGCTCTAATGCCTTAGGCCTATCGTATGGGAGAAATGGCTTGGACGTTTGCACTTTGGGAAGTGGTCTGTTCCGTTAGTGAGAGTGAGAGTGAGCCTGAGAATGTGTGTTGGGAGTGCTGGGAGGCAAGGCAAAGGCAGATGGGCAGAGTGTGTTTGGCTGTGAAAGCGGTGTCAAGGGAAGGTGAGGACCAGCATCAGCTCTAAGCCCTTAGGCCTATCGTATAGGAGAAATGGCTTCGGTGTTTGCACTTTGGGAGGTGGTCTGTGCCAGGAGTGAGAGTGAGATTGAACCTGAGAATGTGTGTTGGGAGTGCTGGGTGGCAAAGCCAGGGTAGATGGGCAGAGTGTGTTTGGCTGTGAAAGCGGTGTCAAGGGAAGGTGAGGACCAGCAACAGCTCTAAGCCCTTACATGTAGCGTGCCTCCGAAATAGCTTGGGTGTTGGCACTTTGGGAGGTGGTCTGTGCCAAGAGTGAGACTGTGTGTTGGGAGTGCTGGGAGGCAAGGCAAAGGCAGATGGGCAGAATGTGTTTGTCTGTGAAAGCGGTGTCAAGGGAAGGTGAGGACCAGCAACAGCTCTAAGCCCATTAGGCCTGTCGCCTGGGAGAAATGGCTTGCGTGTTGTCACTATGGGAGGTGGTCTGTGCCGGGAGTGACAGTGAGATTGCACCTGAGAATGTGTGTTGGGAGTGCTGGGAGGCAAAGCCAGGGCAGATTCCCAGAGTGTGTTTGGCTGTGAAAGCGGTGTCAAGGGAAGGTAAGGACCAGCCACAGCTCTAAGCCCTTAGGCCTATCGTATGGGAGAAATGGCTTGCACGTCTCCACTTTGGGAGGTGGTCTGTGCCAGGAGTGAGAGTTAGATTGCGCCTGAGAATGTGTGTTGGGAGTGCTGGGAGGCCAAGCCAGGGTAGATGGCCAGAGTGTGTTTGGCTGTGAAAGCGCTGTGAAGGGAAGGTGATGACCAGCAACAGCTCTGAGCCCTTAGATGTAGCGTGTGTCAGAAACCGCTTGGGTGCTGGCACTTTGGGAGGTGGTGTGTGCCGAGAGTGAGAGTGTTTTGGGAGTGGTGGGAGTTGAGGCAAAGGCAGATGGGCAGAGTGTGTTTGGCTGTGAAAGCGGTGTCAAGGGAAGGTGAGGACCAGCAACTGCTCTAAGCCCTTAGATGTAGCGTGCGTCAGAAATCGCTTGGCCGTTTGCACTTTGGGAGTTGGTCTGTGCTGGGAGTGAGAGTGAGAGCCTGAGTGAGCCTGAGAATGTGTGTTGGCAGTGCCGGGAGGCAAGGTAGAGGCAGATGGCCAGAGTGTGTTTGTCTGTGAAAGCGCTGTGAAGGGAAGGTGATGACCAGCAACAGCTCTAAGCCCTTAGATGTAGCGTGCGTCAGAAATCGCTTGGTTGTTGGCACTTTGGAAGGTAGTGTGTTCCGAGAGTGAGAGTGTGTTGGGATTGCCGGGAGGCAAGGCAAAGGCAGATGGGCAGAGTGTGTTTGGCTGTGAAAGCGGTGTCAAGGGAAGGTGAGGACCAGCAACAGCTCTAAGCCCTTAGGCCTATCGTATGGGAGAAATGGCTCGGACGTTTGCACTTTGGGAGGTGGTCTGTGCCGGTAGTGAGAGTGAGAGTGAGCCTGAGAATGTGTGTTGGGAGTGCTGGTAGGCAAGGCAAAGGCCGATGGGCAGAGTGTGTTTGGCTGTGAAAGCGGTGTGAAGGGAAGGTGAGGACCAGCATCAGCTCTAAGCCCTTAGGCCTATCGTATGGGAGAAATGGCTTGGGTGTTTGCACTTTGGGAAGTGGTCTGTGCCGGGAGTGAGAGTGAGATTGAGTCTGAGAATGTGTGTTGGGAGTGCTGGGAGGCAAGGCAAAGGCCGATGGGCAGAGTGTGTTTGGCTGTGAAAGCGGTGTCAAGGGAAGGTGAGGACCAGCAACAACTCTAAGCCCATTAGGCCTGTCGCCTGGGAGAAATGGCTTGCGTGTTGTCACTATGGGAGGTGGTCTGTGCCGGGAGTGACAGTGAGATTGCACCTGAGAATGTGTGTTGGGAGTGCTGGGAGGCAAAGCCAGGGCAGATTCCCAGAGTGTGTTTGGCTGTGAAAGCGGTGTCAAGGGAAGGTAAGGACCAGCCACAGCTCTAAGCCCTTAGGCCTATCGTATGGGAGAAATGGCTTGCACGTCTGCACTTTGGGAGGTGGTCTGTGCCAGGAGTGAGAGTTAGATTGCGCCTGAGAATGTGTGTTGGGAGTGCTGGGAGGCAAGGCAAAGGCAGATGGCCAGAGTGTGTTTGGCTGTGAAAGCGGTGTCAAGGGAAGGTGAGGACCAGCATCTGCTCTAAGCCCTTAGATGTAGCGTGCGTCAGAAATCGCTTGGTTGTTGGCACTTTGGGAGGTGGTGTGTGCCGAGAGTGAGAGTGTGTTGGGATTGCCGGGAGGCAAGGCAAAGGCAGATGGCCAGAGTGTGTTTGTCTGTGAAAGCGCTGTGAAGGGAAGGTGATGACCAGCAACAGCTCTAAGCCCTTAGGCCTATCGTATGGGAGAAATGGCTTGGGTGTTTGCACTTTGGGAGGTGGTCTGTGCCGGGAGTGAGAGTGAGAGTGAGCCTGAGAATGTGTGTTGGGAGTGCTGGGAGGCAAGGTAAAGGCAGATGGCCAGAGTGTGTTTGGCTGTGAAAGCGGTGTCAAGGGAAGGTGAGGACCAGCAACAGCTCTAATGCCTTAGGCCTATCGTATGGGAGAAATGGCTTGGACGTTTGCACTTTGGGAACTGGTCTGTTCCGGGAGTGAGAGTGAGATTGAGTCTGAGAATGTGTGTTGGGAGTGCTGGGAGGCAAGGCAAAGGCCGATGGGCAGAGTGTGTTTGGCTGTGAAAGCGGTGTCAAGGGAAGGTAAGGACCAGCATCAGCTCTAAGCCCTTAGGCCTATCGTATGGTAGAAATGGCTTCGGTGTTTGCACTTTGGGAGGTGGTCTGTGCCAGGAGTGAGAGTGAGATTGAACCTGAGAATGTGTGTTGGGAGTGCTGGGAGGCAAGGTAAAGGCAGATGGCCAGAGTGTGTTTGGCTGTGAAAGCGGTGTCAAGGGAAGGTGAGGACCAGCAACTGCTCTAAGCCCTTAGATGTAGCGTGCGTCAGAAATCGCTTGGACGTTTGCACTTTGGGAGTTGGTCTGTGCTGGGAGTGAGAGTGAGAGCCTGAGTGAGCCTGAGAATGTGTGTTGGCAGTGCCGGGAGGCAAGGTAAAGGCAGATGGCCAGAGTGTGTTTATCTGTGAAAGCACTGTGAAGGGAAGGTGAGGACCAGCAACAGCTCTGAGCCCTTAGATGTAGCGTGCGTCAGAACTCGCTTGGTTGTTGGCACTTTGGGAGGTGGTGTGTGCCGAGAGTGAGAGTGTGTTGGGATTGCCGGGAGGCAAGGCAAAGGCAGATGGGCAGAGTGTGTTTGTCTGTGAAAGCGGTGTCAAGGGAAGGTGAGGACCAGCAACAGCTCTAATCCCTTAGGCCTATCGTATGGGAGAAATGGCTTGGACGTTTGCACTTTGGGAAGTGGTCTGTTCCGTTAGTGAGAGTGAGAGTGAGCCTGAGAATGTGTGTTGGGAGTGCTGGGAGGCAAGGCAAAGGCAGATGGCCAGAGTGTGTTTGGCTGTGAAAGCGGTGTCAAGGGAAGGTGAGGACCAGCAACAGCTCTAAGCCCTTAGGCCTATCGTATGGGAGAAATGGCTTGGGTGTTTGCACTTTGGGAGGTGGTCTGTGCCAGGAGTGAGAGTGAGATTGAACCTGAGAATGTGTGTTGGGAGTGCTGGGAGGCAAAGCCAGGGTAGATGGCCAGAGTGTGTTTGGCTGTGAAAGCGGTGTCAAGGGAAGGTGAGGACCAGCAACAGCTCTAAGCCCTTACATGTAGCGTGCCTCCGAAATAGCTTGGGTGTTGGCACTTTGGGAGGTGGTCTGTGCCAAGAGTGAGACTGTGTGTTGGGAGTGCTGGGAGGCAAGGCAAAGGCAGATGGGCAGAATGTGTTTGTCTGTGAAAGCGGTGTCAAGGGAAGGTGAGGACCAGCAACAGCTCTAAGCCCATTAGGCCTGTCGCCTGGGAGAAATGGCTTGCGTGTTGTCACTATGGGAGGTGGTCTGTGCCGGGATTGACAGTGAGATTGCACCTGAGAATGTGTGTTGGGAGTGCTGGGAGGCAAAGCCAGGGCAGATTCCCAGAGTGTGTTTGGCTGTGAAAGCGGTGTCAAGGGAAGGTAAGGACCAGCCACAGCTCTAAGCCCTTAGGCCTATCGTATGGGAGAAATGGCTTGCACGTCTGCACTTTGGGAGGTGGTCTGTGCCAGGAGTGAGAGTTAGATTGCGCCTGAGAATGTGTGTTGGGAGTGCTGGGAGGCAAAGCCAGGCTAGATGGGCAGAGTGTGTTTGGCTGTGAAAGCGCTGTGAAGGGAAGGTGAGGACCAGCAACAGCTCTGAGCCCTTAGATGTAGCGTGTGTCAGAAACCGCTTGGGTGCTGGCACTTTGGGAGGTGGTGTGTGCCGAGAGTGAGAGTGTGTTGGGATTGCCGGGAGGCAAGGCAAAGGCAGATGGCCAGAGTGTGTTTGGCTGTGAAAGCGGTGTCAAGGGAAGGTGAGGACCAGCATCTGCTCTAAGCCCTTAGATGTAGCGTGCGTCAGAAATCGCTTGGTTGTTGGCACTTTGGGAGGTGGTGTGTGCCGAGAGTGAGAGTGTGTTGGGATTGCCGGGAGGCAAGGCAAAGGCAGATGGGCAGAGTGTGTTTGGCTGTGAAAGCGGTGTCAAGGGAAGGTAAGGACCAGCATCAGCTCTAAGCCCTTAGGCCTATCGTATGGTAGAAATGGCTTCGGTGTTTGCACTTTGGGAGGTGGTCTGTGCCAGGAGTGAGAGTGAGATTGAACCTGAGAATGTGTGTTGGGAGTGCTGGGAGGCAAGGTAAAGGCAGATGGCCAGAGTGTGTTTGGCTGTGAAAGCGGTGTCAAGGGAAGGTGAGGACCAGCAACTGCTCTAAGCCCTTAGATGTAGCGTGCGTCAGAAATCGCTTGGACGTTTGCACTTTGGGAGTTGGTCTGTGCTGGGAGTGAGAGTGAGAGCCTGAGTGAGCCTGAGAATGTGTGTTGGCAGTGCCGGGAGGCAAGGTAAAGGCAGATGGCCAGAGTGTGTTTATCTGTGAAAGCACTGTGAAGGGAAGGTGAGGACCAGCAACAGCTCTGAGCCCTTAGATGTAGCGTGCGTCAGAACTCGCTTGGTTGTTGGCACTTTGGGAGGTGGTGTGTGCCGAGAGTGAGAGTGTGTTGGGATTGCCGGGAGGCAAGGCAAAGGCAGATGGGCAGAGTGTGTTTGTCTGTGAAAGCGGTGTCAAGGGAAGGTGAGGACCAGCAACAGCTCTAATCCCTTAGGCCTATCGTATGGGAGAAATGGCTTGGACGTTTGCACTTTGGGAAGTGGTCTGTTCCGTTAGTGAGAGTGAGAGTGAGCCTGAGAATGTGTGTTGGGAGTGCTGGGAGGCAAGGCAAAGGCAGATGGCCAGAGTGTGTTTGGCTGTGAAAGCGGTGTCAAGGGAAGGTGAGGACCAGCAACAGCTCTAAGCCCTTAGGCCTATCGTATGGGAGAAATGGCTTGGGTGTTTGCACTTTGGGAGGTGGTCTGTGCCAGGAGTGAGAGTGAGATTGAACCTGAGAATGTGTGTTGGGAGTGCTGGGAGGCAAAGCCAGGGTAGATGGGCAGAGTGTGTTTGGCTGTGAAAGCGGTGTCAAGGGAAGGTGAGGACCAGCAACAGCTCTAAGCCCTTACATGTAGCGTGCCTCCGAAATAGCTTGGGTGTTGGCACTTTGGGAGGTGGTCTGTGCCAAGAGTGAGACTGTGTGTTGGGAGTGCTGGGAGGCAAGGCAAAGGCAGATGGGCAGAATGTGTTTGTCTGTGAAAGCGGTGTCAAGGGAAGGTGAGGACCAGCAACAGCTCTAAGCCCATTAGGCCTGTCGCCTGGGAGAAATGGCTTGCGTGTTGTCACTATGGGAGGTGGTCTGTGCCGGGAGTGACAGTGAGATTGCACCTGAGAATGTGTGTTGGGAGTGCTGGGAGGCAAAGCCAGGGCAGATTCCCAGAGTGTGTTTGGCTGTGAAAGCGGTGTCAAGGGAAGGTAAGGACCAGCCACAGCTCTAAGCCCTTAGGCCTATCGTATGGGAGAAATGGCTTGCACGTCTGCACTTTGGGAGGTGGTCTGTGCCAGGAGTGAGAGTTAGATTGCGCCTGAGAATGTGTGTTGGGAGTGCTGGGAGGCAAGGCAAAGGCAGATGGCCAGAGTGTGTTTGGCTGTGAAAGCGGTGTCAAGGGAAGGTGAGGACCAGCATCTGCTCTAAGCCCTTAGATGTAGCGTGCGTCAGAAATCGCTTGGTTGTTGGCACTTTGGGAGGTGGTGTGTGCCGAGAGTGAGAGTGTGTTGGGATTGCCGGGAGGCAAGGCAAAGGCAGATGGCCAGAGTGTGTTTGTCTGTGAAAGCGCTGTGAAGGGAAGGTGATGACCAGCAACAGCTCTAAGCCCTTAGGCCTATCGTATGGGAGAAATGGCTTGGGTGTTTGCACTTTGGGAGGTGGTCTGTGCCGGGAGTGAGAGTGAGAGTGAGCCTGAGAATGTGTGTTGGGAGTGCTGGGAGGCAAGGTAAAGGCAGATGGCCAGAGTGTGTTTGGCTGTGAAAGCGGTGTCAAGGGAAGGTGAGGACCAGCAACAGCTCTAATGCCTTAGGCCTATCGTATGGGAGAAATGGCTTGGACGTTTGCACTTTGGGAACTGGTCTGTTCCGGGAGTGAGAGTGAGATTGAGTCTGAGAATGTGTGTTGGGAGTGCTGGGAGGCAAGGCAAAGGCCGATGGGCAGAGTGTGTTTGGCTGTGAAAGCGGTGTCAAGGGAAGGTAAGGACCAGCATCAGCTCTAAGCCCTTAGGCCTATCGTATGGTAGAAATGGCTTCGGTGTTTGCACTTTGGGAGGTGGTCTGTGCCAGGAGTGAGAGTGAGATTGAACCTGAGAATGTGTGTTGGGAGTGCTGGGAGGCAAGGTAAAGGCAGATGGCCAGAGTGTGTTTGGCTGTGAAAGCGGTGTCAAGGGAAGGTGAGGACCAGCAACTGCTCTAAGCCCTTAGATGTAGCGTGCGTCAGAAATCGCTTGGACGTTTGCACTTTGGGAGTTGGTCTGTGCTGGGAGTGAGAGTGAGAGCCTGAGTGAGCCTGAGAATGTGTGTTGGCAGTGCCGGGAGGCAAGGTAAAGGCAGATGGCCAGAGTGTGTTTATCTGTGAAAGCACTGTGAAGGGAAGGTGAGGACCAGCAACAGCTCTGAGCCCTTAGATGTAGCGTGCGTCAGAACTCGCTTGGTTGTTGGCACTTTGGGAGGTGGTGTGTGCCGAGAGTGAGAGTGTGTTGGGATTGCCGGGAGGCAAGGCAAAGGCAGATGGGCAGAGTGTGTTTGTCTGTGAAAGCGGTGTCAAGGGAAGGTGAGGACCAGCAACAGCTCTAATCCCTTAGGCCTATCGTATGGGAGAAATGGCTTGGACGTTTGCACTTTGGGAAGTGGTCTGTTCCGTTAGTGAGAGTGAGAGTGAGCCTGAGAATGTGTGTTGGGAGTGCTGGGAGGCAAGGCAAAGGCAGATGGCCAGAGTGTGTTTGGCTGTGAAAGCGGTGTCAAGGGAAGGTGAGGACCAGCAACAGCTCTAAGCCCTTAGGCCTATCGTATGGGAGAAATGGCTTGGGTGTTTGCACTTTGGGAGGTGGTCTGTGCCAGGAGTGAGAGTGAGATTGAACCTGAGAATGTGTGTTGGGAGTGCTGGGAGGCAAAGCCAGGGTAGATGGCCAGAGTGTGTTTGGCTGTGAAAGCGGTGTCAAGGGAAGGTGAGGACCAGCAACAGCTCTAAGCCCTTACATGTAGCGTGCCTCCGAAATAGCTTGGGTGTTGGCACTTTGGGAGGTGGTCTGTGCCAAGAGTGAGACTGTGTGTTGGGAGTGCTGGGAGGCAAGGCAAAGGCAGATGGGCAGAATGTGTTTGTCTGTGAAAGCGGTGTCAAGGGAAGGTGAGGACCAGCAACAGCTCTAAGCCCATTAGGCCTGTCGCCTGGGAGAAATGGCTTGCGTGTTGTCACTATGGGAGGTGGTCTGTGCCGGGATTGACAGTGAGATTGCACCTGAGAATGTGTGTTGGGAGTGCTGGGAGGCAAAGCCAGGGCAGATTCCCAGAGTGTGTTTGGCTGTGAAAGCGGTGTCAAGGGAAGGTAAGGACCAGCCACAGCTCTAAGCCCTTAGGCCTATCGTATGGGAGAAATGGCTTGCACGTCTGCACTTTGGGAGGTGGTCTGTGCCAGGAGTGAGAGTTAGATTGCGCCTGAGAATGTGTGTTGGGAGTGCTGGGAGGCAAAGCCAGGCTAGATGGGCAGAGTGTGTTTGGCTGTGAAAGCGCTGTGAAGGGAAGGTGAGGACCAGCAACAGCTCTGAGCCCTTAGATGTAGCGTGTGTCAGAAACCGCTTGGGTGCTGGCACTTTGGGAGGTGGTGTGTGCCGAGAGTGAGAGTGTGTTGGGATTGCCGGGAGGCAAGGCAAAGGCAGATGGCCAGAGTGTGTTTGGCTGTGAAAGCGGTGTCAAGGGAAGGTGAGGACCAGCATCTGCTCTAAGCCCTTAGATGTAGCGTGCGTCAGAAATCGCTTGGTTGTTGGCACTTTGGGAGGTGGTGTGTGCCGAGAGTGAGAGTGTGTTGGGATTGCCGGGAGGCAAGGCAAAGGCAGATGGGCAGAGTGTGTTTGGCTGTGAAAGCGGTGTCAAGGGAAGGTAAGGACCAGCATCAGCTCTAAGCCCTTAGGCCTATCGTATGGTAGAAATGGCTTCGGTGTTTGCACTTTGGGAGGTGGTCTGTGCCAGGAGTGAGAGTGAGATTGAACCTGAGAATGTGTGTTGGGAGTGCTGGGAGGCAAGGTAAAGGCAGATGGCCAGAGTGTGTTTGGCTGTGAAAGCGGTGTCAAGGGAAGGTGAGGACCAGCAACTGCTCTAAGCCCTTAGATGTAGCGTGCGTCAGAAATCGCTTGGACGTTTGCACTTTGGGAGTTGGTCTGTGCTGGGAGTGAGAGTGAGAGCCTGAGTGAGCCTGAGAATGTGTGTTGGCAGTGCCGGGAGGCAAGGTAAAGGCAGATGGCCAGAGTGTGTTTATCTGTGAAAGCACTGTGAAGGGAAGGTGAGGACCAGCAACAGCTCTGAGCCCTTAGATGTAGCGTGCGTCAGAACTCGCTTGGTTGTTGGCACTTTGGGAGGTGGTGTGTGCCGAGAGTGAGAGTGTGTTGGGATTGCCGGGAGGCAAGGCAAAGGCAGATGGGCAGAGTGTGTTTGTCTGTGAAAGCGGTGTCAAGGGAAGGTGAGGACCAGCAACAGCTCTAATCCCTTAGGCCTATCGTATGGGAGAAATGGCTTGGACGTTTGCACTTTGGGAAGTGGTCTGTTCCGTTAGTGAGAGTGAGAGTGAGCCTGAGAATGTGTGTTGGGAGTGCTGGGAGGCAAGGCAAAGGCAGATGGCCAGAGTGTGTTTGGCTGTGAAAGCGGTGTCAAGGGAAGGTGAGGACCAGCAACAGCTCTAAGCCCTTAGGCCTATCGTATGGGAGAAATGGCTTGGGTGTTTGCACTTTGGGAGGTGGTCTGTGCCAGGAGTGAGAGTGAGATTGAACCTGAGAATGTGTGTTGGGAGTGCTGGGAGGCAAAGCCAGGGTAGATGGGCAGAGTGTGTTTGGCTGTGAAAGCGGTGTCAAGGGAAGGTGAGGACCAGCAACAGCTCTAAGCCCTTACATGTAGCGTGCCTCCGAAATAGCTTGGGTGTTGGCACTTTGGGAGGTGGTCTGTGCCAAGAGTGAGACTGTGTGTTGGGAGTGCTG